>NC_137875.1:15143801-15690283 GCF_963924005.1 Protomyctophum bolini
GCTCTGGCATTTAATACAAAAAAAGAAAGTAAACTGAAATCGCATTTGAAAGAAATGACCAAACCCTGCCTACCGATGATGTCAGGATTCTGACCCTCCTCTGAGACACAGTCGGTAAAACAGAACTGGTGTCATCTTCTAATGAGCAATTAGTGAGTGGGGGGGACGACGCAGCTTGTGGTTCTGCAGAAAGATGGTGTGGGTGTGTGCAGGTACTTATATCTCCTCGCTTGTTTGTGTTCCTTTTTCTTTTTTATTTCTTTGTTTTTTTTTTCTTTTTAGCTGATTTTATTGTATTTATTCCATTACATTGTAATGTGCTGCTTTGTAGAATTGAGGCGTGCACTTTGTTGGGAGAAAAATAAAAAGGATTTTATTTGTTTGTATTCATTAGATTTTCTTTCTTTTTTTTTTTTCCTTTTTCCTATAATGTCCGAATGCATTGTTTACCCAGCTTAAAGTTCATTAACTTATTATTCTACCATACAGATTGGTTAATTTTATTTATTTATTAATGATTTATATTTTCAAGGTGCTAGGGTGGTGCTATGGTAAAGTAGCTGCCTGGGGGGTTCCAATCCACCGCAGTGCATGCGGCTTTGTTGAGCGTCAATGCGAGCAGTGACAACACACACGTGTGTGGCGAGGCTCAATAGGCTAAATGGGGGAGGAAAAAAGGTAAGAAGCAAAAGAAAATTATTTCATTCACTAAAACGGTTGCCTTGCATCTTCAAGCGATGACATCTTTGCTCCAAAAAATGGCTGCCAACATAATTATTTTCTTTTAGTTTTTTTGGGGCTTGGTGGGTTTGGTATATTGCACTTTTGCAGTGAATCTTTGGCATGCTTCACACAGCCAGTGGTGGAAAGTAACTAAGCACATTTACTCAAGTACTGTACTTACTGTAAGTACAACTTTTGAAGTACTTTATCCCATTTAGACCTGAAGGTGCCCATGGACTACCGGCCTACTTGAGAAAGCTGCAACTTGAGAACCTAATACCGTTGTCAACTTGTCATAGCACCCGTTTTAACTGTCTGTTTGTGTCCCACATGGAGATCTCTGAAGAGGGCAAACTGACTGACTGTGAAAAGTGTATTGGTTAAGTAGGCTAATCAATTGTCAGGTGTGGGGTTGCCATGGCATTGGCAATCAATTGGCTGAGGCAGAGGCTGGAAATTGGACAGGTGGGGATTTAGGCTGATTAGGCCCACTGGCAGAGCCTGACCAGAACCAAGTTCGGGCACTGCACTCCCTGCAGGGGTGTGGAACGCGTGTGGCGAATATGAAGTCGGTTGGGCAAACGGTTTTCGAGTTACGTGCATTACAACCGTACACACACGCACGCAGACAGACGTGGCGCATTTATAGTAGTATTGTTTTCTGAATCCTAGTTTTCTATGTCAGTGGTGCTGGTGCTCAACCTTTTTCATGTCAAGATCCCCCAGAATTATCTGTATTTATCTGAAAATATGTTGACATATGACCCCCCAGAAGCAAGGATTTGAGTTATAAATGTTCGTTCTAATATATATTCAAAGATTTGCACCACATTTTCAAAGATTTTTCTAAAATAGCTGATCTACAAGCTCGTAGCACGGCACTTGGTGAGCTTGTAGATCTGCACTATGAGCTTGTAGATCTGCTATTTTTCAATAGCTAAAGTGTAACATAAACTTAAAATACCAAAAGGGGTTCCCGTCCAGAATGTCTATTTGAGGCAAGATGAAAGCCATCCTAACACGATGCAATGGTGTAAGCCTTTATTCAGTCTAAATAGCATGGAATTAGTAAATCACTTTTCCCCCAAAGATGACACAATCACATTTTGTATACACATGTTAGTCAAAGTCAACGGTTGTCCTCGGTTAGTATTC
Organism: Protomyctophum bolini; assembly: GCF_963924005.1. Lineage (NCBI taxonomy): Eukaryota > Metazoa > Chordata > Actinopteri > Myctophiformes > Myctophidae > Protomyctophum > Protomyctophum bolini. Next base: position 15,145,680 of record NC_137875.1, read on the forward strand.
CCGTTTCACTTAATTCTCTTAAGTTGTGTGAAAATATTTCCAAACACGTCCCCAAAAGTTTGTATTGTCCTTACGTTATGAAAAACAGTGTTAATTTGTAACTTTTTCAATACTTTTAAATGTTGTAAAAACCACTGACAATAGAAATGCAAGTTGCAAAGACCCACACATTTCTGTTGGTAATTTTTTTCCAAACTTACAAACATAATTTTAAAACCATAGCAATCGCCTTAACATACAGTATATCGAACTGTCTGGTCCCTCTTAGACTTACAAAATCTTCATTTACAAATCATTTATTATAGCTTACAAGTGGAAAGACAGAAAAATGTAAACATTTCATTTTGGCAGATTTCCTCATCTAAACATGTTAAATAGATTAAAAAGTACCTTTTTATTTATTATCTTTCCTTGAGAAATATAATGAGACTGCAAATGTATGTAAACGGTGTTAAATCACACAAAGAAATAAACTACTGGCCAATGCTATAAATAGATTAATTAATTCAGTGGTTCTCAACCTTTTTCTGGACTAGGGCCCACTTAGAATCTTGGAAGGTACTCGCGACCCACCCATCCATCTGACCGCTTAACACGGCCGCATGTTTGTTTTTAAATAATCGTTTTGGAGTGTTTCGCCAATGGAGTGTTTCTCTATGCACAGCAGCCATTGTGGAGAACCCGTGCCCCTTCCCTACTTCCTTCACCAGGTCTTATCAGTTCCATTTATTGCAGCACAGTGGTTCTCAAATGTTTTAATGTCAAGGACCCCCACGAACTCTGAGAGTACAAACTACAAATTGGAAACTTTGAGACCCACTGGTGTAGCAGAGGGGGTGCATGTACGTTGTTTAGACATACTAACAGTCCGACAGGCATTAGTCCGAGAACAACGTCGCTCCCGACATGCATGACCGGTTAGAACTAACCCGTGACCCGTTAAAACTCACCCGTGGCTCCCGACATGCGTGGCAGGTTAAAACTAAACCGTGGCTTCCTGTGAGGTTAGGTTTACGGTTTTGGGTAAGGTGTCGGACTCATGACTGTAGGACTGTTAGTACGTCATAGCAGAGTGTTTCCAGTGAGTCGCCAGAGTCATTATTCCGTTGGTCCGACTCGCCCCATCACTAACCCTAACCGCAGGCAAAGCCGCGTTGTCAACTTGTCGGACTAATGCGCCCTTGGAATTATGAGCGGATCCCTCAGTAAGCCAACATGCACAATAGCATGAACAGAGTCTTAATTAGTATCGGTACACCTGTGAAGGATGTAGAGAAGAGGCCCAGAAGAGTTCTTTCCAATATGGCTGCTGACTGTGCATAGAGCCTATTATTTTGGGCCGGGGCCCACTTGCAAAATCCTCAGCCCACAGGTTGAGAGTCGCTGAACTAATGAAGGTGGACGTGTCATGTGTTGCATTCCATCAGGATGGGACGGCCTTGCCTTGAGGCCTTTATTGGTCATGCAAGTCCAACATCTGAGCGCAGAAACAGCCAGGGTCTGATCCTAACGTGAGACCCACACGTTTTGACCTGGGTTTTCACATCAATCATGCATGGATACCACTTGGGAGATGTTAGAGGAACGTATGAGAGGTCATTAATGCCTGTGGTTCTCAGGTTAGGATTCAACCCAAGTCCCTTTCAGTCCCTTTGCACAAACGGCAGCTTCTTACCGTTACGCTTTGACTTCCGATTTAAAAGGAGCGCACCTTCACCCATTCCAAAACCGTATCTTGATTGGTCCTCACTATTCTCTTTATAATAACGGCAGCGCTTCTGTCTACTTGTCGTGCCTCCACGGATTTTGTGGACAGTTCCGAAATCCGCCCGCTAATGACATCATCGGAAGGCAGGGTTGGTAAATTGCAAACATTTCCAATGGCTTCTATTTCAGCACGCTATAACTTTCCAGGAATGGAAAGGTTGTCGTTTCCAATGGCTTGGAAGTATCCCCATTGATGATTATCATTGGTAGGCAGGTTCACCAATAAGACGCAGAGTGAGTGAGTAGGCGTGCAATTGTGGCGTTTCATAGTGAGCATTAGTGAGGACCAATCATATGAGGGTACGGTTGCTCCTTCAATGGGTATAACCAGACAGTCGCCTCAAGAGGCGGTGAGAAAACGCGTAGCCCAGGCGTCTCTTCCGGGGGTTTTAAACGCCTGGGCTACGGGGTTTCTTTTGCTGCCTCTTAGATGCCACAGTCTGGTTATACCCCATATACAACAATCAATCAAAGTCTCATCAGCCACCCCGAATCTCCCCCACCCACCTATATAATCAATCAATCAACCGATCAATTGCTCAGATCGATGATGAGGTGCTCGTAGATCTGCGTCTTGCCCTTGAAGCTGGAGGCCAGCAGGAACTGCCGGTTGTCGATGGAGACGGGGGCGAAGGCGCGCGGCGCCTGGATGTTGACCTCCTGGAAGTGGACGAACTGGCCCTTCTTGGCGTCCCAGCGGTACACCTGTATGGGGCATTGGTGGGAAAAGCAGTACTCACATTTTGTACTTAAGTATAAAAGTATCAATACTGCACGTGTAGAATTACTATGTCGCGAGAAAAAGTCCCGGAATTCAGAGTACAAAAGTGTAACGAAAGAAAAACAGGTGTGCTTCCTCTGCAAACTGCCCTTGGTTGAGGCAGAAGGCTGTTTGCCCAAACGCGCCAGCGTTCTCAAACATGGGAAATTGCATCTGAGCTAGTTTTATTTTGTCGCTTTTTCCACTTAGTTGGTTTATGAGTTAAAAGTATTGGTATCAAAATGTACTGTATAAATGTAGTGTATACTAATGTAGCCTACTCAAATGTATATACAAATCTTTTGAAAATAGATTTTTCAAAAGATGCCTTGCGTTGCGATGCATTGTGAGCTTTGTAGATCGGCTATTTTCAAATGGCCGAAATGTACTGTATATAGAGCTGAAGTGGTTACTGTATGTTTTGTTGTAATAATCAAAATCTACAACAACGTAACTAGTAACTGAAGTTTTCAAATAAATCTAGTGGAGTAAAAGTACAATATTTGCCTCCGAGAGTAGCAGTAAAAGTACTTGGCAATTGGAAATACTCAAGTAAAGTACAAATAACCTCAATTGTACAGTACTCTAGTAAATGTACTTAGCCCATTTTGGACGGGAACCCCTTTTGGTGTTTTTAGCAGTATGCTATACATTAGCTATTGAAAAATAGCAGATCTACAAGCTCATAGCGCGGCACTGAGTGCCGCGCTACGAGTTTGTAGGTCTGCTATTTTTGAAAAATCGTGAAAATGTGCCTCAAATCATTGAATATATACATATATATTTTGAGTTTTTAACTCAAATCTTTGCTTCTGGGGGGGGGTCCCTGGAACGACATATTTTCTGATGGGCGTCGGCGGCCAATTACATTACACGTCGGGGTCCTTGACATGGAAAGGTTGAGGACCATGCACTGACACAGAAACATAGGTTTTTCAGAAAACTGTCGTGATTTTGAAGACATTTTTTTAATTTCGACTATCTATACTTTCGATCTATACTTTCCAACCACTGCACCTGTGTGAAGGAGTAGTCGCTCCCCAGGATGGCGTACTGCCAGCTGCCCACGGTGAACGGCTGGAAGACCATGGAGCCGCGCGACGGCATGGTCTGCAGCTCGCGGAACAGCGCGCCGTCCCAGCGCATCACCTTGGAGTCGCCGATGAAGCGCGTCAGGCAGATGTACAGCTCGCCCTTGGCCTGGAAGTGCTTGACGGCGTACACGTCCTCCATCTCGGGGATGTCGGTGCGCCGGTCGAACAGCTTGGTGGCTGTTAATAATAGAGCGCCAAAGTCTGACATCAATATTGATAGAGGGACGCTATAGCACAGGTTTGTGTATTTTTATTTATTTTTTATTATGATGATCCCCATAGGCTAGGGGGATCTTAGATCGCCTCATATAAGAACTGTGTTTGAAAAATAAACAAATCATCCCAGCGGTTTCACTCATACTGTATGAAGAATCAACTGACTGCGAGAAAACGCTAATGTTACTGCTGCCGAATTAGTTACATTTTCGCTAGAAACAGACTATCAAAAATGAGTAAACGATACAGAGACACCTCCCTGACAATATCACCGAGACCACAATTCTGGACTAAACAATTGTTATTATGATATGATTTTAAGATGACTCAATGTTATTCTCCATAGAGACATTACTTCCGCAAACAAAACAAATAATTTAAAACAAAACGTGCTACTTGATAGAGGAATCGAAAAGGTAACCGGTAGAAAATTGGCAAAAAAAAAGAATAACGGCTGAGAACTCCCTCCTCACTGGCCTACCGGCATGTGCACTAAGCCTCTCCAACTGATCCAAAATGCTGCAGCTCGCTTGGTCTTCAACCAGCCAAAAGTCTCACACGTCTCCCCCTTCTCCGCTCCCTCCATTGGCTCCCGGTCGCTGCCCGCACAGAATACAAAACTCTGATGCTGGCATTCAAAGCAACCAAAGGTATGGCTCCCCCATATCTTGCAAGTATGATCGAACCCTACAAACCCTCCCGTGCACTCAGATCAGCCAACGCAGGGAAGCTGGAAGTACCTTCACTAAAACGCTGGGGCAACGCTCCACACGTCCCAAACTCTTCTCTCTTCTGGCTCCAAAACTATGGAATGCACTCTTCCGTCGTAGTCTGAAAACCCACCTTTTCAGACTCCATCATGGCCCGTAGCATTTACCCTAGCCCCTTAGATAGAACTTTATGTACAATTAGATAGCATTTCACACTAGAATTGCATTTTAGTCATAGCACTTTATAGTATATAGTGTAGTTTCACTATATAGATATTCCACTGTTACGTTGTATGTGATATATTGCCATGCTTTTTAGTTCTTGCTTATTGTAAATCGCTCTGAATTAAGAGCGTCTGCCAAATGCCTACATTTTAAATTGTAAGAAAAGACTGGAACAGATTGGAACAGACTGCCAGTCACTGGCAGCTGGCCAGTGACATCCATAGGTACATTTCTGGAAGGAACAAAATGTACTGTACTGTACCTTTGTTCCACTGGTAGATGACGGGCCGCTGCGAGCTGCTGGACAGTATGAGGTGTGGTTTGGAGGAGATCTCCATGTACTCCACGTCTGTGTCGCGGTACCACGGGTGCAGCGACTGGTGCGAGTAGAACCCGTTACCGTTCCACTTGTAGATGGTGGACGAACCGGCCTTTTGGAGGTAAGCAGGGATTTAGAATGGGAATCAAACTCGGGAATCAGTATTAATGTCACATCACAGGTTTACAGGTGTGTAAAGAGGTGTTTGAAGAGTATTTTATAAGCGGAGTAAAAAAGAATAAAATCAAAGATACCGTATACTGTATACACATACTGTAATATAGCATAAAAGAAAATCTTCCATAACATAAAAATGAAAACCTAGAAGGAACAATTATTTTTGATGGTACAATTATAGTGAGAGTTTGACAATTATAACGACTGATTTGTTTACTAGGCGATAGATCCTTCTACGTGGCAGCCCCTGCCCTCTGGAACTCTCTCCCCTTGGAGATCCGCCAGACTCCCACATTGAACTCTTTCAAGTCTGCACTGAAGAGACATCTGTTCACTTTGGCTTTTGGCAACTAGTTTTGTTTTTTGTCTTGTTAAGCGTCCTTGGGTTTTTTGAAAGGCGCTATATAAATCCAAGTTATTATTATTATTATTATTACTGTTGAGTGATAAAAACAATGTTGCACATTGAGCTAGCAGACAGATAGAGTAGATACCTTGGAGCTGTCGGCGATGACGAAGAATGTCTCTCCGTCGATGCGGAACGTCTCCACGTCGTTGGGCTTGCGTATCTTCAGGACGTCGATGTCCTGGATCTTGATGAACTTGTTGGCGGAGATGTCGCGCTTGAAGATGTGCGAGCCGCCGAACAGCTGCGCCACGATGATGAACAGCTGGTTGTCGATGACCAGCGGCTTGCACACCACTGTCGACGTGCCTGGACAGAGACGGAGACAGTTACTACTACTCCTTGTCCCTCATTGTATGTGTGGGTGCGAGTGGGTCTTTTCTAGACAGTGCGAGTGGGTCTTTTGTAGACTCTGTCTGTCTGTCTGTCTGTCCCATAGTTTGTGCGCATAACACCTTATTTTGACATGGATTATCTTAAATATCACTCCGTCCCAACTTCCATATAACACCCTTTGCAACCTGTTGCGAATGCTGTGGAGACGACGTGTGCTTACTGTCGATATCATCGTAGTTCCGGAACACCATCTCCACGTGATCCCACTCCAGAAAACTGCACTTCCCGATGAAGGGCTGAGCGAACACCACGTACTGGTCACTGCCGAAGGTAAAGGCCTCCACCGAGAGGGACTTGAAGACCAGAGACTGGTAGGAGGCAAACTCTGGTGGACAGAAAATACCAAGAGTTTGAGAGCTACTTTGGAAAAACAAAGATGAAGTCTTCATCGTCGAAAATAGCTAATCTACAAGCATGCAAGATGCAACGTGACACAACATAACGCGTAGATCTGCTTTTTTTGCATAATCTTTGGCCCACAGAATAAGGACGTTCAGTTCAAGTGTGACACGGCCAAGAGAGTAGATTAATCATTTAGGCCTTAAAAATGTCTTCTAAATCCTGACAGTTTTCTGAAAAACCCATGTTTCTAGGTCAGTCGTTCTCAAACATTTTCATGTCAAGGACCCCCAAGATTCTATGTAATTGGTCACCGACCCCCATCTGAATATATGTTGTTCCCCAAAAGCAAAGATTTTAGTTAAAAACGTTCTCTCTGAAAGAATATATATTCAAAGATTGGCACTACATTTTCATGATTTTTCAAAAATAGCAGACCTACAAGCTCTACAGTCTACAAGATCTGCTATTTTCCAATAGCTAAAGTATACCATAATGCTTAAAAAAGGTTGGCAAAAGGGCAGTGCAGTTTGCATGTTCTCCCCATGTCTCCTAGGGTAGGTATATACCCTCACAAAAAACATGCAGTAATCCTGGTCTCTAAAACGGCCTCCTCCTGGCCAGCTTGATGGAGGGGAAAGGAACTGGTTGGAATAACGTGTTCCTCCCACGTGTTACGTCCAACCGGGGAAACCCCCTGTCAGGTGAAAATTAAGAAGCGGCTTGGACTCCTCATGCAGTGAAGGAACCATGAGGTCAGTCCGTTGCTCTCCCCAGGTGGCAGAGGGAGTGTAGCACCCAGGATTACATTCGATAATTAACACTGGGTTAACGGTGATAAAAATGTATATATAAAATAAAGTGGATTAAAAAGATATATGTGTGCATGCAGGTTTATAATTAAAGTAATCCCTTGCCACAATGTGCCATGTTAAGTCCTTTACCTGTGCTATATGTTATGACATAGACAAATGTTTCCATCACCCTGTACTGTCTCTTTAAATTTGGAGAGAGAGGGGAACAATGTTTGGGGTGTGGCAGGAAGACCAATATGTAGTTTATTGTGTGGACAGTGGACTATTACTATTATCAGTTAATGAGAGTGTTGAATTGACCAAAGCACATATGGGCCCATACCTAGTTGAACACAGCCATCCAAACTGTTAGGAGGAGTGGGCTACTATTGAACAGGAACGTAGGAAGCAGTTGAGTGTTCAGTGTCTTGCTCAAGGACACGTCAACATGCTGGAAGGAGTTAGGTTTGAATCAACCCAAGGTTCTGGGACTGTCATCATAGAATTCACTGTGGAACCGTATCTGCTGGAAGGTCTGGATTTAATGGTGAGACTAAACCGTAAACCTTTCATTATTTTTCCATTGCAATGCATTTTGTGGCTTTGTCATATTCAGTATTTTGAAGAGGGATTAAGTTATAAAGGGATAAAGGTACACATTGTGAGCTTGTAGATCGGCTATTTTCACAATTGTTTCACAACAGGACTTTTCAGTGGTTCATTTGTGCACTTGTGGGTCGCGGGGAGTCGGAAGACCCCAAATGTATCTTTTGGCTCTTGAGCTGAACCGATTGGAAACTGTACAGTACAGTAGAGCACTAGGACCTGAGATTGTCAAATGCTGCATACAGTTGACGGCAAGCCATCAGACTGTCTCGTCAATTCCTCTAGCACAGGGGTTCCCAAACTGTGGTGCGCGACCCCTTCTAGGGGGTGCGTGACATGAAAAGGCTATGGTGCCATGGTTTTATTTTAAATATGAACATATTATGCCATATTATGCAGAATATATGCCATATTCAGGTTCATATGTGTGCTGTGCATATATGTGGATATATGCACATATGTGGATATAGGCGATATATGTCTCTATATAGCTTATGCGGCATATGCAGGTGGCCAATTTCAAATAATATGTCACATAATATGTTGCACATATAAAAATGTATGTGTTCATATATTTCATTTGCTTGTGGGTGCGTCAGCTACTGTAGGTCAGGAGGCAACGGGGGTGCACGGCCAAAATGGTTTTGGAACCACTGCTCTATAGCACAACACCACGATCATGTAAAGACAACCTGTTTTCATTCCACAGCAGGTATTGCCCATTTGCAGTTTTCAGTAAAGAAATGTCCTGCTGCCTCTTGCATTATGTGCTAATTCAAAACAGGTGGCATCTAACGAGCACTTCCAAACTCCAGCACTTGAAAAAATAATCACCTGCAAGGACACAAAGTAGCCCATAACATGTCTGCAGTGGATTTTTATGAAACAAACACTTTGAGGATAGAAAGAGAATAATTCAAGCTTTCCGTACAGCTGCAATGTTGGTGAGTTTGACGTTGTTTAATACCATTAGATAGGACTTTTCTGTTTGGATGAATGGGCTGCCATTGGAAGTTGCACCTAGGTAGCACCTTGTCATTAACTTATATGGTAAGATGGCCGCGGTCTGCATATGGAGAATAGTGCTCGATATTCTTGGTTTTGTGGTTTCATAACCTACACCACGTCACATCTCCTACTGTAGCCTATTTATAGTCCGGGGATATTTATAAAATCTGGGAATACATTTCTTACCAAAAATGTTTTCACCAATGTGTTTGGAAAGGTGTCTACTAACATATCCCACATAAGCCACATTGGTTTATATTCAACCACCCTAGGGGAGTTTTTGACAGCTGCTGAAAGTTGGGGTACCATACAACCATAGGCCTAAGGCAAAATGTTAACTAAATTGCATTATGCTTTAAGTAGCATGTGACATGTCAAACTAGGGGGTTTTCATCATTCTGAATCCATTCCAAGCATTAGTTTTGCACAAAAAACACTCCTTGGGCTAAAAATGGCCATAGCCGTCATCACAAATGTGATGACTATTAGTGTAGACAAGCTGTTGTTACCACCAGGCAGATGGTACTATAGGGCCTCTTTTCCACCGGGGGTTGAACTGTTTCAGTTATTTCTTTCCAGTTTAATATTGAACAGAGTGTTTCCACTGAACATGAATTGGTTCAGAACCCTAAAAATTGGTTCGGAACTGGAACAAAAAGAATGGCCACCGGTACTGTGAAAAGCACCACAGTTCTGAGAATATAGAACGGAACCAGTCCAGTTCTAGAACCAAAGTTCTTTTGGTGGAAAAGGGGCCTACAGTATATGAGTTGTACCGAGCTCAATGCACAGTGGGGATCAGGCAGTATACATTGTGGTGGTCACCTGTGGTGATGCAGTCAAAGGACAAGGGCACCAGGTCGTTGATCTTCTTGTCCAGGTGGGAGGCCGGCCCCCCCTTGCAGAAGATCTGGTCCACGGTGGCGTTGGTCAGGTACATCCACTCCACCAGCCACTTCAGCTTACAGTCACATGTGAACTGATTGCCCCGCAGGTCGCTGACAACAAGACAACACAAGCTTTATTCAAAACCCACTAAGACCTGAGGACTATTATAAAAACAAAATGTCTTCTAAATTTCTAAAATGTTTTCTGAGAAAAATGTAGACCTATGATGCTACTGTATATCAGCAGTTCTCAAACCACTGCCTAAAGCTTTTATGTATACTGTATTTGGCCACGCATCTCTATCTAAAAATGTTTTATTCCAGGGACCCCCAGGAGCAAAACATCGCAGATCTACAAGCTCATAATGCGGCACAAAGTACACTATTAGCTTGTTTAACTGCCATTTCTGAATAGCTGAAGTGTAAAATAATGGTTAAAGTGAATTAAAATGATTGCTATATTAACTAATTTTGCTGGTGTCCCCTCCCCATACTTTGAGAACATTCCCATGTATTTGAACAACAGTTCAAATGTATCGACGCAGGATAAAACTCCATATTGACATTACTACAGTGAGTCAGGGGAATTTTAAAGTCTAATAAACCTAACAAAGTAAAAAACGAAATACAAAAAATAAAACAGGAACAGTTCTAGCGAGAACTTCCGTCGTAATCTTTTTAAGAACTCCATAGTGAAATTAAAGAAGGCTTTTTGAGTCTGTTCTGAAGGTAATTCCAAGCCCAGGGGGCCAAAATAAAATGGAGTAATACAAATAAAAGTAAATAATCTGAGCGCGTAAATCCTGGCTATCCTGCACTGTATAATGTGGCTCAGTAGGTTCTCAAAGTAGTGGAGTCCGGGGGGTAGTTTAATATCTGAAGTTGTCTGTTGGCCTACTTTTAAACAATAGACCTCGCCGAACAGGCCTCAGTGTCTACTGTTGTCTTGTCTCTCATCATCATGTTGTTGTTGGTGTTGTGTTCCATCGTACGGTATGTGTTGTTTTCTTCATAATGTACAGTACAGTACAGTACAGTGCTGTCCAGAGTATGTGCTGTTTTCTTCATAATGTACAGTACAGTGCAGTGCTGTCCAGAGTATGTGCTGTTTTCTTCATAATGTACAGTACAGTGCTGTCCTTGTATGTGCTGTTTTCTTTATAATGTACAGTGCAGTGCTGTGCTGTTTTCTTCATAATGTACAGTACAGTGCTGTCCAGAGTATGTGCTGTTTTCTTCATAATGTACAGTAAAGTGCAGTGCTGTTTTCTTCATAATGTACAGTACAGTGCAGTGCTGTCCAGAGGAATTTCCCCTGCTTGAGGGGAAAGTAAGGGTCCGTGTGACGTTTGTCAGGCCTCCGTGTGGTTACTATAGCATCCAGATCTGCATTCATTCATTCAACCAGATTGCTTCCATTGATTTATGCCTCTCTCTCATTTCATGTATAGCAGCGTGAATATAATTATACCTTAGTGCTCTCTATAAATGTAACAAATTGTTGCTGCCGGACGGAAACCTTGTAGGATCTTTCTTTCCCCCTTTTTTGTAAGCATTTTTTAAGCATAACGCCCTTTTCTCCCAATTCCTTCTGAGTATTTATTTAATGTTTGTTATGGTTCATTATTATGGTGGTAATTGGTTAAGATGGGAATAATTGTAATAGTGTGGAAATGTTGGTTTTATGTTGATGGCATGCATTATAATTTGTTTGAGGTATTGAATGGAGGTGAATGGAGTATGTTGGAGAGTGAGAGAGGCTGATCGTTGGCAGTGATAAGTGAATGATTGAATGCAGACTCTGCTGTGAGATTGACAGGTCCCTGCCCGGACCTGCCCCTCCTTCCTGATTGGGTGTCCTCGCCAACACCCTAATCCCAGTTGGCTGGGCCCAGAGTGTACAGTAGGAGAGTCGAGACATGCTGGGCTGGGCTTTAGTTCCAAACATTGCTCCTATGGCTGCAGCAGAGACTTATTGGTTCCTCTTGTCCTCCACCCTTTGCATGCCTTTTTGTTTGCCTTAGTTTGTTTGTGCCTTTGAATTCGATTCCCTTCTGTTTCTAGTGAATTGTGTCTTAGTTGTAAATTGCCTTTCGTTACTTCCCAGCCAATTTGTTTAGTTAAACTTTATATATATATAGTATATCAGTTTGTTCTGCTTTAACACTAAACCCTCAGTTTGTTATTAATGGCTTTGTATAGGAAGGGTGTGGGGCAGCTACAGTGAATATCAAATATCTAAATACTGAATCGAGCAACGTAAAAACTGTCTGAGGTGTTCGCATAATCCCGAGTAGACGATGAAATGACCAAAAGTTTTTTTGAAAGTGAAATATCCCTTTTAACCGTGTGAGCAGCCCACCCACACATTATTCACCATGGATGGCTGCTAGTCCATATATAGCTACACTACTCTGCCCTATGCATACATTATGCAACACCATGGTGCACTCCATCACCGTCCCACCACCGTCCCACTGGAACATGGCCGTTATTGCAGTGGTGCTCAGACCATTTTCATATCAAAGAGCCCAAATTGATACGCATTTTGGTCCCACAAATTCAGTACAAAATCAATTTGTGCAAAAGTCTAACAGAACATTTGGCTGTTTAATTGCTGCATGTGCTGTTAAAAATGTTAATGCTCGGATGGCGTGCAGGTGTAAAGTGCCTATAGTGCCGACCACAACAAGTCTAGGTAGGGGTTAGCATCTATATGAACACAACTGGCCCATGCTAGCCCGGGGGGAGAGAAGCCAGGAGGGGACGATGGTCTTTGTCCCCGCACGTACTGCTACGGGCTGGGGCGGCACCACCCGTCAGTGGGGAACACACTGAACGGGAGGAGTGGGAACCCGCTGGAACCCCCTGGGGGTCCCTGGACCCCACTTTGAGAACCACTATGGTAGTAGCCTCGGATCGATACTGTTTCTGATCTGGTCGGAGCAGAAATATCAGGCAGCCGGAACCAACGGCCCGGAAGTTCCGGTTGCCGTACACCTCCAAAATGATTGCCCTAGTTTAAAATGTGTTTAGTTTGGCATAATCGTTTTGTTTCTTTTGTTATAATAGTCGTTTTGGTATGCATGATTAGCGAGACTAAACTAATTGATTCGCACGGGCAAGCGAGTACCTGGCTTTCCTCAGCGGTGGAAAGGCTGGCACCTCAAGGTTACTGTGGCAGTGGTAGACTAGAAGATACAACACTCATATAGTACTCACACTTTGGTCAAAGCCTCAAGACCCTTGAACACATCTTTGGGCAGAGTCTCCAGATTGTTGTAGGCCAGACTCCTGCCAATGACATGGAAACAAACATGATAATGTTACATGATATACTGTACTGTAAAAACGTATAACACAAGCAGGATCGAGTGTTTACTGAGACTAGGCATCCTATTTTCGCCAGTGCCTTACCCCTTATCGCTATAAATCCCTATCCCTTTTTTTTTACTATTTTGAAAAACATTTTTGAATAGTTCACCCGTGTTTAGTAATAGGGATTTTTTTCCCACTGGACCATTATCACATAGAATGGGTGCTCCATTATTGTTTTTTAGGAATATTTTTTAAATAATAACCATTTTTCACCTATTTTGCCCCCTTATGGTACCCTTATGAAGAAGGGTACCTCAATTTGGCATGTATTGCTGTACTTCGATGGAATATTTTACATTGGGTAAAATATACCCGAGTTCAATGCCCGTCACCGATAACGTTTGCATGTCTGCATGTATTGCTGTACAATATATTTTAAGTTTTCACACTCATGATGAGACTGTACATGACGAAACCATTCACAAAGTCAGTCTAATGTTTAACGACGGTGTGATCTAGTCGAGACGGGTGAGTGTGCACACTGTAGCTCCCTTCTATTACAGTGTGGCATCCAAACAAAGTCACGTTTCCATCACACAGCTCGGCGGTGTGCCTGACATGTTATTTCGTTTGGTTGCCACCAGAAGGGAGCCTCAGTGTGCAAACTTATCTTTGATCTGTGTTCTTTTCTAATTCAGCACCTGCCTTTTAAATGGTACATGTACTACATGTGGATGTGCATGGGCTACTTTTGAATGATCCACGTGATCAGTTGTACATGTAGTAAAATAATGTACTGCCTGGAGACTGGACGTAAACAACATGCCACCATGAGTACAGTACCTAACCTTTTAAAATGAGCTACCACTTAACTGGAGTGCACGATGTACGCACATGTCTCAAGCATCTTGGGCGCACTCCAATACTCGGACACAAATTGTGTCCATGTCACCCACACCCAGTAATACACTGCATCACCTTCATTGATGTAGGAATACCGCTGTTCACAGACTTCGCACTCGTACTAATTGTACAGTTTGTCATTTAAAACAAACATTCGGCTAATAAACATACAAAACCAGAGGAATTAAATGTGATTTGCGGTTTGAAACGTGGAATGCGAGCATGGGAGTGTTTCCTTGTACGGTTAAATAACAGCAGTGCCGTTCTTCTGGAGCTCGTATTGTTGTCACCCTGGAGATTGGAGGCTGGAAAATTGCTTATTGCGAGTTTGAGGGAAACAGCATGGTTATTCTTAGCTCTGTGTCTACCTCAGCCATGCTAACGGCTTTCTCTGCCTAAGTACAGGGAAGGAACAGCTGAGTTTATGCCTGATAAGAAAGCCATGAAGCATGCATTGGCACAAGAGCAAATACGAACAATCCTGTGTTAATTAAACTGTGAGAGTACAGGCATGTGTAAAAGTAGGCCTTCTCATGCATTGTGTAATTTTTGAACATGAAATGTTGTATGTTCCCTTCAAATATTCATACCATAAAGTTTCTATAGCGGACACAGCGTTTGCTCTGACAGATCATAATGTAATGTAACTTTTACATAACAGAACTTTTCAGTGGAATTCTTGCCTCGAGGTTTGCCTGCACAGTAAACTTGTCGGTATATCATTCAACTCTTGATGAGAGTGAACAATTGTTCCATTTGTATCCTCTCCGAGTTAAATTAACATTCAGGATTTCACACTGCGGAGGTCCCATTTGTAAACAAAGGAAGACCAACTGCCCAGATGTCACAACTAATAACATGAAGTAAAGTTTACTGTAAGATCAATTTCAGCACTGCATGCTGGAACATACAGTACAGAGCTCATGCATAAAAAAATAAAATAACAGCATTTATACAGGTATAGATATACAGGTATTACCTGTATATATACCAGGTTTCTGCTGTTCACAAGGACAGTATCAGGCCTGTCATTTTCTAGTTAATAGACGAGTACTTACAGGTGTACTAATGTTTTCAGACCCCGGAAAGCATGTGGTGATATCGACGTGATTTGGTTGTTTTCAATGAAGCTGAAAATGACATACAATAGAAAGACAACATGTTGTAATGTTATCCATTTGCCATTATTCACTGGAACGATAAAATTCAGGATAATCTTACAGTGGAGCAATAAGGAATCGTCATAATATGACTTCAAATCAGCATCACCGTTATTTCGAACTTTCGCCTCAATTATGATTAATGAACGATTCTTAAAAATCACACTGGTGTGAAGTGAGGGGCGCTCAATCTTATCATCGTACATCATCATGACGTAAAATTGTCCATTCATTGTCAAAGGGAATTTAATGTTTGTGTAGGACAAAGTTTGTGCACAAACACCAAAAGCTGGACATAGGAGAAAAATATATTACACAACGCGGTATAATGCAGGGCTTAACTGGTTAATCAGACTAACCGATTTAGTGTATTATAAAATATCAATTACACTTTTTCCATGTTGATTCGTTGATATATATATCACAAGAAAAACATGCTTCGATCGACTAGTGTCACTAGTCGATTAACCTTCATGAGCTAAATGTATTCAGTGTAAATATCAGTTTTGATATATTTTGGGTCAATTGCCCAGCCCTAACGATATAAATTCATTTTACTCACAGATATTCCAGGTGCGGCAGACCCAGGAATGCATCCTCACTGATGGACTCAAAGGTGTTGGCTGTAAAAAGACTAGGAGAGGAACAGTGCTGGTCAAAGATTCATAAGAATGATGAACGTGCATAAGTGCATTATTCTAATGTATTTATAATATATTGTCCTATACGCAAACCTTAAACTCCATAGCGAACGATTAACGTCATAACTGCCCTAAGCAAACATTAAACTCCATAGACTTTGCTGGCAAACGATTTGACAAACATTACAAAACTCATTGACTTGGCCTGCCATATGACGTATAAGCTTCAAAAGTCATGTATTGGACGCGCTATATTATATTAGCGACCCTCAGAAACAGATCAAGGAACCCGACCATTCGAAAACGTCCCCTCATCATGGATACTAATCCTATTATCAGATCAGCTGTGATTTTAATATAAATATAGATTGGACACTGGACTCATCACATCAGTATATGAGTGAGTGAGCATGGTGTGTTTTGCTTTGAACTGAACTGAGGGAGGGACACATGCAGTGACTCAGTCCAAATGAGATAGATGTTCATGGGGGAATCCCTCCATGGCACACATGCAGGGAATTCCCCCACAACAACATTTTATTAACCCGTACATGTCATAGAAACTGCCTTTTGACAGCACTATAGGCACTCTGATCCTGGGGTATAGAACATTATCTCAAACCTGCAAAAGAAACTGTCTTATTTTTTATTTATATATATTATATATAAGCTATTTTAAGTAGGCCTAATTATACCCAAACATAATTCACCAATTTTAGATTGTATCATATCATGCAGGTTAGGCTATATAGACATGATCAAGGTGATCTTCTCCAGCATCAATGGGAGCAGATAACTAAACATGGCGTTGATGATGATGATGATGATCACCTCACACAGAACCACAGGGTCTGACAGAGAGAGAGAGAGAGAGAGAGAGAGAGAGAGAGAATGTTGCTCACAGGAGATGCAGAGCTGGCGTGTGGATGAAACTCTCTTTAGGGATTTCACTGAATCCAGACTTCACGAATGATCTGTGGGGGAAACACAC
The DNA here is from genome assembly GCF_963924005.1 of Protomyctophum bolini. Taxonomy (NCBI): domain Eukaryota; kingdom Metazoa; phylum Chordata; class Actinopteri; order Myctophiformes; family Myctophidae; genus Protomyctophum; species Protomyctophum bolini. Next base: position 15,162,397 of record NC_137875.1, read on the forward strand.
GTATTTACGGAAGGCAGTTATACCTATGAGAACTGTTCTGATACAAACAAACAACCATTCTATTATAGCCGATTATGTATTGTTAATAATATCGCCAGCAAGAATTTAGAAACGCATGCAGAGTGCTGCTATTATATATAGGCAGCTGATCATGTGCTGATGCTGCCGTATCAAGGCTACGTTACGTTTTTGTAATTCCAAAAACAACACAGCCCTAACTAACATGCAGTGATAATAAGACCACCACGACATAATTTAAAGCTTATTTATCATCGTCATCGTGGACTTACAGTGATATGACATCGGGAGGGAAGCTGCGGGGAATGAGCACTGCGCTCTCGCACAGCGCGTTATCTTTGGTGCACGAACACGACGAGGGACAGCGCGGCGGCCGCGGTCTCTTCCCTCCGTCCACGGTGCCATGGTGGAGCAGGACCAGCGACAACACGCACAGTATGCCGCCGGAGGACAGCAAGCCTCTGCTGGGATGCATGCTCAATCCGTGGATGAATGGATGGATGGATGGATGGAACCGCAGTGGTCACTCACGACCGCTGCGCTTCGAATGCGCCCTGCTGTGTGTCTGTGTGTGCGTGGTGGTCCTCCGAACCATGGACCACCAAAACCAGGGTCCCTGGTCTGCTGTGGCCGGTCCCGCGCTGTAATGTCGTGTAATGTCCTCCTGTCCTTTAGTCTCCTGTCCTGTCCTCTCCTGGACTGGACACTCGTAATCTAAAAATGTGGGCTAGTCCTGTCCTGTCCTGTCCTGTCCTGGAGGCCAGCAGATCTTCGTTATGAACAATGCTTGTTTATTGCCGTGCGGGTGACATAGGCTACCACTGCCTGCATGAATGCATGGGGGATGATTTCATCCACTCGACTGATCACCACCAGCCCCGAGTCGACTCGACGGACGGTCCGTATTATGTTGTTGTTATATTAGCCTGTTGCAAAGACGCTGCAAAAAAAAAAAAAAAGCTCGGGGAAAAAAAAGGCAAAAATTCAAATGAAAATGTGCGCTGTAATGAAACGTCAGGAGGAAAATGCGGTCATTGCGGTGACAGACAGACAGACAGACAGGCAGAGAGGAGAGCGGTGTGACTGTGTTGTGAAGGCAGGTGGGGAGGTTCCCAGCGGGGGGGCAGGAGAGAGGAGCTATACCGCCACCTCCATCCAAAACCACGCCTATCTATGAGTCCTGAAGGATTCCTCAGTGTTCTGAATCAGCTGTAATATGTTGTTGTAATGCTAGAATGGAGTCATGGATGGATGGACAGCAGACGATGGGGAGTTGGGGACTATAATATTACCTAGAAGCATAAATCATGTCATTTTATGCGAGTGTAGTTGGAGGGAAATCCAGTCAAATGAATTAACAATAGATAAATGAACGTCATTCGTATAAGGAAAGTATTCTGGCCGGTCTGTGTATATGGGCCCATAGGCTATATTGAAGCTATGTAGGAGCCTATTCTATGACCACATTATGTAGCATTAATTATTATTATAGCATATAAATTATGTATTGTTGTGCTTATGTATTATATATACAATAATGATGATAATGCTATAGGCTACTACTAGTAATAATAATTACATGTAATACAGATCTTTCTAATACTTTATTGCAGGTGCATCCACAATCACAATGTTTTCTTGCTTTCACTTGAAGAAATATACGGAATTGAGGTGTGCATTATATTAGATATGAGGTTTCTTTAATTGAGGTGTGCATGTGTTATATTAGATATGAGGTTTCTTTTTAGTGTCTACTGTCTAGTTGCTATGGTGACTATACAGAAGGATGCAAATGTGATCTTTCCAGGTCTATGATGTAGTGGGGGAGTGTGTGTGTGTGTGTGTGTGTGTGTGTGTGTGTGTGTGTGTGTGGGGGGGGGGGTGTAGGTCATTATAACTGACAGCTGATGCTCTCTAAAATGAAATGGTTTCTCTCAGCCGGGACAAAGGACCTTTCAGGCCATGAATCAGAGAGCATCTTTGGCACCTTTCCTCCACAATCCGACACACACACACACACACACACGCACGCACGCACGCACGCACACACGCACGCGTGGTGGGTGATTTCACAACATAGCCCACAAGTCCACAATATTGCCATGGTAACAACAAAAATACAGGCTGGTCCTCTCGGCCGTTTTGGGTTTTTATGGGAATGTTGTTGGTTGCTTGCTGTGCTATATGCATCTGCAGCTGAGCTCATCCCAAATCCCCTGGGAGCAAAGCAGCGGTGCAAAGTAACTGAGTACATTTACTCTAGTAGAATTTTAACAGTAGTGTAGTGTGTACATTACTGTGTACTCCACTACATCTCAGAAGAAAATATCTTCCTTTTTACACCACTGCGATAATTTGTAAACTGTTGTTTATTTTTAGATTATTACAAAACGTAGCCATGTTTTATATACTTTGTTTATAAATCATATATTATATATCACATTATTTTGTAATAGATAGCTCTACGCAACGCTTTGTGATCGGCTATGTTTTTTTGCTTTTTACAAATTAGGGTACTTTGACTTCGGTGGCATGGTAGGCTACTGTAAGTACACTTTCAAATTCAGGCCTTTTTTTTGTAACAGAGTATTCTTTTTTTTTATTATTATTGCCAAGTAAATAATCCGAGTATACTTCCTCCGTCCCTGGCTGTGCTGTGCATTTCCAGCTGAGCTCTATAGAACAGCCCAGCCAGATTCCTCAGGGAGCACTAAAGGTCTCTCGCCCATCTCATTTGTGGAGCCTCATGGGCCCCGAGATTAATATGTTTTCTGGCAGAGCTTGGCAGGCCTGCAGTGCTTCCGACCATTCTGGGAAGAGAGAGGGACGCAAAACAAGACAAGGGCCTTTTTTAAAAGCCTTCCGGGTATACAGAAAAACAGTCCACCCCCCACGCACACCGGCCCTAATGTGATTATACACTTGATATCTGCTCGCTGTACATGATGCAATTTAGCTTATGAAATGGATAAAACCCACAATCTCCTGCAGGTTTTTGCGAGATGGTCCCCTCCCATCCATGCCTATATATATTTTGGGACATTCTCTTAACGTAGAGTTCCTCAGGGCTCTATAGTATACTAGTACCTTTTCTGTTATTTTGGGCGAAAGCTTTCGCTGAAAGTATCAGATCGACAAAACGTGCGTTGTGAGCTTGTTGATCTGCCATTTCGGCTTTCCCCACAATGCAGCGCTAGCTCTCCCACCCCCCGCTTCCCCCGAATGTGATTACCGGTGTATACACTTGGACATCCCTGCAGTGTCTGCAATTTAGCTTATGAAATGGATAAAACCCACACTGTCCAGGTGTTTTGTGAGATGTCCCATCCAGTCATGCTGTTGGTTCTATAGATGGAAGTGAGGAATGGGGAGGATGGCTGAAGTTATTATTGGTTAAAGGGACATTTCACAGATGGAAGAAATTGGGCAGTCACTGTTAATAGTGTCTGTACTAGATAACCGCAGCACAATTTGAAATTTGCACTCTATGGCCAGAAGAATGAAGTCTGTGTGTTTGACTATAGGGTTTGACTGGATAACTGGATTTCTACAATGACTATAACGCTTTGGTGCATTGCCCCAAAGCAGGCTGCATGGAGGTGTGACTTTGTAGTCCAGGAAGGAAGTGAGACCACATTTTCATGACAAATTGTGGTTATGAACATGGTGTCATGACTAAAATATCTAGGCTGGGGGCCGAGTCCGCACGCGCGACAAATTGGGGTTTTCATTTTATCATTAATTAGTTAAGCTTAGAATAGATGTAGAACAGTGGTTCTCAACCAGTGGTCCTGGGACCACCAGTGGTCTCCAGCTAAATGACGGAGAGTTGGTAACCAAATGGACCCTTATAGATCTTTAACTCTATTTTGAGTTTAAATTGAATTCATTTTCAGGGCAAATTGAATTCATTTTCAGAGCAAGACCCCTGCATTTGAAAGGATATGGCAGGGATTCTCAAATTTCAATTTGAAGGATGCCATGCATAGCTACTGACCCCCATGTAATGCCATTTATATGTGGGTCCTCAATTTATTATAACTTTTATTTATAAAAATCAATGTCAACTAATCAAAGTACAAATAATAATAATAATAAAACTTTATTTGTATAGCACCTTTCATGACATGAAAGTGCTTTACAGAAAAATGGAGAATAAAAGAAAAGCAAGGCAACAACATTAAGAACAAGCAGTAATGCAATACAGTGAGGACATGAATAACAAAAAAAATAAAAATAAAAGATCAATTAAAAGCAATGTTGTAGAAGTGGGTCTTGAGCTGAGCTTTAAAAATGTCTACAGAGGCTGCCTGACGAAGGTACAGTGGGAGCTTGTTCCATGCCGACGGCCCGTAGAAGCAAAAAGCTGCTTCCCCGTATTTTTTAGTTGCCATTTTTTTGGCAAAGCGAGCAGGCCAGCAGTGTGGAAAAGCTGCGGCTGCTGAATGTGGACCATGGCACCTGCACCTGGATCCTCAACTTCCTGTCTCAGAGGCAACAGAGAGTCAAAGTCAACGGCCAAACATCTGGGACCATCACAGTGAGCACAGGATCGCCTCAGGGCTGAGCCCCCTGCTGTTCAGCCTGCTGACCCACGACTGCTCTGCCAAATTTGGCAGTAATCACATCCTCAAATTTGCCGATGACACTACTGTGGTGGGGCTCATTAGTAAAAATGATGAGTCTGACTACAGGAAGGAGGTGGATCTGCTTACAGAGTGGTGCAGTTCACATAACCTCTTTCTGAATGTGGACAAAACAAAGGAGATGGTGGTTGATTTTAGGAGGAGAGCCAGCAGCTGCCATCATACACCACTGACCATCGGTGGTGCCCCTGTGGAAAGGGTTAATAGCATCAAATTCCTGGGGGTGCACTTGGCAGACGATCTGACCTCCACGATCAACACCACAGCCATCATCAAGAAGGCTCAGCAGAGACTTTACCCCCTCCGGAGGCTCAAGAAGGCGGGCCTTCCCACTCCCCTCCTCACCACCTTCTACAGGGGCACCATAGACCTACAGCTTCACATCCTGGTTCGGCAGCCTCAAGGCACAGGAACAACACCAGCTGAATCGGGTGGTGAAGACAGCTGGAAGGATCATTGGTGCCTCTGTTCCCCCCTTGTTGGAGCTCTATAAAGATACTTTATACCGTTTAGTCAGTTGACATTGCGAGAGACTTTCCTGTCAAAATAAGATGATCTACCAGTTCATGCAGTGCGGTGCATCGCGGACCACCACGTTCACCGTTGTAAGCTCGGAGATCTGTGCATTTTGCAGGAACGTGATGATGTTTTTCACCCAAGGAAAGCCATTTCCTGTTGCCTTATATGGCGTGAAATGGGCGTGGATGTTTCAATTATACCAGGCGAATCGAGCTCCAGCAGCGATCCGCTCAAATGAAGCCATTACGCGACCTTTGGTGAATGATACGTAAGATTGATCGGACGGATTAATACGCTCACATTACGCACTTAATTTACACCTGGTCGTAAATTTCCTTTGTGAATCTTGTTGGTGACTTGCATGTTTTCTTCTGGCATTGGTGAGTGAAATGTGTTTGTGAATGGGTGAATGTAAACTACATAAAACGCTTTGGATAAAGGTCCTATCTAAATGCACCATTTATCATTATGACCTTACTGAAAGGACAACTTCACCCATAAGACTGGGGGGGTTTGAGGATAAAGACTGGGGTGGAAACGGGAAGACTGGAGCTGTGCAGGGGGGTTGGCTTGGAACTATATAGGCTTGGACCGGAGAAGGCTATATACTGTAGACAGCTGGGGACGGGGAAGACCTTTACTGCACCTGCCCAACATTCAGGAATGGATTTTAGACCCTCCAGAAAAACAGAGCTAAAATCCTTGATTATGAGGGCTAAAATCCATGTGATGTGCAAATCATTATGCAAAGTTTGTGTGATTCTTATGCAATAACGTGAAGTTGGGAAATATATGCGTAAAGTTGCGGAATATGTGGAAAAATAGCAAAATATCGACATATGCGGAAAGTTGTGAAATATGCGAAAGGTTTCAAAATAGGCAGGGTTTTATGTGGTGAAATATGCAGGATGTTTGCGTGATTATGCACCCCTTTTGAATTTTTACCCCTGCATAATCTGCGTCAAAATCTAAAATGACGATGCTTTTAGTTTAACAACCTGCAGAGATTCACCACAACAATAAAGACTGGGACGTTAATGTAATAGGTTAATATCGGTACATTTATTTATTCAAGGCAACATCAACATAAATAAAGTTACTCTACACATTTCAAGTCATTTTATAGCGCCTGTGTACAACAGTTAATTTTGAGTCAAAAGCAGCAAAAATAGCAGATCTGCAAGCTTGAAACAGATCTGCTGCAAAAAAACACAATTTGGAAATATGGAGATAAGAGGTTTCTGCTCTGATAGCAACGATATATTTCACGTACAAACGCTCATGAAGGAGGCGGCTGCTCTGTGGGTTTGGGGATCCTGTGTGGGTCCAGATCAGTTCCTTCATAAATGGCCTTTTTCCTCATGCCTTCCTTGATCACCTTATGTCGAAAACGCAGCTGAGCGTTGTTGTATCTGCAGTAAGACCTGGCCAGGAAACGAGAGACAACGGTGTTAAAAGCCACTTCCATTTGGACTCTCTGCATGCGCTACACTCCAGGCCCATGTGGTGGGAAAAGTACTCCCATGTTTTTGGAAATACTCTGTTAGTCCAGAATTCAGAATTTACTTAAAGTACAAAAGTATTGGTATCAAAATGTACTTAAAGTAAAAGGTATTGGTATCAAAATGTACTTTCAGAAGTATACACATGTTTTGAAAATATCAGATCTACAAGCTCACAATGTGCAAAGCGACTCATTGTGAGCTTGTAGACCTGCTATTTTCCAATGGCCACAATTGTCATAGGACTGAAGTGGTTAATCTGTTTTGTAGTAATATTCAAAATCTACAAAGTAACTAGTGGTAACATTTTCTAATAATTGTAGTGGAGTAAAAGTACATATGCCTCTTAGATGTAGTGGTAGAAGTACTGTAACAATTGGAAATACTCCAATAAAAAAAGATTATACTTTAAATGTACTTTACATCACTGCATAAGGGTTCGTCAATTTGGACCCCCTGAGTGTCCATGGACCAACCGTTGAGAAGCAGTGGTTCAGACCGTGTTAGAAAACGTACCAGGGTAGATACCCTCACAGCTAAACATGCACTAATCCTGGTCTCTATACTGCCTCCCCCTGGTCAGCTGGGGCGCCATTGGTGGGATATCATAAAAAAACAAAACAAACAAACAAACAAAAAACACGTACCATGATCCCAGAGTGGTCAACAGGAAGCCGGCCATGCCTACGTCAAACGAACGCCTCACTCTGCCTGGAAGACGAAACGTCATAGAATACTATTACTTATAATGAAAACACTGACATTGGACAATACTTTAATTTCACTACAGGAATGGTAATTGATCTTTTTTCCTTTGGTTAAAACAAACTAGGGGTCCCTAGGTACATCAAAAAGTACTATTCTGTAAAATATGTTCAAAGTTCATACATTATTTTGTATGATTATGGTAAAACAATAAACGTAGCTGTCAGGCAGAAACGGCTACTGGTAACTCAAATTTTCAACGTTTTATTTATTTATTATAAATCAGTGTCTATTGAACACGCTTCATGTCTGTGTGTGGGTTTTGCAAATAAACCAATGAAAAGTATTTAAAAAGCGCATCTGTCTAAACTCCAGAGTCCCAACGCCATTGAATCCTCAAACTGTCTAAATGAAACTTCTGGAGTTAAGTGGTTTGTCCCCCTCATAACTAAGTCAGACAACAAAAAAACTGGTCAAAAACCTCCTAAATCCACTTGAGCTGTATTTGGGTAAAGTGATAATAATATAAGTACAGTATAAAGGACATGTATAAAGTCACCATACCAGCTTTGATGATGATATATATATATATATATATATATATATATATATATATATATATATATATATATATATATATATTCTTTTTAAGTTAATATTTTTCTATCTGGGAGATAGAGATATGTAACTAGTGCATTTCTATTGAGACATTAAGATAGGTCAGATAGGACACCTACTGGTTGACAACAGGTATTGCATCAAAGTCAAAAGGCAATTTAGCCTCTGCTCAAAACATCTGTCTGTTACAGTAGTGGTTCTCAAATGTTTTCCGTGAATATTCATGTGTATATCGTACTGGTAGCCAGGAAGTGCAGCAGCCCAGTGACCATATAGGTATATGAATATTAATGTATCTAGTACTGGTAACCAGGAAGTGCACTAGTGCAGCAGCCCAGTGACCATATAAGGTGTATTATGAATGTTAATGTATCTCGTACTGGTAACCAGGAAGTGCAGCAGCCCAGTGACCATATAAGGTATAATAATGATATGAATATTCATGTGTATCTCGTACTGGTAACCAGGAAGTGCACTAGTGCAGCAGCCCAGTGACCATACAGTAAGGTATATTATGAATGTTAATGTATCTCGTACTGGTAACCAGGAAGTGCAGCAGCCCAGTGACTATGTATCCTGCAGATCCATAGAGCAGAGACTCTCTGGCACATGGAGTGTTCTCAACGTCCAGGAGCCCTAGAAGCTTAAAGCCCTCCTGCAACACACACGCACAGAGAGAGAGAGGATGACACAAGAAAATGATTAGAGGTGCTCCGATCAGGTTGTTTGGGACTGATCACTGATTGTTTTTCGGCCGATACAGATCTTGTGCATAAGGGGGAAATTATTATATGTCAAAACACACGTCAAAACTGTTCCTGTGTGTGGGGAGGAAGGGGAGAATGTTTAGGCCTGTCACAAAGATGCAAAACGATATACTACTATACTGTATATCTGATTGACTTTTATACCACTTAGTCTTACAGTATAAAAGATTGTTTTCTCCAGATCGGTCACCAATCGAGTCATTTGGAGTGAATATATATCAGTGGTCGATCCTAGTAGGAATCTGCACCTGGTCTGACTCAGCGCCTTCGATTAGAGAGTTGCGTCACTGTTCGCTTCATTGGAAATAACAAAAAATATGGTGCTTGCACAAAAAAGTATTTCACCATCTGTTTAACACCTGTTAACCCGTGATGTGACAATAAAGTTGATTCTATGAATGGATATATATGTATGTACTGAGCATCAACCGTGAATATAAATTATACTAATATATGCAAGCTATCAGCAATTGCACGCTTACAGCAGACATAGGCCTATAGGGGTACTTGAGAAGTGTGCAGGCTACGTCATGTGGATAAGATTTGGCATTTATTACAATTTATTTCCAAAATGATAACATAATTACAATAATATTGTCTCATGTGCTATGTGTGCGTGTGCATTTCTCCTTAACTAGCCAGCAGGTTCCACTATGAGCACCATCACTCATGTACTGTAATTCTGCAAACTGTTAATAAATACTTCAATCAGTCCAAAGTCCAAACCAATACATTCATAGTCAAATCTGCACTCAAACCAACCAGAAGTCTTCTGGTTGGTTTTAGTTTTAACCAAACAAATCACTTACCCTACCCGACTGAGTGTACAAATCAAAGGTGATTCTCAGCATGACATATTATGGTGAACGTAACGTACGTCACTCAACAACAGAACTGGATAAATAACGTCAAAGCTCTAAAAGGTTAATTTATTAAACATTAAATAAAACGTAAACAAACCTTCTTCTCTTCTGAGTCTGACATCTCTGACTCTCACATCTGGGGTTACGCGCATGCGTAGTGTGTGCAAATGTATTCCGTTCGGTAATAACGTCCGACCTGAAACGCTGACTGCTTGGTAGGTTTGTTCCTAGAACGTAAATACTACGAATGCACGTGTATGCTCGGAGGTATATACCCTGGTGTTGATGGTGACGTAATTAAGATATGTTTCAATGTCGGTTTATAAGTAACTGGCTGTCGATGGTGACGTAATTAGGATATGTTTCAGTGTGGTGAATTAAAGGTAATGTCTGCCTATACCTTTGTAATATATGATTGATTGATTGATTGAAATATTTATTAACAGTTTGCAGAATTACAGTACATTTCAAGCACAAACTCAATACAGAGACTGTTAACTGTGAGTGGACGACCCAATTAACACTTGTTTACAAGAGGGTCCACCATGTTCAATTCATCAAAACACTTAGAGACGTACAAATAGACACTTATAGTTAAAGAACAGAACAGGAATTCATCATAAAGGAAGCAAAAAGGGAAAATAAACATATACAGTGAGGGGGAAAAGGGGCACATTTGGGCAAGTGGCTATTTGAGCACATTTGGGCAAGTGGCTATGGCCGTTTTTAGCCCAAGGAGTGTTTTTTGTGCAAAACTAATGCTTGGAATGGATTAATGAAAACCCCCTAGTTTGACACGTCACATGCTACTCAAAGCAGAATGAATTTTAAGTAATTTTGCCTTATTGTGCCTTAACAGGTTTTTGATGGTGGCCATATGGATTTGGGGCTCTCATGAATTTCCCCCGCATTTTTGCGAGGTACATGGGGGCTCAATTTGTTTAATAACCCTCCTAGATGACAAATCCATTGAGAAACTGAGCTTTGCTCTCCGCCGTCAAGTAAATATTGAATTCCAGACATTTACTTAACTGAGTATTTCTACATTGTACTTTTACCACCACTGTACCACACTAGCACACATGTAATCCTCAGGTCAGGACGCAGCTGTGACCTCTGGCTCTGAGTGACCCCACAGCCGTGACCTCTGAGTGACCCCACAGCGGTGACCTCTCAGTGACCCCGAGATGACCCTGGTGTACGGTTACCATGGCAACAGACCAAATACACTATACAGAAGGTAAAAACGTCCGTAGCCAGTAGCCACTTTCCCAAATGTGCCCAAAATATGTGCTGACCTCATCACATGTGTGACAACGGCTATGGCCATTTTTAGCCTGTGTGTTTTTTTGTGCAAAACTAATGCTTGGAATGGATTCAGAATCATGAAAGACACCTGTAGTTTGACACGTCACATGCTGCTTAAAACATGATGATTTGTTTTTCCTTATATAGGTTAATGGTATATGTTTATGTATGGTCACATATTATGTAAATTATGAACATTGCCCAAAATGCCCAACATATAGAAGTTAGCATCCGGCAGTTTCTACATGCTGGGGACCTGTACTTGACATTTCTAACATAAAACTTTAGTGCATTGATTCACAAACTTTTTCATGCCAAGGACCCCCAAATTGACACATTAGCCTGCGGACCCCCATTTAAAAACATACGCCAGGGATAAGAGAAGATGTTTACGGCTCTAGCAGTGATTCTCAACCCGTTTAATTTCCACGGACCCCCAGTTTGACATGCATTAGTCTATACGGAGTCGGACCCCCATTTAATGGCATCTCTGGGACCCCCAATTTATATTGTAAAATCAATGTTAATTTAACTCAGAGAGTGTACAAATGGAACCAAATGGACCCAACATTTGTACACTCAATAGACCCAAAAGGGTCCATTTGGTTCCAAACTATCATTTAGCCGCATGGGGACCCCCTGGAACTCCCTCCAGGACCCCTGGGGGTCCCCGGAACCCACTTTGGGAACCACTGCTTTAGGGTACTCAAAATGCCCGAGTTCACATTGGGCTCTATGGGCTGGCAAGTAGCCTAGACTACTAATGCATTTTCATATTTTCAAATAAATACTGTATGGCCCCGTTTGAAAATGGTTCTGACACCACTGCTGCTGTGATGAACACATTTTTCATTTTGATAAATAATTAACATAAAGTACGCTATATACATTGTCCATGCTATTAGAGTTTAATATATAATGTGCTTTACAACAGAGACTCTGAAAGGATGGCACCAGTATAGGGCACGCACGCATGCACACACGCACGCACAAGTCTTGTTTCCATTCAGGATCTGTATTCGATTCATAAAATATATATACTGTATGTATATGTATGTATGTACAGAGACAGAGTGGATCTGAAAATATAAGGGGGGATCACCTATTTAAGGGAGATCATTTTCTCTCCCTTTGGCCTGCTGAAAGGTGGATGTTCAGGCCTGGCCAGTGGTCTGCATTTGTTGAGGGACGGGGGGTCAGGGCATTCCACGCTTGGGTAGAAGGAGAATTTACCCATGTTTGTTTTAAAAGTGGGTGGTACCAGCTCGTTGTTCTTTTAATTTAATGCATACGTAATTACAAACATTTAATGTACTTTTATAGAGTCAGTGGGTTGAATGATGATGATGATGATAATGGAACGAACTTCCCACTGCAGACTCACTCCCAATCTTCCGCCGTCTGAAAACCCACCTCTTCAGACTCCTTAGACCACTTGCCCAGGGCCATATAGGAGGCCGTTGCTATGTTTCATCAGTTTCAATTGATTGATTGATTGATTGCTCTGAAGAAACAGTACAATGATCATCATTCATCACAAGTAACCAACTTTCTCAAACAAACAACCTATGAATAGGCTCTTTATTGCCTGAACAGGTCAGATGAGCTACAGCATTGTCATAATTAAAAGCGCATCAACATTATTCACATAGCCAACTGATTAGGCTACTCTTCTCTAGCCTATCTCTAGCCCTCAGCTCAAATCCTGTATATTAACAGAATAATTATGTATGAATGGGGGCCTCATATTTGGTCTTGAAACGGGCCTCCAGATCCCCTCATGCTTACAACAGAGCCACAGTACCTTCGTAAGTGCTACAACAGCTATAATGTCCATCGCCAGATTCACCACTGGGTGGCGCCGTAATAAAGGAAAATAAATTAAACGAAGCGGTCTGACTGCCAGCCAGGTTGGTAAATGATCAGAATTTTGTCACTATAAAGAGTTAGTCGCCTACTTGCCTTTATATAGTATAATTATGCTCACTGACTGATATGTTCATAAAACTAAACATCTTTTGACTATAATCACTATTTACGGTGCCTTGTAGTTGTAGCCTAAATAACAAACTCGATCGGCCACAGCTGCAGCTATTAGGCTATGATTTTCTGTGACTCACGGATTTGTCGGTCTCTCTCTCTCTCTCTCTCTCTCTCTCTCTCTCTCTCTCTCTCTCTCTGGTGATTGAGCATGCATGGTGCAACTGTGAGAATATGACAGAACTTTAGTGACGATGCTGCGTGTGGTGGTGGAGTCGGCCAGTGGCATCCCCAAAAAGAGACTGGGAAACCCTGATCCAATTGCTGCAGTTGTGTTTAAAGGTGAGATATATGTTTGAATACCTTAGTGTGTCTGTGTGTCTATACTAAGGCTAAAACACATAGGCTACTAAGCTTTACTTTTTGTTGTAATTGTAAATTTATGTCTGGTTTTGTAGACAAACCTCAGCTACTCAGCTTAAACTTCATACACCAAAAACGCATCCTTATAAGGCTGTGATCGTCCCTTTTCCTTTCCTCATGCGATAGTCTTTTCCACTGCTATCTTTCTGGCTACAGTGGCTATATCAGATTGATTATAAATGCATCATTTATAGTCTTCTCCAATCTTGTGTCTTGGGAGACAATTCATTTCACTGTTGAACTAGTCAGAGCCTGTATAAACTGTCTGAATTCTAACAATTTGTTAAGGATTCCTGAATTCCTAAATTCCATTTTGCTTACAGGTGAAAAGAAGAAAACGAAGGCTATCGACAATGAATTAAATCCTGTGTGGAATGATGTAAGTGGGGAATAGGCCTATAGTTAATGGTCATGATCGAATACTGTGCAGGTATTTACTTTCAAATGATTAACTGCGGGTGAACCCATTAAGATCTGAGGCCAATTCTATTCTAAATGTCTTCTCAGTCAGTCAAGCTTTTTTGTGCCCCCATCTGAACATGTTTTGTCCAGGGACCCCCGCAAGAGAAGATTTGTGTTAAATAATTCAAAAGTTGTTCAAAAATAACAGATGTACAAGCTAGATCTGCTATTTTTGAATAGCCAACGCTAAAATCTAAAATGGCACAGATTCTTTCCCGGTTTCAATGGGTTAAATTAGCAGTTATTAGAGAAGATGCTATATTATTCATAAATCAACAACTTTTGTCTTTCTTTTCTTGTGACTGTAGGTTCTGGAATTTGACTTGAAAGGTCTTCCATTGGATCCTTCCTCACTCATAGATGTGATTGTGAAAGATTATGAAACCATTGGAAAAGACAAGTAAGTGTGACAAAAATAAATTATGTCCTTCCCCTCACACACACACACACACACACACACACACACACACACACACACACACACACACACACACACACACACACACACATGCTAACAAGCTAAATTAGGGCTTTCTCAGCCTTTCTGTGAGGTACGTGAGATCAATTATGACAATTACTATTATTGTAAAGTCTACTCCATTACTGACAGTGATGACAGTGTACCGTAGGTGGGTATTCTACAGTAGGTGTCCTAATAATACTGTATAATAATACAGATAATAACAGAAAGTTGAATCACTGAGGGTTCCCCCGCTTGAGAACATTGGGATTAGATCATACTTTTAAATGGACTTGTTTGTCTTCAGACTTTGGACAAATTCTATTGTGATTGTGAATGCAGTAGAAAACCTCAGAGAACATCTCTGCCATGTCCAGGCATGCTGTGTTAGAGGAGGAGCTTTATCTCCCTCAGTGAAAGTTTTGCCTTTTGTCTAAACTTCCCTTCAGGGATATCTTTGACTAGATCACCACCATCGCCAAGGCATAGAATTATATATCTAAAAATAAAACACGAACACCAGAAGAACCTCCAAATCTATAAATGCACTTAAATGCAGAAACATAATAGTTTTTTTTGTTTTTTTGTTTCTTAGCCGAGAATGTCTTGTATGGCTTCCTCGAGTCTTAGTCACCTCAGTGATTGCATGTAATGCAGGCGGAGGGCTGTCAGCGCTGGGCTAACTTTACTTGAGTCATTTTTCCATGGTCACTGCCTAGCGTAACCTAGCAACACGTGGGGAGAGGAAGGGAGAGCAGAGCCAGAAAGCTTGCGCTGGCTTGTCATTGTCAGATGGTGATGAGTTGATGACTAGTTGGCAGCCTAACGGTTTATTTGGTTGATAAAGAGAGCTACATATAGTTATACATCGTCTTGTATATGCCGGTATGCATTGTATGCACTTTCAGATTTCAGTTCAGAGAATGATTCAGTAGAGGGAGTACTGCAAACACTACAGACTACACACTTGGTTGACTTAACCGAGGGTCCCCCCAGGGCTCTGTTACTTAATTGGTCCCCTCCTTTCTCCCTGTGTGTACACCAAATAATAACATGCCCAGAATAGCGACACTAGGATTCAATGTGGATAGGTTGTGATTTCTCGTCTGTATGGTACAAATCAACAAGCTGAACTGCTGTCTATGTCAAGCCCAGTTTGAAACAATAGGAGGAAAACCCGAACTCTAGTCTGTGATGCCAGTACAAGCATGACAGTTTGTCTGAAGTGTTTCAGCTGTCCTTTCTTTATGAGAGAATATGGCTTTGTGGGCTCTGATTTGGTTTGTTTGAGGATTTACATGTGAATGCACTTATTATCCGATTATTGTAAACTGTTTTAACTAGTCCTGCCTCACAGGTCTAAACATGTGCCCATGATCACCACTGTGTTTAAAAGGCTGGTCTGTTGTTCAGACATGAAGGAGAAAAACATGTTGTTCGACTACCGTAATTATATCACAAGATTCACAAATATTCAGATTATGTTCTAATAGGGTTAGGGTTGAATCTAGACACCTTTATTATAATGTAATAATGATATGAACGACCTTTTTCTTTTATTAATTGCAGACAATGCTATTAAGATAATTAATAGGGTCTGTGCATTAGTCCCACCTTTCCAGAAGTTCAGTTTCCCACAACTTAATTTGATTGGTTCAGCAGCAGATTTGAACCAGAGACACATAATGACACTTTCACATAACCTCCTGGAAACCCTGGCACTACAGCTGTGCACAGAGCCTATTTCATGTGTGTGTGTGTGTGTGTGTGTGTGTGTGTGTGTGTGTGTGCGTGTGTGTGTGTGTGTGTGTGTGTGTGTGTGTGTGTGTGTGTGTGTGTGTGTGTGTGTGTGTGTGTGTGTGTGTCTGTCTGTGTGCACGCACAGGGGTGTGTGTGTGTTGGTGGGTAGTTGTGCCTCATCAGGAATGTGACCGCTCACACTTGAGACACTGCTGTAAACACATGTCAACCTGACATCAGTGGCTTCTTTCATGTGTTTTGTGTGTACACTACAGTATAAATATGTGTATATAATATTATATATATAATGTGTGAGCGTTATTTATTTTTGAGAGAACTACCGGTAATACACTCATATACTGTACGAGTGTACATGTGTGTTTCTATATGCACAGCAGTGTTTCTGGTGTCTGACTGTACTGTATGTGTCCACCACTCATGAGGGCACGTAGTGCTCAGCACATGCCTGTGGCTCACACTCATAGTTTCCATCCTTCTGCTTTTCAGTCGTTCAGTCCCTTTATTACAGGCTTGCCAGTGGAACTCACTATGGTTCTAATTATCAAAGCAATGCTGACATTTATTCACTTTTACAGTGCTCCTGCCAAATATCTCTACAATATATTCTACAATAATAATACCACAGTATAGTAGAGTCTGCCTCTATTGCCAAACTAAACGATGCAAAGCTATATTTGTGACAGCTTATTTAATGTATGGATAATGTACTGTACCTCTCTTGTGGGAGTTGGAGAGAATTCCTCATGCAGCTCTCCAATATGATACTAAACTCTTACTGGAATCAATCCAATGCTAGACCCAAACTAAACTGAAATTGTTTTGACTTCCTCATCATTAATTATAATGCTTTGGAATCTTTCGAATTCTTATGGCGTGTCGCTAAAGGGGGCAGCTGTCTAGAACAGGGTTATCAGTTTGTCTCCCTGTAGTCTATCTCTGTTTGTCTCCCTGTATCACTGTTTGCTTCCCTGTATCTCTGGGGGGTTAGTCTGTTAATCACCGGTGCTCGGTTCACAAAGGTACTGTTTGCTATCTATACTGTAGCTATAGATTGCAGGTTATTTTAGATTAGGTGTTTTGGGGAGTTGGAGAGAATTCATCATACTCACCAGTGCCACTATCATACCAAACCAACCTGAAATTGGTATGGCCCCATTGTTAATTAGTAATATGAAGATAATACTTGGAAATATTTTGAATCCTTCGTTCCTGCTGCCGTCAACATCTATATCTGTAAATGCACCGTCTCCGTGTGTGTGTTTGTACGTCTGTAATCCACTTAACTCGAGAACCGTTTGCCCCACCGACCAAATTTGACACATGCGTTCCACATCGCACCACAGGGAGTGCAGTGCCCGACCTTGAGTAGGTGGGATACACCTTTGCCCTGAACCTGCACTAAAGCCTCTGCCCAGGCTCTGGACAGGGCCCTTGCCCAGGTTCTGAGGGTTGGGATTTGGAACTGTTATGTTATTAATTACGACATTGTGGATCCATCGTGTTTTTATGAACGGTTCCGCAAACGGTTCTCATCAGTCGTCATTTAGCTCCACTGTGTCTGTGCATGCATGCAAGCAGAGCCTGGGGTGACGTCACCCCACCTACATGAGTGAGTGGGGTCTGGGAGGATATACGCCCACTGTTCTGTGCATTCAACTCAACTGCTTTTGAATTGGCTCTAAATTAATCGTGCGACTGTTGAGAGCCCAGCCTTTTGGTGCATATATACCTCCATAGATTGATTACTTTATAAACAGTTTGCAGAAAAAAGCACAGGAACGTAGCCTACAGTTCCATACAAGGTCTGCTAAGAGGATTTTATAATCCAAGAAAGCACTATGGCTTGTTTCCATTAGGGTAACTGGGGTCCTTCATATTAAATTCATCTGAACATTAAAGACACAACATTAGCCACCACAACAATATCATTCTTGCAATGTGTACTGTATATTTAATATACAGTACAAATTGCAATATACAGTACAATTTGCAACAATGATAATTATTCTTGTGGTGGCTAGCTGGTGGTGAAGTTTAAATAATAGTGCCACCTCATAATTGTAAAGTGCAATTACAATAATTGAATTTGTGTTTATTATGTACTTGGTTAGGTTAGTTATAATATATAAGCATAATGTATGTCAGAAAAAGGGGAAATAAATAATATTAGGAACCGTTAAGGGAACCGTTAGGAACCTGAACCGTTAAGATCCGGTAAGGATCCAGAACCGTTAAAATCCTAACGAATCCCAACCGTATTCTGGACAGGGCCTAAATTAGCCAATTGATCACACCTGATCACCTCTAGATCTCCACATATGGAGCTGGTCTGTTCTGACATCACAATGATGTGCTGACAGCTGCATAGACTCCATATTTGGGAATGCCTGAGAAATAACTCCATATATGGCATTGGGCATAAAAGGGACACAAAGGGATATACAGATATACAAATCTAGTATTGACAATTATTAAAGATAAGCCGGTGCTTAAAAAAATTACTAGCCTAGGATGGAAGGGGGCTACACATTTCTACCCTATAGCAACGATATGTGTTGACCCAATAATAATATGTAATGTGAAGAAGTGAAACTGGGAAGTGTAAGCTGTCAGAGGCCAGAAATACAATATACACCCAATTAAGCAAACACATTTCAAAACAAATGGGGAACTACGCTAGTCTTACGACAGGTTCATGAATAGGAAGAGGAGAGGGTAACCACAACAACTGTATCAACTGTATCATTGCCACCTTTCAGCACAGTCATCTCACTAAGGGCAACAGTGCATTGACTTAGGCTACGGCACGGGCACACAACTGCGTCAGAAGCGGTGTTGTGTAGCCACCGCATGCCAATGTGTCAGACTTGTCCATTTTGCACTTTGTCTGGCGGCTGTGGGCAATTTTCTAGAATGTAGTTTGTTTGACTTGCGGCATTGTGTTTGGCTCAACCAAGTGAAATGCCTGCCAAGTTGCGTCAAAGTCCAAGAAGATGATATGCATACAGTATACAGTACCCTACCTAAAATAAGTAATTAAAATAGAATAACTCATAAGTCACTCATAACCTCCAATGCAATATTTATTAGGACATAAAGAGGTAAAAATGACAATATTTCAGGCAACAAGTCGGTTTAGATTAAAAGTTTTTGACACTGTAGCGTGGCACCTCCCGTTAGTCCGACCATTACTACGTATAACACTAGGGCTGTATTTTGTGTGTCTTAGTACCAGGTCTTATTACTTAACTTAAGACCTGGAGGCGTGGTCAATGCTCTTTGGCCACTCAGAATAGCCAAATGGCATTGATCACGCCTCCAGGTCTTAAGTAAGTAATAAGACCTGGTACTTAAGACACGCAAAATACAGCCCATATATCCCAAACCCTAACTTAACCCTAACCTCACAGGAAGCCACCGGTGATTTGAAATCCGTAGCACAGGTCGGACTAACAGGAGGTCTGACTTAAGGGCAGTCCCTGTGTGTATGATACAGGTTAAGAAAAGGCTACACCCAGGAATAAAGGATCACCAATCACAGTCACACCTGGCCTGAGTCCAAAGTAATTGGGCTCTGAACTGGGTGTGACTGCAGTACACCTGTTAAATTCAGTCATCCCCATACTAATGCAACCTAGCTAGTTTGCGTCAAGGACAACAATGTGCTCTGGCTTGTACCATCTTGGCACTCTCTACAAATAAATGCATTTGACACTTGTCTACTGTACTTGACTGTGTCCCTGTGTTGGAGGTACAGTGCCAAGCACTGCAGGGCCATTATCTGCATTATCTGGACAGCGAGAACCTACTGTTAAGTAGGCTATAGTACTACATTAGAAGTCGATCAGGATGACGCGATAAACAATACAATAAATTCATATACAATTGTGACTGTTGTAATCTCTTGGTAAGGACCCTGGTCCGGTTCTGGCTGACCGGTAGTGTGTGTGCAGACTGGGTGGTGTGTGATAATCCAACTGAATTATTCCTGTGGTAACGGCGGCGATCGGACGGGCCCGGGAGAACAGTAATAACGGGACACTCAGACAGTATCTCGCCAAAGGTTCACAATTTATTACACACATACAGAATCATATACTAACTCTGGATCCTCGTGTCCTCATGACGTGCCACAGAGACATAACAATAACATCGGCTAGCAGCAAGTGTCCTTGCTCTGAGATGGCTTCAGTGGCTAAAGTCAGTCTGTTACAGTTCATGGCAGTACACAATACATATCCTGTACATTTGTATATTCATGTACAAGTACACAGCATAGGCACTCATACACATATCATGTTGTATATCACAACAGTGCCCTCTTTTGTTCTGAAAGAACAACTCTGCTGTGGTTACGGAAAAGCGTACAATCATGTCTCGATACCGAAAAACCTAGACAGTCAATTTAATATGACCCTTTCACTTAATCTGTGATAAATCTTTGCTAGGAAAATTGCATCGAGCCCTCCTTTATCCTCATCAACCATCCTAAGGACGAGCACACGCATGCGACATGTTTGTACGCGAAAAACAGAGACAGGGACAGAGAGAGAGAGGGAGAGAGAAAGAGAGAGAGAGAGAAAGAGAGAGAGAAACACAGAAAGAAAAGAGGAGATCGAGCAATCCAAACTTACAATTATTCATAAAAAATTAAAAGGAAGGTTTGGGAAGGGAACAAGGAAGATAGGATTGGGGGAAGAGGGAAAGGTATAATAAAATCAACACTGAAATCAACCTGAAATCTGATTGTGTTTAAATTACATCATTTCTAACTAATGAAGAACCAACCTTTTTTTAAGTCAGTTGTGTCTAATTCCAACACTATTACACGGATCAGTGTAGTCTGACTCTATTCTACTCTTGTTTTTTTCCTTTATCTGTCCTTACTCACTGTCTGGCGCTACATAGCCACAGTATTCACAAACATTTTCAGCGACCGGTATATTATCCACTGTGTGAGTACTCCTAGTCTGTAACAGGAATGCTGTGTTTACAGAGCTACCTACAGCCTTACTAATACATGCTTTAACACACATCAAACCAACACAGAAAACAAAGATGCACATTACTATTGGAATGGCTATTCGGAGTAATAGACCTGTCCAACCTGACATTAATGAATCTAACCAACTGAACTCTCCGTCATCTGTCACTTCTCTATTCTGGAGCTCCTGTCTTATTTGAGTCATGTTGGTTAAGGCCTGTTGTATGATTTGACCATCAGCATCGTTTTGTGGGATAAAAGTACAACATGTCTGTTCCCCTTCCCCTATGAGTACACAAACCCCCCCAGATGCCGCTGTCAACAAATCTAACACAAGCCTGTGAGCCATGACCATCAAGCGCAAGGCCGTTAACTCCTTGCGCACACTCTCTCCTTCGGATGACGGATTCATTGATAAATGCCATTAGTCTATACCTGTTCTCTTCCATTTCCTCACGCACTTCACCTACTCCCACCCATGGAAAAAGGGATTGTAAAAATTTGTCTCCCCCTGTCCACAACTTGTGATTGTGGGGTACTGTACTGCGTCCCTTCGTAACTGAGGCCCTCTTTGAACGACTGTGAAATGTGTTGACATGTGCAGTGTGTGGAACAACATAGGTCGGATCTTGTAACCATACCATCGTACAGACCCCTCCCCAGTTGGGCGGGAGTGCGGTCCATACATTATGGCCACACAACCAAAACCAGTCCGGTAATACTCTGGTTCCCATGCATGTGGGAGCAATACCTGCACACAAAGTTTTGTTCCCATTGTCCAATTGTAGAGCAAAAGTAAGGTCCTTTGCATATGCATACCCACTCAATTTGGGATCTTGTTGACAGGTGTCATTGCAGTATTTTGCAGCATGCTCGTGCAAATAAGGGCAGTGGGACCAGACCCTGTCACACTTAGTCACTGTGACATTTCCCAATAGCCTAGTTCCATCATTGACAAAGCAGCTGTCAAATGTCATGTCCTCAGGGACAACGATTGGGCTCGGGAACTTGATAGGGTTCTGGGGCCCTGCAATGAGTTTGGGGCATTTCCCAACCAGCTTTGATGGGGTATCTGTTAAATCCAAAGGTTTAGAAAAGTCTGCATCTTTCCAATCAGTGCTCACCCCAGGATGTATCGCCAGTGCGACTAAGCACTGAGTGTGCTCCCAGTCAAGGTCCCTGACCTTGAGCATCGGTGTAGAGATAGATTGTGGCATATGCGAGCACACGTAGCAGGAAGCGTTATGCCCCCTTGAGCGTGCTGTGAATCGGGCATATCTCCACCATGAATTGGTCATATAGACATGCTTGGGGTCATAACTGTCAGCCCATGGATCGTAGGATGCAGATATCGTGCCTCGAGTTGACCTTTTGACCTGGTCACTGGAGCACCGAGCGGGGACGGGAAAGTACTTGCATGCCATCCAGTGAACGGCTATTCCAGCCATTAGAAGCAGGGTGGTTAACCCAAAAAGGGTCCTCTGGCTGCATATCTTCCTCCGTCCCTCGCCGTCCTGATGTGCCATTAGCACCGTCAGCCGATATTCTGCTCCTTGGGGGCTGGCTTGAGCCTCGTGGCGTGGATCCATTGGGCGGCAGAATCTGTGAGTACTGCGGTCCTTGTCACCGCTAGTACTGTCGTCGGAGGGCCGTATGGGGGTTCCCCGACTCCTTTCGTTTTTAGCGACAGTATCAGCACCCTGTCACCAGGCTGGAACGGGTGCGTTGGTTTATCTGAGGGAAGAGGAAAAGATAGAGACACGTCACCATAGATGCCATTCAATGTGTGGATTAACGCATCAGTATAATCACACACAACTACATCTAGATCCCCCGGGAGACAAGGCGCCCTCCCTCCTCTAACCCATGGAGTTGGAAATGGCCTTCCCATGATCACCTCAAAGGGTGATAATTTAGTGGTGGCACTCGGGGTCATCCTGATTTCAGCTAAAACAGCAGGCAAAACATCAACCCAGCTCTTTCCCAAGTCCATGGCTGCCTTCGTGACTCTCATCTTAAGAGTTCTGTTCATCCGTTCCACATAAGCGGAACTTTCCGGATGATATGGAATATGATATTTCCATTCAATCTGTAAATATTTACAGAGCAATCTAGTAACCTTTGCTGTGAATGCTGGACCTCCATCTGAATTCAAAGACATGGCTAGACCATACCTAGGGAATATCTCCTTTGCCAGTATTCTAACAACAGTCTTTGCCTTCTCGTTTGAACAGGGAAACGCTTCAGGCCATTTGCTAAATTCACACACAATCACCAACATGTATTTGAATGGACCCTTTTGGGGCATGTTAGTGAAATCTATTTGCAAAGATTGAAATGGTGCTGTCGGAGTAGGCAATGCGTCATGTTTTATGGGGACCTTCCCTTTGTGCGCTCTGACACAGATCAACCATGAGCCTATAATCAACTTCACTGTGCTTTGCATTTTTCTGATGCAAAACCTAGTCTTTAGAATACCAATAACACCTGTCTGACCGACATGTCCAACGCCATGAAAATGACGGACTAGAAATGGCAAACAGCTTAGTGGCAGGCATAACCTTTTTTCTCTGTCATATATCAACCCATCATCTGCTGTAATGCAACCCCTTGATGCCCAGTGCTCAAGATCTTCAATATTGGCACTGGTCTGCAATATCAGAATGTCTGTGTATTGCGGGGTGTATGTGGCAGCAAACATTGAATATGAGGTGTTTTCTGTGAAATGGGGAGATGGCAGGCCTTCACGGGAGGCCCAGCCGGCCACCTGGTCTGCAAAATTGTTTCCCTCAGCATCAGTGTCTCCCTTCTGGCTGTGACCCTTAACCTTTACTACAGCTACCTTATCTGGGAGGTTGACAGCCTGTAACAAGTCTGCTATTAATGTTTTGTGGGAGATCTGCTTGCGGTCTGCAGAAACAAACCCTCTCAAAGCCCATAATTTTGCGAAACAATGAACCACATTAAAAGCATAGATCGAGTCAGTGTACACAGTTAAAGTTTCTTTACTATGTAATCTACAAGCTCTCAACAGAGCTACTAATTCAGCCGCTTGTGCAGAGATAAATGGTAATGAATACGCCTCAAGGACTGTGTCTGGGAGCTGGCACACGGCATACCCGCATAGATAAACCCCGTCAGCAGGTTTTGAGCAGGACCCGTCTACATAAACATGCGCTCCGAATTCAAATGGAACTGTAGACAAATCTATTCTCGCTGCCGTTGATGCATTAATCTCCTCTAGACAGTCATGGTCATGTGGGGCTGTGTCCACGGTATGGCTGGACTGTGTACTGTTAGTAAGTAACGCATGCAAAAGTGCAGCAGGATTAGAGTCTGGCAATGACTTTACAGTCAGGCCTATAGTATTGGTCAGAATTTGGTCATATCTACACCGTCGTTGTGCAGTCATGTGCTGTGATGAAATGTGCTGTAAAATAGTCAATACATGATGTGATGCATGTAGTATCAGGGAATGTCCTTGTACTATCCTCTGTGCGTCTGTGACCATCATCGCACATGCCGCCACCGCTCGCAAACAGCCAGGCATACCCTGTACAATAGAGTCAAAGGTCTTGCTGAGATAAGCCACGGGCCTATAGCTATTCCCGTGCTCTTGAGCAAGTACCGCAGCCGTCGTGCTGGCGCCCTCTTTCACATAGAGATGAAAAGGAATGTCATAGTTCGGGAGGCCCAGCCCGGGACTCGAACACAGAGCTCTCTTTAAAGCAGAAAAGGAGAACCTCATCTCCTCTGTCCATACAATCTTATCTGGTTCAGTCTCTAAACACGCAGCCCTCAGAGTCCTGTCAAAAAAGGAACAATCTGGTATCCAAGCCCTGCAAAAGTTTGTTAGGCCTAAAAAGCACATACATCTGTTCTCTCAGGGCAGCTATTTTAGCCTGTTTTTCAGCGGCATCAACCTCGCTGACCAATTCTGTACTTAAGTGTGCTAATTGTTGTTCCAACTCACGTTGGCTTGCAGCCCTAGTCTTGGCGGACACATGTATGACCGTCTTACTCTCCTGAGCCCTTTTGGGTATGGTTCCTGATTCTGCAGTGGCTGCAGGTGGGGAGACAGTCCTTACCATGGATGCCTGCACTGGCTGTAATGCTGCCAGTACTCTACCCACAGCACCTGGGGATTCTTGCCACCTATCCGGATCTCCGGAAGAGGGTAGATGCTCCGGCCGTGTTTGGCCTGCACCCATTTCTATCCCCTCTGCTGCTGGCGCAGTGTCCCCACACATTAATTGAGCGATGAATTCATCATCCTCATCCTTATCTGCTGAAGGAGCAGATTTAGCAGGGAACGCATACTGACTATTCTTGGCAGATTGGACACATTTATGGGTGTGAGCTTTATCCCATGTTGGCTTTGCCTTCTCCCAGGCGGAGAAAGCTTCCTTCATATAAGGATAATTCCACTTGGAATCTCCCTCATAATCAAAAATCATACGTTTACACATTGTCATATGCTCTGCTGTGAATGACCCCTTTTTTGGATAAGGTCTTGCTAAGCGAGGAACACGCACCTCTGACCAGCCAGCCACTAGCTCAACAAATGGATCTGTATAGAACGATCCATGAATCCGAGTGACAAACTGTATGGGAGTCTCATTTGGCAATGGGGTTTGTGCTGTGTTTTGTTTACTTTTTCCCCATGCCCCAGGAGGAACGTCTTCTGATGTTTTGTATTTAACATTTTGAGACCTGGTTTTGGATGGTCCCCCCTGGACTCCTAAAACCTCCCCAAACTTAACCTTGCTTTTTCCCTGGCCCATTTCCAAGCTCCAAATATGCGGCGGAAAACACAAAACAAATACAAACCAGCAGGAATATTCAATCTGTATCACTTCACACACCAGCCCTCTACTGATACCTCTGTTGTGTTCTATCTAAAGTGACTTTTAATACAAATGATCAGAGTGGAATCCAAGTTTTGCTGTGGGAAACACACCACAGGCTTAGTACACAATCTGTGCTTTTTCACAGGCGTACCCTGTTAGACAACATCTAACAGATTAATTAAAACAACAGGCAAAACTCTCAGCTGTTGTGCGGACAAAGTAGGCTATTCATCCGGCTTATAACCTCAGCTGCGATGCAACACTGAGGCCACTGACCTCTACAAGGAAAGTGTAATAATCACTGCTGGCGTACCAAACGTCAGGCTAAATATGGACTCTAACCATATTGCTGCGCGTATCTAACTACGCAGTCTTTTTCCAAACTCTGTCAAGTCACAAGAACTACACCAGTCACTTTCAAACAAGCTGACTAACAGGGTCTATGTCAGTGAAAATTTGGAGGCATACAAAATCTGTGACAACGACACAGGCAGGATTTAACTAAAAATAAATCCTGCATACAACTATATGAACATGGAAATTACCAGACAAGAGGAGAGTGCACTCTTTCTCTTAGAAAGAATATAACATGGAGTGACTCACCTCTCGCTGGTATCCCACTTCCTGGCACCAATTGTTGTAATCTCTTGGTGTTACAAAACCATATGTCTAGGGGTAAAGGTAATGTAATATATGAGAGAAACGGAAACCAAGGCCTTAATACAAGGATTTATTCAATAGTATAATGAATAAATTATAAGAATCAACAATAGTTTACAAAATAAATGGCTCTTTAACTCGCATGAACATAATAAACGGAATCCAAAAACAAAACTAAAGTTATTCCTTTCCGAAGGGAATAACTTGTCTAACAAAAGTTCAGCTTCACAAAATAAAGGAACAAAACAGTTGGCGACAAGTAGTGGTAGTACGACGGATGGGGGAAAGACCTTGGAAGTGTTTTCCCCAGCGCCGGGCCGGGCATGAATGGGCTATGTAGTGAGAGAGCCGCGGCCGCTAGCTCGCTCACGTGACCGTCAGCCAATCAGGGAGGTTGATCAGACCTCCATGGTCATGGCCAACAGGGTTACCCCAGCCACACAGCTGATGACAATCAGTCTGTCTGAAAACCCATTAGTATCCTCTGCATGGGAGGAGAGTTAGTCTAATACAGGTTCATAACAACTGCTGCACAGATATAGATATATATATATATATTAGAAGACATCTAGGCCTAAGATAATCCACATACATATATATATACTATAACAATATACCACCATATAAATATATATATACTATTAGCAATAAACATATATATATTTATAATCCAAAATAACACTCATAAATCATAACACTCATAATTAATCATAACCACACACGACCATAGTCGTGACACCCCCCTTCCCGAAAAGAAGTTATATCCCCAAATAACTTCTTCTCAAAGAAGAGAGCACCTTAAACCCGGGAAAGGGCATCCGCAAGGACATTGTCCGTCCCCTTCTTGTGGCGAATTTCCACTTCAAAGTCCTGTAGCATCAAGGACCATCTCATCAGTCTCTGATTTGAATTTTGCATTTGCCTTAGGAACACAAGGGGATTATGGTCAGTATAGACAACAATAGGCAACGGGCTTGAGCCAACATATACCTCGAAAAATTGTAATGCAAGTAACAGGGCGAGAGCTTCCTTCTCAACGGTACTATAGTTACCCTGCGCTGAATTAAATTTCTTTGAATAGTAACAGATGGGATGATCGATATCCTGAAGATCCTCCTGGAGCAGGACAGCACCGGCGCCACAGGCGCTGGCATCCACCTCCAGCTTGAACGGTTTGGTGAAGTCGGGCGCAGCCAGGACTGGAGTGCTGCAGAGGAGAGCCTTGCAGGATTCGAACGCTAACTGACAGGCAGGCGACCAGATAAATACTCTTTTGACGCTAGTCAGCGTAGTCAGCGGCGCAGTGACGGCAGCAAAATTTTTGCAAAACCCCCGATAGTAACCTGCCATGCCCAAAAACCGGCGGAGCTCACGCCTAGTCCTCGGCACAGGATATTCTAGAATAGCCTGGATTTTTGCATTAATAGCACGTACCTGGCCCTGACCAACCTGCTTCCCAAGATACGTTACGGTCGCACAACCAAATTCACATTTTGACAAATTTAATGTCAGGTTAGCCTCTCCTAACCGCTGAAAAATCTGTCTCAAAGTGTGTATATGCTCAAGCCAAGTATCATTATATGCCACAACATCGTCCAAATAAGTCTCTGTATTGTCCACGCCTCTTAGTACATTATTCATTAATCTTTTAAATGTCGCTGGTGCATTTCTTAAGCCAAATGGCATCACTGTATATTGGTATAAACCGTCTGGTGTCACGAATGCACTGATCTCTGATGCACGGGGTGTCAAAGCCACTTGCCAATAACCCTTTAGCAAATCCAATTTAGTTACAAATTTAGCAGACCCCACCCGATCCACGCAATCCAACATCCTCGGGAGCGGATAACTGTCAGCCTGCGTTATATTGTTAACCTTACGAAAATCTGTACAAAACCGCTGGCTCCCGTCAGCCTTAGGCACCAGCAAGCAGGGGCTAGACCACGCACTGCTGCTATGAACAGCCAGCCCGTTCTCTAACAAGTAGTCAACCTCTTTTCGTAGTAAAGCACGCTTGGTTGGATTAACCCGATAGGCATGTTGCTTAATAGGAGGGCAATCCTTCTGTACAATTACGTCATGAGAAAGGGCTGATGTGCATGATGGGTTATCTGAAAACAGATTCACATTATTTTCCATCAAATCAATAATGTCTGCTTGCGCCTGGGGACCCAAATGTTTTAAATACCCCGGTAAATCATTCAATATCTCAGAGTTCTGTAGACGTGACCCAGACGAACCTTTTACACGCAGCCCATCACTCTCAGGGGAATAAAGTGACGGCGCTGCTGCAGAAAGTGAGGCGACAACTGCGGGAATAACAGGAGTATCTGACTCGGTGCGAGCCAGATACGGCTTGAGCATATTCACATGACAAACCCTTGTCTTTTTGCGACGATCGGGCGTCAAAATCACATAATCCGTTTCACTTATTTTTTTGTCAATCACATAAGGACCACTGAATTTGGCCTGGAAGGCTGAGCTTTGCAGTGGGAGCAGCACCAACACCCTCTGACCCACAGCAAACACTCTATGCACAGCCTTCCTGTCAAACCATGCCTTCATTTTACCTTGAGCTTTACTCAGAAAGCTGCTAGCCATCTGTCTGGCCTTGTGCAATCGCTCGCGAAACCCCGCAACAAAATCCAATACATTAGTCACCGGCGAGTTTGCGTTGGCTAATAAGCCCTCTCGAAACGCACGCAACGGCCCGCGCACCGTATGGCCAAACACCAGCTCCGCTGGGCTAAACCCCAGCGACTCCTGTACGCTCTCTCTTACTGCCAGCATAAGATAAGGCAAGCCCTCGTCCCAGGCTTTACCAGTTTCGTGACAGTATTTCTTCATCATCGCTTTCAACGTCTGGTGAAACCGCTCAAGCGCGCCCTGGGACTCAGGATGATAAGCGCTAGAGTGTCTGTGTTCTATGCCAAGGGTGGAAGCAACTTGAGCAAATAATTTTGACATGAAATTTGAGCCCTGGTCACTTTGAAGATACCGGCAAAACCCAAAAGTAGAGAAAAAGCTAGAAAGCGCTTTAATAACTGGTCTCACTTTTAGTGTGCGTAATGGGAACGCTTCTGGGTAGCGCGTTGCACTACACATTACAGTAAGAAGGTATTTGTGACCAGATTTTGTGGTCGGTAATGGACCGACACAGTCAATCATGATGTGCTCAAATGGTTCACCCACAGCAGGGATCGGTTTCAACGGCGCGGGCGGAATAGTCTGGTTTGGCTTCCCCGTCATCTGACACACATGACAAGTGCGGCAGAAGTCAGTAACAGACGCATTCAAACCCGGCCAGAAAAAATAGCGTAGGATGCGGTCATAAGTTTTACGAATGCCCAGGTGGCCAGAAATGTTGTCGTGAGCCAGACTGAGAATCTGGGAACGGAAACCCTGAGGTACCACAACCTGACGCACCACATTCCATTTCAAGTCACCGATAGCCGCTGGAAACCATTTACGCACAAGGAGGCCATCCTCTACACTATATGCACTCGGCCCAGCAGCCTCACCCACTTTGGTAACTGCCTCCCAGCACACAGAGAGAGAGCGATCGTGCTTCTGCGCATGCGCAAATGTTTCCCTATCGATATCAAACCCAAAATCACTTTTAGTAGCCAGCAAGCTTTTCCTAGCCCGCTTACGCGGTGTCTGTGGGGCATCACCCACTGGTCGCTCGGCACACAAGAAAGTGTCACACAACGTAGCCTCGTCATCAAACTTTTTCAATTGTGCGCGAGTCACAGCACAACCCGGAAACACAGTGGGTGGGGCTCCCAGCGCAGGCATAGCTACGTTAGCCACAGGTTTTTCAACCACTTCTAGCGACGCAAACACTTTGTCCCCAGCTATGTCGTTGCCAAGAATCATCCCCACACCTTCAATGGGTAAACTTTCACGTAGCCCGATCTGCACAAGACCAGAAACAAGTGGAGAGCGTAGGTGGATCATATGCAATGGAGCGCGAGAGGATATCATTTCCACGCCCAAAACCAATGCATCGGAACCACAAAAGGTATTCTCCGCAAATGGCAGTACACTCTGTAAAATAAGGGACTGTGAGGCGCCTGTATCACGCAAAATGGTGATAGGAACGCGCTCATTTTCCTTATCAGACAGCGAGACTGAGCCATGCAAAATAAAGGGATCAAAACACTCCTCTACCTCCGCCCGGACAGCCATAGCTGTCTCGGAAGCAGACCGAGGAATAGTATGCACAAACCCCACACCCTTTGGTTTTTTTGAATACACATTTCCATTTCCATTCTCTTTCTGCTGCTTATGTTGTACTTTAGGGCAGCGAGAAACCAAATGGCCCACTTCATGACAGTAAAAACAAGCACGATTGTCAGGCGCTGCACTTGCGCCCCTCGGTGGACTTTTCGGTTGTGACAATTTGTGCTGTTTTTTCTGCATGTTGAACAGACCCTCCCCGCTACGCACCGGAGAAACACCCGAACGGTGCGTCAGATCATATTCATCGGCCCTCACAGAGGCTTTAGCAATTGAGTTAATCTTTTGTTCCTCAAGATAGACAACAATACGATCTGGGATACATGATTTGAAATCTTCCATCACTATCAGCTCAGTAAGCTGCTCAAAAGTGTGTACGTTGCTCGCGTTGCACCATTTCCTAAACAATGTGGCTTTTTCACGGCCAAATTCCACAAACGTTTGAGTAGAGGATTTTTGAGCGGCCCTATATTTTTGCCTATAATGTTCAGGCACCATTTCGAAACCGCTAAGGATAGCCGCCTTTACGACATCATAACATAGGCTCTCATCCACCGTGAGTGCGCTACAGATATCCTGTGCTCTACCTGTCAACTTACATTGGAGTAGCAAACTCCAGAATTCCCTGGGCCACTTAACAGCACCAGCAATTCGTTCAAAAGCACAAAAGTAGTTATCCAACTCACCCTCCTTGAACGCAGGTACCAATGCGATTTGTTTGCTTATGTCGAACGCTGCCACTCCTCTGGAACCTGGGGGTGACCCGTGTCGCTGCTGGGAGGCGGGCGCCCCTGCGGACGCCTCGTCGGGGTAGGTCTGGCCTCGCAGGCGTGCCATGTCGAGCTCATGCCTCTGATGCTGTAGTTTGCACTCCTCGCTCTTCAGCGTTGTTAGTGCTATTTCCAGCTCAAGCTCCCGGAGGCGCAGAACCCCCCCTATGTCCTGAGGACTCCCCCCAGTGCCCCGTGGGTAATCATGTGGGGCCTGAGCAGACGGGTCCCCCGCGGGATCCTCGCCCTGCTCTAACACACCCGTAGTGTCAGACTGATTGGCCCCACTAGAACTCGGTTCTGCGACAATGAGTGATACGTCTCCCCCCTCACTCTCATCTGACAGCATCGTAATGACTCCCTGTGAAAACAACTGCCGTGAGACAGCTGCGAAAATCGCCTCTTTCTTTTTGGTACCGTGCGGTAAAGGAACGTTAAATTGTTTGGCAATACTGTACAATTCCCAATATGAGCACTGTTGTAGCTCCTCAAGCGACAGGACATCCGTACTAGCACCCTGGTCATCAGAGGCCATACCAAATACAGGCCATATACAAAATCCGCTACTCAAACTGGTACGAGCAACATACTCACCATTAATACTCCCCAATCCGTCTACCACCAAAAGCAATACTAGCAAAACAAAAAACATAACCAACTGAACAACTGAATCCTTAATTTGTTTTTTGAAACGGACGGGCTCCCAAATATGTTACAAAACCATATGTCTAGGGGTAAAGGTAATGTAATATATGAGAGAAACGGAAACCAAGGCCTTAATACAAGGATTTATTCAATAGTATAATGAATAAATTATAAGAATCAACAATAGTTTACAAAATAAATGGCTCTTTAACTCGCATGAACATAATAAACGGAATCCAAAAACAAAACTAAAGTTATTCCTTTCCGAAGGGAATAACTTGTCTAACAAAAGTTCAGCTTCACAAAATAAAGGAACAAAACAGTTGGCGACAAGTAGTGGTAGTACGACGGATGGGGGAAAGACCTTGGAAGTGTTTTCCCCAGCGCCGGGCCGGGCATGAATGGGCTATGTAGTGAGAGAGCCGCGGCCGCTAGCTCGCTCACGTGACCGTCAGCCAATCAGGGAGGTTGATCAGACCTCCATGGTCATGGCCAACAGGGTTACCCCAGCCACACAGCTGATGACAATCAGTCTGTCTGAAAACCCATTAGTATCCTCTGCATGGGAGGAGAGTTAGTCTAATACAGGTTCATAACAACTGCTGCACAGATATAGATATATATATATATATTAGAAGACATCTAGGCCTAAGATAATCCACATACATATATATATACTATAACAATATACCACCATATAAATATATATATACTATTAGCAATAAACATATATATATTTATAATCCAAAATAACACTCATAAATCATAACACTCATAATTAATCATAACCACACACGACCATAGTCGTGACACTTGGTAAGGACCCTGGTCCGGTTCTGGCTGACCGGTAGTGTGTGTGCAGACTGGGTGGTGTGTGATAATCCAACTGAATTATTCCTGTGGTAACGGCGGCGATCGGACGGGCCCGGGAGAACAGTAATAACGGGACACTCAGACAGTATCTCGCCAAAGGTTCACAATTAATTACACACATACAGAATCATATATACTAACTCTGGATCCTCGTGTCCTCATGACGTGCCACAGAGACATAACAATAACATCGGCTAGCAGCAAGTGTCCTTGCTCTGAGATGGCTTCAGTGGCTAAAGTCAGTCTGTTACAGTTCATGGCAGTACACAATACATATCCTGTACATTTGTATATTCATGTACAAGTACACAGCATAGGCACTCATACACATATCATGTTGTATATCACAACAGTGACAAAATCAAAGAACTCCACAGTAAAAAAAGCACACAAAAAAGAACAATGTCACTAGCTCGCAGCCAAGAATAAATCTGTCAGGGTAAGGTTATGCGTCTAGTCAGGAAGTAGAACTTGTGTGGAGAGTAAAGTATGTGTGATTGTCCCCGAACTGATAATAATCAGTACAATGACACTTTAATAATGATTATTATTATGTGATTGATTTTCAGGTTCATTGGCTCAGCTAAAGTTTCTCTGAGGGACTTGGCCAGTGGTCAAACCAAGTCTCTCCCATCCAGGAATGTGTCCTTGGTCAATGAGAAACAGCAGGCCTTTGGGGTAATTACTTACTTACAGTGTAAAGCTCTATATAAACTTGATGTTTATTATTGTTGTTACAGTACATTTACACATTACATCTTCAATTCAAACATTTAGATGCAATGTTACTCATTAAAAAGTGTTTTGTTTTTGTCTTTTTCTTCTTCTTCTTCTCCTTCTTTCTTTCTTTTTACAGGCAACCATTAATTTGCTGATTGCCTATGAACCACCTGTCAACAGCAGTCCCAACTTAAATGACCAACCTGATGGATATATTATGTCACAAGGGGATGTCGGTGAGTCATTCAGGAATAGGAAACATTAGTATCATGCTAATGATACTTAGTATTGTACTTTTTGAGGTATCATTACGTTACTTGACTTGAATAGTTTCCAATTTTCTGTACTTTTACTTCAACTCCACTACGTCTAAGAGGCAAATGTTGTACTTTTAATTCCAAAACGCACCAATGATTTGCCACGCAACTACTTGCTGCAACTACTATGTCTTCTGCACATGTCAGAAAGGTGCTGGTGTGATCCATGAGTGATGTTTCTGGTTGTATGTTCCTGGTTGTTTAAGTAATAAGTAGTAAGGTGTTCATGATTACAGTATGTGTCTGTGGTTTTGCATCTCAGAAGGGGGTGAGGAGGGAGCAGAGGGGGACGAGGATACGGGAGGGGGGGCTCAGGTGCTGGGCATTTCGGGAGCTGCTCAGCCACCAGGACAGGCTCCAGGGAACTCCAGCCAAAAAGCCATCCGTCTCAGCCGTAAAAGGCACAGAGCCCTGGTCAACAAACCTCAGGATTTCCAGGTATTGTATTCAACACATGGTTGGTTTTTGATAAGCGGAAAAATGTAGTGTAGATAAGAGGACCAATGGTGTGTGTAGTGGTTTCTGGAGAAGTGGGCACACGTACACTACACGCACGCACACACGCCCACACACCCACACACACAGATATGTGGATCAGAACCATGCCTAGTCATATAGTAATAACAAGACTGAAGGCCTATTCATAGTCCAGTTTTTTGTGAAGAGTTGACCACCGAACACTACAACATGACGTCATGCCGCGGTGCTCACCACTCACACAACACATCTTTCTGTTTTTACTAACCACCGTTTCGGTGGTCACCTCTTCACCGAGAACTGGACTATGAATAGGCCTTAACAGTTGAAAGGATCCTCTAGCGCCCCCAAAAGACCATGCTGCTCATAAAACTGTACACTAATATGCCTATTGCCTACTTCAGAAGTCTAGTTTTGCATTTCAATAGACTGCGTTTTTACAATGGACAACATTTCTTCAATTAGATTGATCATCATTCCAACGTAGCTATTTTTTATGTGAGCCATTTTTCTTCTGATTCATTCAGAATAAGGTCCGGGTAAACACAGGTAAATTAGGCTATGATGTTTTCCGCTGACCAAGAGGAACTCTAACAGGACGACTGTGTCACTGACTTTGTCCAGATCCGTGTTCGAGTTATTGAGAGTCGACAGCTGCCCGGCAACAACATCAAGCCGGTGGTCAAGGTGAACGTATGTGGGCACACCCACAGGACCAGAGTTAGAAGAGGGAATAATCCATTCTTTGATGAGGTAATAAATCGGTTACCGTACTTTAACACCACGCTCAGAAATTGCACTACTCTCAAAGAGGGTCTTTTGTTAAAGTGAAACTTTTCATCAGAATATTATCTTTGTGTTGTATGTATTGTGTATGCATTCTGTGTGTTGAGAGCTGGGAAATCTCCATAATCTATGCAGATTGACGGAGATTTTCATCAGGAAGATTTTCCCTTATTACAGCTTGTTACAGTTTTTACTTCCTTTAACCTTCTGTCTTTACTACTGCAGCTGAGATCCCTTCGTTCTGTCTTTACTACTGCAGCTGAGCTCCCTTTGTTCGCTTGTATCTAATCCCTCTCGTCTGCATCTTCTATCGCAGTCCATATCACCTTAATATGGACTATATAACGTGTTAAGAGAAATACCCAGAAACGCATGAAGTATTTCTTATGTATACATCTTGGTTCCTCAGATATTCTTCTACAATGTGAACATGCTCCCCTCGGAGCTGTTTGAGGAGTACATCACTTTTCGGGTGAGTACAGGTGATTCTTGGTAATTGTTTTGGCACTCCATCTCAATCTGAGTAAGTCCTTGTTTGTGTGAAATGTCATGTCTTTAAAGATTTATGTCTCTGGCATTTTGCCTTTTAAGATAATAGAGGTGCTATACAAACTTTATTTGTATAGCACCTTTCATGACATGAAATGCAGCTCAAAGTGCTTTACAGAGCAATGGAGAAAAAAGAAAAGAAAAGCAAGGCATAAAATAATAATAGCAGTAATGCAATTCAGTGAGGACATGAATAACAAGGAATTTAAAAGATCAACTAAAAGCAAGAGTGTAGAAGTAGGTCTTGAGCTGTGCTTTAAAAGTGTACAGTATAGTATTGATGCTTTTACCAAAGCAACACATGCAAGTACTTTTTCCACCACTGTGTGATGTATTGTTGACAGCAAATGTGGTTTCTCTTAACACAGGTCTATGACTCCTACTCGCTCAGAGCAGACAGTCTAATGGGGGAGTTCAAGGTCGAGTATGAGAAAAGCTTTCATATGCTTATTTATGATGTAGCTACAGAAGACAGTGCTCTCTTTAGCATTGGAGCTTTTCATCTCTACAGAATGAAGATTTGTTAACCTAACCTTACCGTGACATTCTCCCTTTGTTTTTCCAGGTGGATGTTGGCTTCATCTACGATGAGCCTGGTTAGTAGTCTTTGCTCATAGAACGCTCAGTTTTTCCCCTGATCAGAATTCCTTGTTTGCATTTTGCACTGTGTCTGTGCTGTGCCATTTGTAGTGGTGGAGTTATTTACTATTACTTAACCCATTTAGACCTAAAGGTCGATTCTACAAATGCCTTCTAAATCCTGACAGTTTTCTGACAAACCTATGTTTCTGTGTCGTTCTCATACAGTTTTGGGGGTGAAAATGTATGTATTTGGCCGCTGACCCCCATTTGAAAATAGGCCTATGTTGTTCCAGGGACCTTCCAGAAGCAAAGATACGATAAAAAAATGTTCGCTCTGAAAGAATATATATTCAAAGATTTGCACTACATTTTCACGATTTTTCAATAGCTAAAGTATAACATAATGCTTAAAACACCAAGAGGGATTCCCGTCCAAAATAGTACTGTACTGTATTGAGTTATATGTACTTTGCTTGAGTATTTCCAATTTAGAGTACTTCTACTCCACTACATCTCCAATCCAAATATTGTACTTTTATTTCACTAGTTACTACTGTAGTTACTTTGCAGATTTAATTATTATTACAAAACATACATTTAACCACTTCAGCCTTAAACACATTTTGACCATTTGAAAATAGCAGATATAAATAGCAAGTACAAGCTCACAATGCGTCATGTTTGAAAACTTGACTTTCTGCAGAATGAGTACATATACATATATTTTGATGCCAATACTTGTACTTTTACTCAAGTGCATTTTGGATTTCTATTATTATTTCTATATTGCAATATTGATGCAATTTAAAATAATGCGAGTATGTTTTCCATCATCACAGCTCACGCTGTGATGAGGAGGTGGCTTCTCCTGAGCGACGCGGACGACTCCAGCTCCGGAGCCAGAGGTTACCTGAAGGTCAGCGTGATGATCGTTGGAACTGGAGACGAACTGCCGGTATGTACGAATGTCACCTCGCACTCACTCACTCACTAACTCACTCACTCACTATCACTCACTCACAGTCGCCTTATATCTCTGTTGAGGACAGACATGCAAAGCCCGCTGGAGTGCTGTGTAAATGGTGCCTTTACATAGCGCCATTTATCCAAAGCATTTTAAACCTTGTGTCATTGTGTGTCTTGTTGTCCGTGCAGGTTGAGAGGACTCAGAGGAGGGACGGTATGGATGAACAGGACGACATAGAGAGCAACCTGCTGGTACCGGCTGGCGTCACCTTACGATGGGTCACACTGAACCTCAAAGTCTACCGCGCTGAAGATATGCCCCAAAGTAAACCATGTCTGATTTGACCACACACCTGGGAAATCACTTTCAGGAAAATATCAAGCTTCTCAATAAAAAATGTTCTTGTATTGCAGTGGATGATGCCTTTATCCAGACTGTCAAAAATGTTTTTGGAGGCGAAGGAGACAAGAAAAACTTGGTGGATCCATTTCTAGAAATCAGCTTTGCTGGCAAAAAGGTATTTTTCAGCGTGTTCTAGTACCGTACAGACAGACACTGTTTATAATGTTAACGTGTTCTCTCACGCCAGAGAATGAATGTTGTATTCAAAATGTTGCTTTTAATCTGTTTTAGCTGCGCACCAAGATTATAGAGAAAAACGCAAATCCAGAGTGGAACCAATTGATCAACCTCCAGGTCAAGGTATGGAAGATGAATATTATGATGTACTGTACAACTTTGTTTGGCTTTGAGCA
Source organism: Protomyctophum bolini (assembly GCF_963924005.1). Lineage (NCBI taxonomy): Eukaryota > Metazoa > Chordata > Actinopteri > Myctophiformes > Myctophidae > Protomyctophum > Protomyctophum bolini. Next base: position 15,200,606 of record NC_137875.1, read on the forward strand.
ATACTCTTAAAGCTACTAATACTACTTTAAAGCAGTGTTGCTTGCTGAACATCAGTTACTTTAGGCAAAAACTTTAGGCAACTGTCATATGATGGAGTAAAAATGAACCTCAACTCTCCTCCTGTGTGTTGTACAGTTCCCCTCGATGTGTGAGCGTATCAAACTGACCGCTTATGACTGGTAAGCTCCAGAAACGTTCATACAGTGAGTGGAGAAGGATGGCATCTCAGCTAAATAACCGGTGACAAACCCAGATTACCATATTTCTTTCCGCTACTTTCAGGGATCGTCTGAACAAGAATGATACCATCGGTACCGCCTTTTTGAATCTGAACCAAATAGCGTCGTCTGGGAGTGAGGTTGAAGGTAATGGCAGAATGTTTGTCTGTTTATCGTCACTAGATGCTTGCTTAATGATTTAAGTGCTGTACATTGAATTATTTGCCTTGTTGTTGAAATGTGCTATAGAGATACACTTGCCTTGCCTTGCCTAGATGGCCAACCTAGAAAGGACAGCTTAATTAATTACATTTGGTAAAGTTAGAAAGGATAGGAGTCAGTGAGTATACTGATGATGATGATGATGATGATGCATGTTGCAACTCCTTGCAACATGCAACTACTTGCACCTCACAACCTAGGTTGTGGGGTGCTTTGCATGTCTTTGCATGTCTGTTTGTTTTGTTTCTGTTTTTATCTTGAGTATAGATTATATCAAATCGCCGTTATTTAAGTTGCAATTCTTGATGTTGCATAATCACATCTTGTATCATGTAATTAACCTTTCAAACTCATTTTGTATGTGCCTTCTTTATGTTTGAAACAGACGTGCCTGCTGACAGTGAAAGCGCATTGTCCGCTGAACGTAAGCGATGATTTGCATGTTTGCATGCTGCCATTGTTTTAGAGACATGTTTGAAACATGCATGCATTCAGCTACTAACTATTCACAGCTAAAGAGCAGCTAACTGTCTTTCGTCATGTCTGCCACGTCCCCGTAGTCTGTCCCGTAAGTGTAAAAATGGACTCTGAATTGTACTGTTTTGATTACTTATTACATTGGCCAGAATTGGCTTAAACATGGGCCAACAGATGCCCAAATTGTAAGCAGACCCTTTGCACGTGTAGCGCCTGGGATTTGAACTCTGGTCTCCCGCGTGAAAGTCCAATATCTTAACCTCACGTGGGAGTCGGAGACCCGAGTTCAAATCCCGAGCATTAGTTACATTGGTACCGTGGCCCGGCTCAGGTTTCCCTGTGGGAGGAGGTCAAAAGGGGGGTGAGTGTAGCAGAGTGGCTCAGAGCCTCTGCCTGATGGCCTCAAAAGTCAAATATCTCCCCTGGCCCATTTGGTCTAGTGGTTAAGATGTTGTACCTTCACACGGGAGACCCAAGTTCGAATCCCGTGTGTTACACGTGTATTTTTTGAAAAATAGCAGATCTACAAGCTCACAATAGCTATGCATTGTGTGTACATTGAGTGAAAATAGCAGATCTACAAGCTTGTAGATCACAAAGTACAAAATTACTGTAAATATTTTGGAATAATAATCTAAATCTACAAAGTAACTATAGTAAATAAAGTTATCAAATAATTCTAGTAATTGGAGTAAAAGTATGAAAATTGCTTCTGAGATGTAGAGGAGTAAAAGTACAGAAAAATGGAAATTCTACAAGTACAGTACTTAGTTATAAAATGCATGATGCATCTCATAATAATATAAGTGTAACTTGCATTGTGTTCCAGTCAGCACGTCAGAGTCTGAAGTTGGCTTCCTGCCAGCCTTTGGGCCTTGCTATGTGAACTTCTATGGGAGTACCAGAGAGTTCACTGGCCTTCCTGATCCGTACGATGACCTCAACATGGGCACGGTGAGTCCACACATTGTCAGCATACCGACAATAGGCCATCTAACGAGCTTACAACACGTCGCAGCTTGTACGGTAAATAGCCTATTTTTGGTTATTTGTTGTTTTAAGATTAAAGAGTATATTGAAGTGGCTAAATTAGCAATCGAATGCATGTTCAATCGGCCAGAATAAAAGAAAAGGTTAACTCTCTGGCGCCTGGCGTTTTGTTTTTAAAATACGAAATGACTAACCTTTTTTTATCAGAGAGCTGGTATGGCTTTTGTATCAATCTGCAATTTCGTCAACTGGCATCGCATTTTAGGATTTGGCCTTTTCAGTCGTAAGATTTTATTTTGCTTTAATTCATGTGTCAGGTTAATATTGTCACAGACACGTCTGATCGCTCTCCACTCTACACATTAATCCAATGCATACAAGCTTGCGTCACATTTAGGATTTAATTACAAATTGGACACACATTTGAACCAATGTCAGTCTACCTGACTCCACTGACAACGCACTGACTTGTAAAAAATGTTTGTGTTTTCTAGCACCTTAACTAATTAACTAATATATCATCTGCTGCTATGCTCATTGCTCACACACTTTATATTTTATAGCAGATTATCAAGTAGCATGTGTAAATATGTAGATAATTACTTTTTGTTTTACTTTGATTGATCTCCCCAACTTTTCTCTTCACTTTCTTTTTTTTCATATGGAAATATCAATACGACGAGAACTATGTACTTTTTTACTTTTTTACTTTACTGTAAACCTGTGATGTGACAATAAAGCAGATTCTGATTCTGAACATAAACCCCGCTAGGCTAACGGCAAACAGGTCTCCAAATGGCTTCTCAATGTTGGCGTCACCACTATAATTGGTGTGTCATCTCAAACGAAGTCGTGTTTGTTTGTGTTTTTTATTCCAGGGTGAAGGGGTGGCCTATAGGGGCAGGGTCCTCATTGAATTATCCACTCAGCTGGAAGGAAAACCTGAGAAGAATGTGGATGATATCTCCAGTGATGACATCCTGGTGGCTCAGGTACTGACATTAGTCCAACTAGACCTTATATTATAATGTAAATTAGTCGCCTCTCTCTAAAGCCGAAGGAGCCCAAACTCCTTGCAACAAAACAGTTTTAAGGTCAACCACACCAATGCAACTCCTTGCAACTGCCATGGGGGTTTTGTTGCAAGGTGTTGCGGCTATAGTTGCATTGGCCTTTATGCAGTGTCTCATAGACGGGATATAGATGGTGTTATTTACATGAATTCATTACTACACCATTCATCCATTGATCTACTCCAGGACTGGCCCCTACTAATATTTTTGAAATGCTCTCCCTTCCCACGCATCCTTAAAGCCTCAGATAAGGCCCTCCTTGTGGTCCCTATGACAAATTGACAAAGTTACCCAGGGTGATCGGGCCTTTGCCGCCCGGGCACCTAGGTTGTGGAATGCACTGCCAGTACCGCTAAGGTTAGCGCCCTCCGTGCCTGTGTTTAAATCACAGTTGAAGACCTACTGTACCTCTACACCAAGTGTTTTTCCTAATGTGTTCTTAAGGTGATTGTACATACTTAAATTATGCTATTTGTTTGTTGTCTTTTTAACTGTTTTTGATATGATGTGTTGTTGTTTTTAACCTTGCTCTGTGCAGCACTTTAGACCATTGTTTTGAAATCATTCATCATTATCATTACTGACACCATGACCCTCTTGCCGGAGAGCAGAAGTTCCAGCGGAGGAGGAAGTTCTCCCTCTCCGCCGTGTTCCACAGTGCCTGCATGCTTCAGGAGCCAGGAGAACCAATCCAGTTTGAGGTCAGCATCGGTAACTATGGCAACAAATTGGACTCCACCTGCAAGCCCCTGGCATCCACCACCCAGTACAGCTATGCTGTGTTTGACGGTAAGAACCATTTAAAAAAAAAACATCAATTTGGTTGGTTTCCTCCTGTCACCTACTGTACAGTATAATGGAACCATCGGATTCTAAAATAAATGTCTGCATAAAACTTATACCATAAAAGTATGTATATAATCAAAAATCAGAAGGCAAAGCTCTCGATCTACTGTAACTTGGTGGATGAAAGCGGCCAAATGAGTTTTCTCAGGAGGGTGGGTGGCATCTTCAGTCATCCGGGAGAGAACCGCTGCTCCTCCTTTTATGTGGAAAGCAGCCAGTGGAGGTGGCATCTAGGGCTTTTATGTACTACTACCTTCCCTCCAACATGTAATCAGTACTACTACCTTCCCTCCAACAGGTAATCAGTACTACTACCTTCCCTCCAACAGGTAATCAGTACTACTACCTTCCCCCCAACATGTAATCAGTACTACTACCTTCCCTCCAACAGGTAATCAGTACTACTACCTTCCCTGGGCTGACACTAAGCCTGTGGTGATCCTCACCTCCTTCTGGGAAGACATCAGCCACCGTCTGGATTCAGTCAACGTCCTCCTCTTCATCGCAGAGAGACTGGTGAGAACTATAGTCACCCTGGTAGAGTGAGTGTTCAGATTCTGTGGCTGTTACTTGTTCTATACATGTGCATTTGTACATTTTCCTCGCAGGAGTCCCACCTCACCTCTTTAAAAACAGCCATCTTGGCTAAGATGCCCGAGAACCGTCTGGCAGAGATTTGGCTGAAACTCATCAACCACTTGATCGAGGATCTTAGCAGGTAAGACTGACGTCAGACTAGGTCTGTGTCACATGTAGGCTACTGTATGTACAGTATTTTTACAGTATTACAGTATTTGTTAACTGAAGCCACATCCACAGCTGTGTGATAAAGCGGGAGGGGTTAGGGGAGGCAATGATAGTGTGATATCACTATATAACAGTTTTTTTCATTGGCACGTTTGACTGTCAGTGTCAAAGTATCCAGGAAGAAGAAACACATGAAAAATCTTTAATAAAGTATTCAATCAATCAATCAATCAAAAACCAAAAATATAACACTGGACATAAAATTTGTCAGCTGAAATCACAGTGAACTTTCTAGGGCTACAACTTGTGTAACTAACTGTCTTTATGTGGAATTGTGCTTTGTTTCCAAGTGAGTTATTCCGAATTAGCTTTGATTAACAAGCGCCTCTGATAGTTTCCAGCTTCCGGAGCTGGAAGGCTGCCAGAACCTGACTGCACTGGACCTGCAGATAAAGAAGTTGCGTGACTGTGCGGCGGCCAGCATGAGGCAGATGGCCGGACGCATAAGAGAGGAGGCTGTTGACGTTAAAGCCACCGTCGGTGACATCGAAGACTGGCTGGACAAAATGAAGCAGCTGGCAGAGGAGGTCAGGATTGAAACCATCCATGATGATGACTCTATACTGTATGAAGCCAAGCTAGCAAGCTATTGGGAAACAATTAGGATGCTGAGATGAGATGCTAGTAACAAACAAAATATCACAATAGAGGGTATGCGCATGCATGAAGTGAGTAGCAAAGTGAGTTTAATGTAACATTGTTTTATGCAATTATATAGGACTTTGATGCATGGGCTGTCAAGACCAGAAAGTAGTTTTTTGCCAATCAGTAGGCGTTCCCGCATAACTTCCGGGTATGATGATGATGTCATGCACATACCGGTACGCTCTATTGTAAAATGTCAATGTTTGAAAAATATCGAACATTTGAAAGAATAATGTGTGTCGAGGAGATACTTCCTTAGCCCTTGACAGACAAAAGGACACACACACACACACACACACAAAGACCATCTTGCCTCCTCTTTAACATTCATATGTGTATCCCTCTCTCTCTCTCTCTCTCTCTCTCTCTCTCTCTCTCTCCTTCAGCCTCAGAACAGCATGCCAGATATCATCATATGGATGTTGAGAGGAGAGAGACGGGTGGCGTACGCCCGTGTCCCGGCCCACCGCATCCTGTACTCCACCTTCAACGAGCAGGCCTGTGGGAAGTACTGTGGAAAGACCCAGACCATCTTCATGCAGGTGCCAGTCCAATCTACTGAAACAAGCGGCTCTCTTCAAACCTTACAGTGGGTTTTACTGTTAAAAAATAAAATAATAATAATAATACAACATTTTGTTGTTTGTTAGTACCCCATGGACAAGAACAAAGGTTTGAAGATCCCCGTCCAGCTTCGTGTCAACATGTGGCTGGGCCTCTCTGCCCACGAGAAGAAGTTCAACAGCTTCTCCGAAGGAGCCTTCAGTGTTTTCGCTGAAATGGTATCTACAGTACACAACACTGTTGTTTTTTTGTTTCAAAGTCATAGATTGTGTAACTATACATTTTATTGAAAGCAATCCACGAGCATCCTTCTGTGTGTGTGTGTGTGTGTGTGTGTGTGTGTGTGTGTGTGTGTGTGTGTGTGTGTGTGTGTGTGTGTCTCTCTCTCTCCCTCTCCCCCTCTCTCTCTCTCTCTAGTATGAGAACCAGGCATGTGTGCTTGGGAAGTGGGGAACCACAGGTCTGGTGAACCGCCATAAGTTCTCAGACGTGAAGGGGAAGGTGAAACTGAAACGGGAGCGCTTCATGCCTCCGCGAGAATGGGAATGGGAGGGAGACTGGTTTGTTGACCCTGAGAGAAGGTAAGCACATGCACGCAGCCACGCACGCACGCAGCCACGCACTCACGCACACACACAGACACACACACACACACACACACACACACACACACACACACACACAGCTGTACGTGCTTCAGGGCTTCTAGAGCTTTAAGTCCACGCATCCTGTTATCAGCGTGTCGTTCAGCGTATAGAACGCTGGGTCACGGTGTTCACATTCACAGACGTGCTCAATCGGTCATCAATCATTGTGTTTTTCCATGCAGCAGCCACAGCCAGCCAGTCATATCAGAAGCACAATCAGAGGAAATGAATAAGCATTTTGGCATTCCCCAAGTACAGTGGGTGAACGAGCCCTGGTTCCCTGGCTGGCCTTCTTCAGCCTCCCTTTTGGGACATGTTTACATTCTTTCGCGGCGGCCCCATGTGTAAATAATAAGGCAATAAAAGCCTCATCTTCCTGAGCTGTTCCTCTCAGCACATAGCTGCCCTGTGAGTCACACACGTGCACGCACACACGCACACATTTATGTCCACACACACATTTATGTCCACACACACATTTATGTCCAAACAAAGGAGATGTCCACACAAAGGAGACACAAATTATTATAGATGCATTGGAGTTACACTTACAAATTCATGGCATGTGATTTCAAGGTACAATAGGCATGTCACTCAGTACTCAGGCAGGGGTTCTCAACGTTTTTGGCTCGGGACCCCCGGAAATGCTTTGGCCATGTCTCGCGACCCCCCCTCCCCACCACCAAAACAAACTGACTGCAAAGTAACAACATCTCCACCTTATATGACGGCTGCCAATTATAGCAGTGACACCACAATACTTTTCCAGCCTTTTTGCCTCCTTTTTGGGCATCCCAAGTTGTTGGACAACCAGTCTGTGTGTATTAAGCCCTATAGGCTGAGAAATATAAAGACAAATAGTCTGCACGCTTCCCAACAACCTGTGCTGTGTATGTGTCTCCATTCAGCCTGCTCACAGAGGCGTGTGCAGGACACACCGAGTTCACTGACGAGGTTTTCCAGAACGAGACGTGTTTCCCTGGCGGGGACTGGAAGCCTGCAGCAGAGCCCTACACTGATGTGGTGAGTCAGTGGTGGAAAAAGTACTCAAATGTTTCACTTAAGTAAAAGTACCAATACTGCAATTTAGAACTAAAATCACCAAAAGTAACTAGTAACTAAAGTTTTCAAATGATTCTAGTGAAGTAAAAGTACAAATTTTGTCTCTGAGATGTAATGGAGTAGAAGTAAAAGCACTGGAAGTTGGAAATACTCAAGTAAAGTACAAATACCTCAAAATTGTACAGTACTTGTAAAAGTACTTTACACCACTGTGACACACACACGCACACACACACGCACGCACTCGTTTCTCTGCCAGGGAGTGGAAGCCTGCAGCAGAGCCCTACACTGATGTGGTGAGATGTTTGATCTGTACTGTATAAAGTAACACACGTACACATACAACAACTGTATAAACTGTATTAACACACGCACGCACGCACAACCGCCACCACCTCCGTGATGCTTCTGTAAAGAAATAGACAAAAGCTAACCTTTTTTCCCCCCATGTCATCTGATCCCTCCCTTATTATGTTATTTACTCAAAGCAGGTGTTTTCTTTCGTTATTCTTGTTGTGTCAATACATTAAATGTGTTTCATTTAATTATCTCGGACAGCCAGACAGGAATGTTCAGAGGCGGAGGTTATATGTTCAGGAGTTTGGTAGATTTTGGGGAATTTCTTTTTATAACTAGACCCCATATATCAGGGGATCCCAAACGTTATTTTTGCCCAGGTACCCCTTGGGGGGTGGGAGATTTTATTCCAGGTACCCCCCTCATCCTCGCAACACCGATAAGCATATACTTACAATTTAGAATTCCATTGGAAGTATTTGTATTCAAACTTTTCAATCAAAGTCACAATGCGCTACCACATATTCACAACTTTTAATTCAGATGCTATCTTATATATTCTATAGAATAGATGTAGACCTATTTGACAGTGCCTTCCTTAATGCATAAACAACCATCACCTGCTCACAGTCACAGACACTCAGCCTGTGCTCAAACTTAAAGTGACTGGAGTCCATTTAATTTCTATCCAAAAGCTGTTGAATGATGGAATATGATTAAGGATTACGGCGATTATGGTAAGCTCACATAAAAAACTTAATTATTTTGCGGACCCCCTGACTATGCGGATCCCACTTTGGGAACCTTGGCCATATATCATGAACACAAAATGAATCATTATGTTGAGGGGCCGCTGTAGAGCACATACTTCCAAAAGCGCTTTCACTTCTGAACACAGAGGGGTGCCACGAATGTGAAAAGTTTAACCGTACTATGCGTTATCCCCCCTGCTTCCTCGAGGCGCTGACAGCTGCCACAGACGACTTCCACTGCCCTGGGTAGGCCACCTGGCCTGGCAGAGATATGCACTCCACTGAGTGCAACCTTTGTGCTTATATTGGGCTTTAGGCATGTCCCGCCTGCCCACATGTGACGTGACAGACAACTCAAACTTTATATAGTAGATTAGTAGATCATGTTAGTGTCCAAAAGTGCAAGATGCCCATGTATTTTAATAACAAAACAACAAACAACCAAACATTTCTATTTTGCGCAGAACGGAGAAAAGGCCCGGAGCCCAACAGAGTTTGAATGTCCCTCAGGATGGAGTTGGGAGGACGAGTGGAGCTTTGACAGCAACAGGGCTGTAGATGAGAGAGGTACGATAGGAAATATGATATATATTTATATTATATGTACCGGTACAATGTATTCCTATGTGTGTACCACACATTAAGACACATATGTGGCCAGATTTGACTGAGAGCCTGCCATCCCGCATTTTTATCCAAAATGAGTTAATAGCACAGGCAGACTCTTCACATACTTGGGTCAAACTGAACAACCAATATGTCAATTTGAAGCTATGATTTCCTGCTTTCATAGGACAATTTCCAAAAAATCCAATGGCAGACCCTCAGTCAAACATATATTATTCTTATGTTTTGCATTATGTGCAGTATATGTGCATGCAAACATAAGATGAACCTAAGATATTGCTAAAAGTTGATTGATCCCCCATCATGTGTATTTCCTGCCACCAGGCTGGGAGTACGGAGTCACCATTCCCCCAGACGATAAACCCAAATCCTGGGTGGCAGCGGAGAAGATGTACCACGTCCACCGCAGGAAGAGACTCGTAAGACCGAGGAGGAAGACGTCTGACTCCACGGCTGTTATCGAGGTGACGAGGAGGAAGATGAGAAATGGAATGGATATAATAATAATAATAGGCAGAGCGCCGTAGACATTGAGTCAGTGTTGTTTTTGGCAGCAAAGCTTTGTTTTAGTCATAGTCTTTTGAATAGCTTTCATTTAGTTTTAGTCACATTGTAGTCGACTAAATCTACAGTTGGTTTAGTCGACTAAAATGTTTTGACGAAATTGTCAGTATATTTAGTCTTAGTTTTAATCTTCATAGCTTAGCTTTTATTTAGTTTCCATTTAGTTTTCGTCAGTGGAAAAGGGTAGTCGACGAACATTTTTCGTCTTAGTTTTAGTCGACGAAAACAACACTGCATTGACTACAGCCTTGTCATTCTCCTATTTTTCTTCCTCCCCTTCTCCAGAGGCGGGATCCAGGCGAAGGCTGGGAGTACTCTTCTCTGATTGGCTGGAAGTTCCACAGGAAGGAGCGCTCGTCTGACACGTTCCGCCGCCGGCGCTGGCGTAGAAAGATGGAGCCGTCGGACTGCATGGGAGCGTCTGCCATCTTCAGGCTGGAGGGGGCGCTGGTGGGTATTAGCTGCTGGTGTCTGTGGTGTGCAGTACTGTACGCAAATGTGACCAAATTTGACTGAATTTTAGTTTTTTCATGTCATAATCAGGGAATCATAGCTTCAAATCGACATATTGGTTGTTCAGTTTGACCCTCCATCATATTTCATATTTACATGTCGATTTTAGCTTACACTTATTTCAGACATGCTCTAGTATGTGAAGAATCTGCCTGTGCTATTAACTCATTTTGAAGAAGAAAAAAGGGCCCTAAACAGCATGGCCAGTGTATGTATGGAACTCCAACCTCCTCCGTCAAACCAAACTCAGCTTCTTCTACGCAACGGTAGAGTCTGTTCTCCTATATGGCAGTGAGTGCTGGACCCTGAAGCCAACCCTGCAGAAGTCTCTATAGACGGGTGCTACACCAGAATGCTGCGTGTGTCACTCAACATCAGTAAGAGTACATATGTTACCAACACAACTCTGTATGATGGAATGCCAACCACGGGTAAGTCAGAAAATAGCAGCCAGGAGAATGAGACTATAGCAGGACACTGCCAAATACACCAAGAGCTGCCAGCCAGCAAAGTGGTGCTGTGGGAACCAACACATGGTCACGAGGACGTCCCACACTAACATATGTGGATGTACTCAAGAACAATGCAGGAGCGCAAATCACCAACGAGCTGGCCAGATGTATGGAGAACCAGGATGACTAGAAAAGCACTATAAAAATGCAATACATTATTATTATTATTATGACTGGAAGCAACGATGGAGGGCTCGTCTGAGTTATCAAGTATATACCTCTTAGTCTTACACCAGGAAGGGCCCATCTGTTGTGCTCACACACATTACATTAGGAGACGGAGCCATGTCCTGTCCTGAGTGATTTTCTACTTTGTGTGATTTTGATCATGGCTGATGGAAAGTGCTTCATTAAAGTGTCGCTCAATTTTTGTGCTCGAAGGGGGTTGATGTTGACGAGAAGACCAGTAAAAAAGATGCAGCCAAGCTGTTCGGTGCCAACACACCCACGGTTTCCTGCCACTTTGAACGTAAGTATTCTCGCCAGTTCCATTTGGCTGGCACTGATTAAACAAGACTGCGGCCTCGCTCCACTTCCTTCCAGGAAGGCTGACCCTAAATTAAGATACAATACATTTTTGCAGACCTTGCTAATTAGCCCCTGTATCAAGTCTTCTTTTTTATTATGTATTTTATAACACATTTCAAACACAAATATAATACCCGAGACATGACATATACACAATTACACATCATACACAAAACAGAAGGAAGATGGAAGGCAACAACATGATTTTGGGAGGCAGAGAACAACGATCTGGTACCACCCACTTTCAAAACAAACATGGGTAGATTCTCCTTCTACAGCACTGCCACCCAAGTGTGGAATGCTTTGACTCCCTCCATCAAAAAATGCAAATCACTGGCAAATTGTCACTGTCATGATTATGTATTGAACACCCAGGACCTGTATTCTGTACTGTTTACATTTCTGCCAATAAAGTATTCAATCAATCAGTCAATCAATCAATCAGATTATGTTTTGCACACACACTCCCTGGTTGCCAACGATGAACCTCTGCCCCAAATTTTCCAGAACGGCCTGTTATAGCGCCACCAGGAGACCGACTTTTGAAAAACACATTTTTGGATTTACTCCCCCAGATTCTGTCCAAAAATCCCGTAAATCGTTACACAAATACACACTATCTCTATAGTCATGTGTTCAAGATGGATCTGTCCGATATTTCAGATTCCATCCTAATTGGCTAACATTGTCTTTCAAAGTTTGCAGGATTGGCCCGTTTTGAACAAAAAGCCTCAAATCATTTACGTGAAATCTTTCACAGACTTTCGTACTAGGCTGAGGAATATATCCCACCCTTTTCACATTGGCCTGTTATAGCGCCACCAACAGGTGGATTTTTGCAAAACATCTTTTTGGAACAAAATGCCTCAAATCATCCAATTGCCATGTAAGAAGAAATGTCACCCTTTTCACATTGGCCTATTATAGCGCCACCAGGAGGCCACAACCTGACCTGCCCTGGTGGAGACCTGTGCCCCGAGGGGCACTTTTTCTAGTTCTGTTTTAATAATACACATCATCTTCCTTTCAGGATCGTATATGTATCATCTGAGGGTGTACGTGTACCAGGGCAGGAACCTCTGTGCCATGGACAAGGACAGTTTCTCAGGTAAAAAACATAAAGCAACGTAAATGATCAGTTTGTTGAAGCAATATGAAGCAAGGCATTTTCTCACACACATCCTGCAGGTCACACGTATCAGTGGTGATTTTGTCGACTAAAACTAAGTCACAAAATGTTCGTCGACTACCTTTTTCCACTGACGAAAACTAAATGTAAATTTGAAAAGGAAAACTAAGCTATGATGACTAAAACTGAGACTAAATATATTGACAATTTAGTCAACAAATAAAAACTAGACTAAAATGTTAGGAAGGGACTAGTACACTTAGTTGCATGCCGAAAATAGCAGATCTACAAGCTCACAACACGTCGCAGCGCGACACGTTGTGAGCTTGTAAATCAGCTATTTTCAGCAAGTGAAATATCAGCCATTACGACGGCATCAAGGCTCACCAAAATACATTTCAGTCGACTAAATCAACTGTAGATCGAGTAAAATGGTATGCTATTTAGTCGACTAAAACTAGACTAACACTAAAAGATTCCAGGTGACTAAAATGTGACTAAAATTAAATGAACACTATTCCACAGACTTTGACTAAAACTAAAATCAAAATGTGCTGTCTAAAAACACGTATGATAACTATATTACGCTGGTCTGTCTGTTCCCCTATGCAGATCCCTACGCCCATGTGTCATTCCTGCACGTCAGTAAGACCACCGAGATCGCCAAAGCTACCCTGAACCCCACCTGGGACCAGACGCTGATCTTCGAGGACATTCAGATATACGGAGACCCACAGGCCATCGCCCACAACCCTCCCAACGTGGTGCTGGAGTTGTTCGACCAAGATCAAGTGGTAATGTGCCACCTCAAACACTTTAATGCTTCCAGTTTTATCAGCGAACTACTGCAGTATAGTATACAGTATGAAATGTTTTTTCCTGTTACTGTCAGCAATGATATTCCACTTTGTGTGAATTCCTCTTTCGCAAAGTGAATTATTCTTTGTGACAGTCCCGAAACCAGGGACTGTTGAAGATGTTTTCAAATGGAAAGCTGCTAAAGGGTAAAGGCCTTTGTCCACTGGACATACAGACACATGCACATTGCACAAGCTTGTCAGAGGAAAATCAGCTTTGGAAATATAGCTACCACCCCTACATTTGTGTTAGTTTAGTTTTTTATTATTGTTCTTATTACTATTATTACTAAAGCTGCTAATGCCTGAGGAGCTGACTAAAATAAATGTAACTCTCAAGGACCTGTAAACAAGATGTAACAAAATACAATAACTTGAAACTTGAGCTCCATGGGTTTTATTTTGTCTCATCTTTTCTTGTCTAGGGTAAAGATGAGCCAATGGGTTGCTGCATCTGCCCTCCTGTTGTGAAGCTGAACCCCAGTGTGGCCGTCAAACCCAAGCTGCTGTGGTTCCCCGTCACCAGGAAAGGCCGCGGTGCTGGGGAGATGCTCGTAGCCGCTGAGCTCCTGCTAAAGGACAAGGTACCTCATCCTCTAGCGCACTTCGCTTCACTCCCCTTGTATTCCTTCTTGATGATACTTTGCAAATATACCTGTATGTTGGTTACTTGTTCTCTTGATTAGTTTTCTGTCACAAATGTTAATAATGTGATTTAGATGTGCGTTTGCTTACGTTGCATCCAAGCTCCTTAGGAGCTTCTATGTTGTTCTCTGAACACTGACCTTGTTAATTAACTATAGATCATGCTTACGATGCTGATTGTGATTTTGCACTTAGTTGTAAGTCACTCTGGATTTTTTTTCCTACAGTATGAAACCGTAACTGAGCTGAAGCTTCCGTTTCAGTCTGAAAATTTAGAGAATTGTGAATCTTAATACTTGGGGGAAATGCGCTAACTTCCTGCTGCTTTGCACCTGCAGGTGACAGAAGGAGACTTTCCCCTGGTGCCTCCCAGGCGGGGAGAGAATCTGTTCATGGTTCCTCAGGGCATCAGACCCGTGGTGCAGCTCACTGCTATCGAGGTACGGTATACGCTACACCAACCAAGCCCCGAGACCCAGGAGGGCTGGCCGAGACCCAGGAGGGCTGGCCGAGACCCAGGAGGGCTGGCCGAGACCCAGGAGGGCTGGCCGAGTGGCCAACTCTGTATCTATTCTAGGCCCTATAAGAAATGTCGTGGGCATGTGGCTCATACTCTGATGGGCTCACTTCCATGCATGGCAATTTGTGACGTTGGGCCTTAAACAGAGCATGCATGGACATTATTGAGCTTTGTGTGACCTTATTGGGCTCCATTTTCGTCACCGCTAAACCCCTTATCCCTAAACTTTTGTTTGTACTATTTTGCAAAACATTTTTGAATAGTTAAAATGGCCAGTCTACCAGCTCACAACGTGTCAATGTAGATTGGCTAGTTGAACTATTCAAAAATGTTTTTCAAAATAGTAAAAAAAAAGGCAAAGAAGTTTAGGGATAAGGGGTTTAGCGGTGACGAAAATGGAGCGCCTTATGTGAACACCTGGAAGTGTACAGTATGTGCTGTGTGAGAAAGTTCCAATGAAATGAATGACCATGTCATGTTTCAACGCTGCCTCCATTTCTTTTATATCTGCCTGTGACACTTATCTGCCGCCCCTGAATTGCCTGATAACTTGTTTTTGCACCACACTTGCATGACCAGACAAGTCCAGCCCTACCCTAAGCTATCAGACAGCTACAGCTATAAATAAGAAATGAAAAAAAGAAGATTGAAATCACTGCTCTGTCTGTTGTGCCTGTCTCTCATTTATCTAACCCCCATGGCCCTGTTTTATTACATTCCTGCCTCTGTGTTCATACTTGAACTGTGTGTGTGTGTGTGTGTGTGTGTGTGTGTGTGTGTGTGTGTGTGTGTGTGTGTGTGTCCAGATCTTGACCTGGGGTTTGAGGAACATGAAGACCTACCAACTGGCCACGGTTTCTTCCCCCAGCCTCATAGTGGAATGTGGCGGTGAGATCGTTCAGACCGCCGTCATCAGGAACTTCAGGAAGAACCCCAACTTCCCTGGATCCGTGCTGCTCCTCAAAGTGGTACGCACTACTGTCCAGTGCATGGTGTTTTTGTTTAGTCATAGTCTTTGGACTGAAACTTTATTTAGTTTTAGTCATATTTTAGTCGCCTGGAATGTCTTAGTGTTAGTCTAGTTTTAGTCGACTAAATATCATGAGAAGAATTTTAGTCGACTGAATCTACAGGTGATTTAGTCGACTAAAATGTGTTTTGGTGGGCCTTGATGCCGTCGTAATGACTGTTTTTACACTTGCTGAAAATATTTTCAGCATGCAACCAAGTGTAACATGACTTCTACTGGATCTCTCGTCCACTAGTCCCTTCCTAACATTTTAGTCTAGTTGACGAAATTGTCAGTATATTTAGTCATAGTTTTTGTCATAATGGCTTAGTTTTTATTTCGTTTTTGTCAGTGAAAAAAGGTAGTTGACAAACATTTTTTGTCATAGTATTAGTCAACGAAAACAACACTGCTACTGTCCCTGAGCGCGTGTCCAACAGTTGCATGTATCGTTTTGAGGGCAACATAAACGGGTTGCAAAAAGCATGCGTCAAAACTGCCACCTCCATTATTTTCCAATGGACCTTTCCCACTTAGGCAATGTCACTACAAATGTCCTGTTGTTGGTGCTTATGTTGGTGCGCAGCTTGTGTGTGTTTCCCTTTACACATCTAGATATTCAGCGTATCCCCTCACATACAGTAGGGCTGTCACCATTACAAATTTAAGTTGACGATTAATTGTCACGCAGATAATCGCGATTATAACGATTGAATTGTGTTTGGTGGCGTTGAACATTAGAACATACAGTATGAATAAAGAATACATTTCTGTTTGCCTGGTAATAAGAAAATGCACGGGCAGATATGACAAATAACTGAAATGTACAAATAAATGACTGACATTCCTTATTTTTATATTCAAGAAAATAGTGGAAATAGCATGACAAAGTGATCAGCTATTTCATAAAATCATTTTGAGAGATATAATTTGCGATTTGACGATGACGTAATAACTGTGACAGGCCTCACCCTCACAGTCTTTCCTCTGCACACACACACACACACATACACGTAGCTCCTGCCCAAAGAGGAGATGTACACCCCTCCCATCGTGCTGAAGGTCGTGGACCACCGACCGTTCGGCAGGAAGCCCACGGTGGGTCAGTGCACCATCGACTCGCTGGAGGCGTACCGCTGCGACCCGTATCGCCTCAACAGCGATGTCGCCATGTCTGCTAGCAGAGGTAATGTCCCAATACTTGTCCATTACTTGTCCAACAGATGTCCCATATTCCAACTCTTTGCACTTTCCTGACCTTTTCCTGGAGGTTTTCTGAAAGTGCATGTTTTTCCCTGCAGGTTTTGTTTGCTGATTAGTCTCGCTAATTCTACTGTTTTGCGACTGAAAAGAAGTGTCACTTACTCCTTCACACTTCTAGCATAGAAACTCTTATCTATTCAGGGATTCTGAATAGAATTAACACAACGCCTTGGAAAATGCCCTCTTTCTCACTGACAATGCACTGATATCTACTGAATTGCCAATGGCAGGATATACAGTATGTGAAGTTCTCAAACAGCACATTTGTATGCCTGCTCTTTGCCAGACACTAACCGCGATACACAAAGCATGTACTGTTTTTGCATGTAGTGTTAATTTTGACAGCAGATTTTTATATGGTTTTGGTCGTTCGGTGTAGTTTTATTTTGAACTTTTAAGCTTGTAGATCTGCAACCACACACAACATGACTTTTATCTTTTAGTTCGACTAAATCTCTTCTCCACCCTAACATTCTTATGCTGGTTTTTATTTGTTGGACGAAATTGTCAACATATTTTAGTCTTACTTTTAGTCATCATAGCTTGGTTTTTATTTAGCTTTCATTTCGTTTTCGTCAGTGAAAAAAGGTAGCCGACGAACATTTTTCTGTAGTTTTAGTCGACGAACGACACTGACTGATCCATATTGACTGGATGCCAGACACACCGTGATACACAAAGCATGTACTGTTGACATGCGAGCACACGTACTGTAAAAACTCACCGGATGCATACAATATTCATCATTTAATTTCCTCTCATCATTAGTGGCCATGATGTCAGCTCCCCAGGGAGACGTCGTCATCGACATCGATGACCGAGCCGTTCTAAAACTTCAGGTAAATATTGCACCTGTCACATGGAGGCAGATCTTAACCAAAGGTTGATATTTTCCACAATCCCTTATTCATAAGTAATAGTATCCCATCCATGTTTTCTCTCCTCTGTGCAGGTGCAGGAAGAAAAGGTAAGACATATACATAGAAACTTAGAAGCAAACTAAACTAAACTAAACTAAAAACAAAAACTAAGTGTGCTCTAACTGTCCCAACTTCTAGGATGAGGAGGAGGCAGTGGACTGGTGGAGTAAATTCTACGCCTCCATCGGAGAGCGGGAGAAGTGTGGACCTTACCTCAGGAAAGGATACGACACCTTACAGGTGAAGACAAGACACATCACACTTCTACCAAAATGTATAGTCTGAAGACAAGGCGCTCGATAACGCCAGACCGACCGTGCTGCGTTCATAAGAAACCACATCTTCTTTTCGCCAGGTGCTTGAAAAGCGCCTGAACTACATTCATTACTGCCTCTAGTAGCGACCAGTGTTGTTTTGGCAGAAAATTTGATTTTAGTTTTAGTCATAGTCTCTTGAATAGTTTTCATTTAGTTTTAGTCAGATTTTAGTCACCTGGAATGTCTTAGTGTTAGTATAGTTTTAGTTGACTAAATATCATAGGATTTTAGTCGACTAAATCTACAATTGATTTATTCAACTAAAATGTATTTTGGCGGGCCTTGATGCCGTCGTAATGGTTGATTTTACACTTGCTGAAAATAGCCTATCTACAAGCTCACAAGCGTGTGTGTGTGTGTGTGTGTGTGTGTGTGTGTGTGCACGTGGGTTGGTGTGTTTCTCAGGTGTATGACTGTGAGTTGGAGGAGGTGTCAGACTACCAGGGTCTGACTGATTTCTGCAGCACCTTTAAACTCCAGCGAGGGAAGACTGAGGAAGACGAGGATGACCCCTCAGTGGTGGGAGAGTTCAAGGTGATGAAGACGGACATATTTAGTAGGAAATCTGACACTGTCTTGTGCACGTCGTTGTATCTAGGTTAAATCCATGGACTGGAAGTCCTGACTCTGTCCTGTTCATCTCCTGGGTTGGAAGTCCTGACTCTGTCCTGTTCATCTCCTGGGTTGGAAGTCCTGACTCTGTCCTGTTCATCTCCTGGGTTGGAAGTCCTGACTCTGTCCTGTTCATCTCCTGGGTTGCGGAAGTACCTTTTCTATATGGTCATCTTAGAATGGTCTCTTATAATCATTGTGGTCCGAAAATGAACAAACCGTCTCGGCGATAATATTGTCAGGGAGGTTGCTCCGTATCATTTACGACACTTGGTCACTCATATTTGATACAGTCCGTTTCCGATAAAACATTTATTAATTCGGCGGCAGTAACATTAGCGTTTTCTCGCCATCCGTTGATTCTTCATATCCATACGATTGAAAACCGCCGGGATCATTTGTTTATTTTTGGAACAGTTCTTATTTGATGCTATATATATATATATATACAGGAATTCTGGATGGGGAATACAAAAACCTGGTGGTCGTCATTTCCTCGTATTTCTAGTTTATTTAAATAATGTCATGCCCATTTCTCCAGTGCATAGCCTACTGCAGGCCTGGTTGAATAGATTTAGAAGACATTTTGAAGGTTTTGCTACCGATATGATCCCTTATTTAATGTATTTACCGGTATATGGAGAAATCCCGTCATTTAACATGCATCTCTATGGGGGAGAAGGACAGCTTGTCCTGTCAACTCGTGCCTATTGGACAAGGACAATTGCCTGTTTAAAGCTACTGTTCCTGGCATCGGTCTGCCCTCTGGTGGTGCTTCTTATGTACTTCAACCTGCTGGTGTTTTTCTTACCGTTGTTGCTGACCGGTCACTCTTTTCTGTTTCTTTTTTAATTTATTCCAGGGCTCGTTCAGGATCTACCCCCTGTCGGACGACCCGGGTGTGCCGGCTCCTCCCCGTCAGTTCAGAGAGCTGCCTGAGAGCGCTCCTCAGGAGTGTGTGGTGAGGATCTATGTGGTGCGCTGTGTCGACCTGCAGCCCAAAGACACCAACGGAATGGTGAGACAGACCGCTTGTGTCTAAAGTTGTTGTTGTTGGAATATGAAAATGAACATCTAAACCCCTCTCCTCGATCCAGACTGTCCTGCATCAGATGTTCTGTGTTCTCAAGTAGGGATGATTCCGTCTAGCTGTAGGAATAGTTTCTGACCATCACACATACACATACTGTACAAATACTAGAGGTTCCTTTATCCAGACTCTTATCACCATGTCTCCATTAGATGTTCTGTGTTTTCAAATAGGGATCATTGACATTATAATTGTGACTTTCCATAGCAAACCAATATACTGTTTTTTGTTTTTGTTTTTCTACACCTCACGGTTTGTTTTCCAGTAAAATGTATTATAATCTTTCCTTTCTGTTTAGGCCAGTTCCATTAAACGTTCCAAAGTACAGATTATGTGATTATATGTAACTTGACTTCCAAGTTAGCATGTAGTTATTTTCGATAATATTCCTCCAAACAAACGTGCATGTCTGACTGAGATGGGCTAGCTGTATCATAAATAGACAAAACACAGGTTGACGCTATGAAAACGGACATATTTCATTTGTCCTTTACTTTGTCCGGATTCCAGTGCGACCCCTACATTAAGATCACTTTGGGAAGGAAGACAGTGGACGACAGAGATAACTACAAACCAAACACCCTCAATCCAGAGGTTGGCAGGTGAGACAGTGATGTTTCTATTTTATAATTTTTTTAGCTTTTAAATTATTGTTACCGTACATATACCGTAATGTCCAAAAACTGTTACTTTTCAGGATTCAAATTCCAAAGCTGCTACTTTTGATGCTTTTGTGTGACGCTGACACTCTGTAGGATGAGGATCACGTTGGGCACCAATTTACGAGACACAAAAAGTTAGAATATGGAGAAAAGAGGTTTCTGAGCAACAACACAGGTTTAGAAAAGAAAGTATAGGTCGCTATTGTCGGTGTCAGCTGGTAACACGCAGGAGTCTGTCCCCCGTAGCAATGCGCTATAGATCCTGGGAGATGGATTGCTGGTGTGGATCGCCACACCTACCATCATCTCTCAGTACTTACCGCACGACTTGCCGCACCCAAGCCGTGCTACTCACACGCTGAGTTGGCGGTGCCCGGGATTGAACCCATGAGCTTGTGCTCCTATAAGGCGAGAGCTCTACTGACTGAGCTACCCGATGACTAGACTTTAGACATTAGAAACGAGTACACATTGCGTCTTATTATATATGCCTTTCCTCTTTTGACCAGGATGTTTGAGCTGTCCTGCTTCCTGCCCCAGGACAAGGACCTGAAGGTGGCCGTGTACGACTACGACTTACTGAGCCGCGACGACAAGATCGGCGAAACGGTCATCGACCTGGAGAACAGACTTCTGTCTCGCTTCAACTCCTACTGCGGCCTGCCACAGTCCTACTGCATGTGAGTAGAGAGAGAGGGTTCAACTCCTACTGCGGCCTGCCACAGTCCTACTGCATGTGAGTAGAGAGAGAGGGTTCAACTCCTACTGCGGCCTGCCACAGTCCTACTGCATGTGAGTAGAGAGAGAGGGTTCAACTCCTACTGCGGCCTGCCACAGTCCTACTGCATGTGAGTAGAGAGAGAGGGTTCAACTCCTACTGCGGCCTGCCACAGTCCTACTGCATGTGAGTAGAGAGAGAGAGGGTTCATAACTCCTACTGCGGCCTGCCACAGTCCTACTGCATGTGAGTAGAGAGAGAGAGGGTTCATAACTCCTACTGTGGCCTGCCACAGTCCTACTGCATGTGAGTAGCCTGCCACAGTCCTACTGCATGTGAGTAGAGAGAGAGAGGGTTCATAACTCCTACTGCGGCCTGCCACAGTCCTACTGCATGTGAGTAGAGAGAGAGGGTTCATAACTCCTATACTGCAACCTGCCACAGTCTATACTTCCACAGGGTCGGTGATGTATCGCGTAGGCGGCACGTCCGCAAGCTCAGCATGCGTCACGGTCTATATGACTTGCACAACTGAACTGTTACCGGCTCAGTTATGTATACTAGATGTGTACATGTGTAGTTAGTACCACAAACACATGAATTCAATGCAGATGAACTTGGATATATAGCGTCTGGGGTTTCAACTGGGGCACTTCTCCCTCTGTGCCCAAATGTTATTTGAATATTATTCTTTCAGAGCGAACGTTTTTAACTCAAATCTTCGCTTCTGGTTCTGGGAGGGGGGTGGGTCACTGGAACAACATATGTTCAGATAGGGTTTGGCGGAAAATGTTTGAGAACGACTGACATAGAAACATGGGTTTTTCAGAAAACTGTCAGGATTTAGAAGGCATTTGTAGAATCGTCCTCAGGTCAAAATGTGTTAAAATTGGATATTATTGCGATACCTCAAACACACAGTTATATGCTACTACTGCTATGGATAAAATGGTCATATACAGTAGATCACATGTTATAGGTGATGGAGTAAAAAGTATATTTCCTATAATCACGTCAGACATTTTTCAAACATTTGTTCTCAGCTCTGGGAGCAACCGATGGAGAGACCAGCTGAAGCCCTCTCAGATCCTCCAGAACCTGTCCAAGCTGAGAGGAATCCCAGCTCCACGCTCGGAGGCAGACGGCAGCGCGCTGTCCTTTGCAGGGAAACAATACAGCCTGCAGGACTTTGGTACTGTCATTTTAAAACAGTATCCTTGATCTTAGATTTTGCTCCACTTTTCAAAACATGCATGGATATATAATCATCATCATGTTGCAATGACTCTACATATCGTTGCTCTCGGGAGGATACCACCTAACCACCTAACTTTTATTTAAATAAATCTGTGCTAGTGAAAAGAGTTTTGTACAAATCCTCTGAACTCCATTGGACCATTGGATAACACTGCTAAAAAATCTGACAGAATACAATAAAAAACGAGGTACATGGATAATTGGAAGGAAACTGGAAACTGACAGAGGCAGAGAGACACTTGACTTGTAGCGTGTTGTTTTTGTGTCTGACCGTGTGCGTGTGCGTGTGTGTGTGTGCCCGTGTGCAGAAGCTACCACAGAGATCCACCAGCATTTAGGCCCGGCCAGAGAGAGGCTGGCCCTCCATGTTCTCAGAACTCAGGGCTTGGTACCAGAACACGTGGAAACCAGGACCCTGACCAGCTCCTACCAGCCCACACTGTCCCAGGTTAGCAAC
This sequence comes from Protomyctophum bolini, assembly GCF_963924005.1. Lineage (NCBI taxonomy): Eukaryota > Metazoa > Chordata > Actinopteri > Myctophiformes > Myctophidae > Protomyctophum > Protomyctophum bolini. Next base: position 15,223,407 of record NC_137875.1, read on the forward strand.
ACACTGGAGTTTAACACATTTTAAAACATTCTAAGTCCGTGGCTATAAGGATATATGGAAGCCTGGGCCATATACATAAACTGACCACGAATTGCCTAACAATAGCTGGCATGACAAAGAGCAAAGCCAAAAAACTTTCCAAATACTGCTCTGTTTCGGCTGCTATAGGCAGTTTGTTTTTGTGTCTGACCGTGTGTGTGTGTGTGTGTGTGTGTGTGTGTGTGTGTGTGTGTGTGTGTGTGTGTGTGTGTGTGTGTGTGTGTGTGTGTGTGTGTGTGTGTGTGTGTGTGTGTGTGTGTGTGTGTGTGTGTGTGTGTGTGTGTGTGTGTGTGTGTGTGTGTGTGTGTGTGTGTGTGGAGAAGAAGGTGTATATCCTTAGGTGTCCATGAACTCTTAACCTCGTTATATAAGTTTCCCTGTAAAATGTATTGTAATTTGCGGAATCAAATAAAGAACTAAAATCATAGATGGACCTCACGGACGGATACTTTATTGATCCTGATTAGGATCCTGAACTCCAGATGATGATCAATCATGTTGATAGCCTGTGTCACATGCTGTACGTAGGGCCGAATCCAGATGTGGGTGGACATATTCCCCAAAAGCATGGGCTCGCCTGGACCTGCTGTCGTCGTCACCCCACGCAAGGCCAAGAAGTAGGATTCCAATAATGACACGGTCAAAGTTAACAGCAGAAATAAGGTTTCTGTGATGTTGTCGAGGATTAAACACAAAGTGCATGTTTTGAAACAGGTACACCTTGCGAGCCATCGTTTGGAACACCACCGACGTCATACTCGATGAAAAAAGCATCACTGGAGAGGACATGAGCGACATCTACGTCAAAGGGTATATATATATATTTTAACGCAGATTCTGTTCATGTACTACTAGGGCATTAAGCAACTAGTCGACTATTCAACTAGTCGACTAGTTGATAAGAAAAAATAAAATGTTTCTTTTTTTTTTCTTTTTTTTTTGCAGGCCTCAAGATCAGGTAGATTATAGTTAGGCTATAGTCACCAATGTATGTATGTATGTATGTATGTTTTTTTTCTTTTACAATAGGTAAACAAACAGGTAATAGACAACTAGTCGACTAGTAAACTAGGCAACTAGTCAACTAGTAAAAATGACTAGAAGTGAATGCCCTATCAAACGTTTCTTTTTAATACACGTGGTCGGTCACACTGAATCAAAGATGGCTGTGCTGTGTTCACCAGGTGGATGGACGGCAAGGAGGACGACAAGCAGAAGACTGATGTCCACTACAGGTCCCTGGACGGAGACGGAAACTTCAACTGGAGATTCGTCTTCGAGTTTGACTACCTGCCCGCTGAGCAGCTCTGTCTGTTCTCACAGAAAGTAAGCATGTAATCATAGAACAGTGTTTTCCAACCCCTTTTATTTCAAGGCCCACTATTTATTCGGCTTTTGAGCCACGGAACCACCATTTGATGAGATTTAGCCTCTCAGACCCAAAACGAAAGAATATTTTGTTGTCGTTGGATAGGATTTTGTCCACAATGGCAAACGTTTATCAAAATATATTTTTTCTACATTCTCTGTGTAGACTTCTTGTAAATAAAGTAATGCAGGTGTTTAACAATAATGAAACTCTTGAGAGCGTAAAATGAAACCAAATGGGTCCATTTGGTTTCATTTTACCGCTCTTTGGTTTCCATTTTACGCTCTTCATTTTACGCTTTTCATTTTACGATCTATAAGGGTCCATTTGGTTACAAACTCTCCATCGTTTAGCCGGGGACCCCCTGGAACCCCCTCAAGGACCACTGGTTGAAAACCACTGTCACAGAACATGGAGCTCAGACACTGCTGAGTGAATCTTCTGCAAGACTTTAGTTTAAAGTACCATGCCAGCCGTGGTGGAAAGTACATTTACTCAAGTTTACTGTACAATGTTGATGTATTTGTACTTTACTTGAGTATTTCCAATTTCCAATACTTTTACTTCGACTCCACTACATCTCGGATCCAAACATTGTACTTTTACTACACTACATGAGTACTTTTTCCACCACTGCATGCCAGTCTTATCTTAGTAAAACATATAAGTAAAGGGTCCTTGGCCTGATGTGAAACAAAGTTGACGTGTTAACTGTTAATCAGTTAATGCATTCATAGCCTACAATATGGCTGAAGCTGTGATATGCTACTGAGCATGCACGGACAGTAGAATGATCCTTTAAGACTTGTTATGGTGTGGTGACAAAATAAGAAAGTAGAAACTGTGAACTTTCTTCTTTCAGGACCATTTTTGGAATCTGGATAAAACGGAATCCAGGAGACCTCCTAAATTGATCGTCCAGATATGGGACAATGACAAGTTCTCCCTGGATGACTACTTAGGTAAGGTCCCATCATAAAGCTATACAGTGGAAAAAGGTTGGGGGGGGGGCGTATACCATAACTATTGTGTCCGATCGTATTGTGTCCAATCGTGATAATGTGTACAAATCTTTGAATGAATAATCTTCCAAAGCGAACATTTTTAACTAAATTATTTGCTTCTGGCGGGGTCCTTGGAACAACATATTTTCAGATGGTCGTCGGCGGCCAATTACATATAATTCTTGTGGTCCTTGACGTGATGATTTAGAAGACATTTTGTAGAATATGATCTCAGGTCTAAATGGGTTTTAATCCACATCACTGACAACAGGAGCAGTCGAGCTGGATCTTCTCCATCTCGTTCCTCCTGCCAAAAGCCCAGAGAAGTGCAGCCTGAAGATGTTAAACCCAGGATGTGTCGGTGGCAAAGAAGCACCGTCCAACTCTCTGTTCTCTCAGAAGTCTGTACGAGGCTGGTGGCCGTGCGTCATCCAGCAGGACGGGAAAGCTGTGCTTGGCGTGAGTTAACCCATTCTGGGCGGGAACCCCTTTTGGTGTTTTAAGCGTTGTGTTATACTTTAGTTATTGAAAAATAGCAGTCAGTTTCCAGTTATTGAAAAAGCTCATAGCGCGACACAGAGTGCCGTGCTACGAGCTTGTAGGTCTGCTATATCTTTTTTATTGTGAAAATGTGGCGCAAATCTTTGAATATATATTCTTTCAGAGCGAATGTTTTTAACTAAAATCTTTGCTTCTGGGGGAGTTCCTGGAACAACATATTTTCAGATGGGGGTCGGTGGCCTAATACAGCTAATTCTGGGGGTCCTTCACATGAAAAAGGTTGAGCACCACTGAATATCACACTGTTTGTGTGTTTCACAGGGGAAAGTGGAGATGACCTTGGAAATAGTGGAGGAGAAGGAGATGGAAGAAAGGCCTGCTGCGAAAGGCAGAGATGAGCCCAACATGAACCCAAAACTGGACGCTCCCAAGTAAGGCACACTCGGCTCATTAAACCAATTACAATTAAAGTGTAAAATGTGCAAACAGTTTATTACAGTATACAGAGTCTGAATAATTTCCCCTCCACTTTGTGTTTCTGCTCACCAGCCGTCCAGACACGTCCTTCTTCTGGTTCATGAGTCCCTGCAAGACCATGAGGTTCATCGTCTGGAGAAGATTCAAGTGCATCTTCATCGTTGGGATTATCCTCCTGCTGGTCCTCTTGTTCCTGGGGATCATGTTCTACTCTCTGCCCGTAAGATCAAATATTATTATCCCATTCTGTACGGGAACCCCTTTTGGTGTTTCAAGCATTATGTTATATACTTTAGCTATCGAAAAATAGCAGATCTACAAGCTCGAGCTTGTAGATCTTCTATTTTTGAAAAATCTTGAAAATGTGGCGCAAGTCTTTGAATATATATTCTTTCAGTGTGAATATTTGCTTCTGGGGGAGTCCCTGGAACAAACATATTTTCAGATGCGGGCCCGCGGCCAAATACAGATAATTCTGGGGGTCTTTGACCTGAAAAAAGTTGAGCACCACTGACCTAGAAACATAGGTTATTCAGATAACTTTTAGGATTTAGAAGCATTTCTTTTTTTAATCGGCCTCAGGTCTAAATGGGTTATATACAGTACACTTAATATTCACATATTAGATTTATTTCTAATGTTATTTAACCAGATTTAGCATCAGTAAAGGTGGTTGCACAATTTATTTCGCTGCGTTTTGCGGACCCAGAAGTTAGTAGGCTATCAGTCTGTCACAAACACCACTAGACCCCACTAGACACAGACAGTAGAAATTAGTAGGCTATCACTATAGCTGTCAGCCTGTCACCAACACCCCACTAGACAGCTGCGGAAAACGGACAAAATCGACCCCTATCCGGAAACAAAACGTTATATGGACGAAACATTCGGTGGCAGTGTGCAAACGTGATTCACATACAGTACAGTAAAGTGAAGTGGATTTTTTTTATGTCCTCCAAATTCGCTCCGATATTCGCCCGAAAAACACCAGTGTGCAAACACCATAAACCGTGTTTCCAGTCCATTCGCTGAGCTTGTTCGAAAAATGAATTCAGGCAAACAATAGTTGTAATTAATTATGTAACTATTAAATTGATTATTTGATCCCCAGAACTACATCTCAATGAAGATTGTGAAACCGAACTCATGAGGAGCACTGCACTACAGAGAAGCCTTTTTTTCTCTTTTTCTTTGGGATAATGGGTCTTCATATAGACTCCAACTGTCCGCCGTGGGAAATATGCAACAATGTTTTCTCAGCCTCCAGTGTTCATTGGCTGGTATTTTCTCTGATAAAACCATTGCTGTCTTTTCTTTGCACTCATTGTATTATTGTACATGATACTGCTGCATTTCACTATCTTGCTGCTTTGTTTTGATAACATTTCACAACAGTGTCATTAATTATGTTAGGGGTCCAAGCACTGAAGGTACTGTTGGGTTTTTGTAAAGATTACTCTTCTGTTCTGTCCATAATTATTTCTTTGCTGGATGTCAGCAATTGTAAGACCAAACATGACCAAACGTGGTCAGATGGGGCCAAAGTTTCAGCCCAAATGCACGTGAATTGGCCTCATGGTGATGGCAACTTAGGTCGCATTCTCACCTAATACTTCGGTAGACTCGAATGCGTATGGGAGGAGAAATGGGATTCTTGCATATTTAATTGGCTACGGTTTGCCTTCACACTGTCATGATCCGCAGCAATTGGAAACGCAGCAGGGGGGACCTTTATCAATGTGTTACATTCATAAACTAGCCTACACAGTGAAATGATAAATCTATGGTGATAATTATACTCATAACGTGCATTATGTGTCGTGCCGACGGTCTGGGACTGCCCCCCCCTCTCTCGCTCTCTCACTATAAGCACGCAGCCACGCACGCACTGTTCTTTTGGGCATGGAGGCACAGCGCTGAGCGCACTGATATAACAGACAGCAGCGCAAAATGTTTACAAGTTTATCGAGATGAAAGTTCCTACTCCCCACTAGTCCCCACACAGTGACAGCACTCCATGTTTACGGCACGCACAGACAGACAGAATATTCTGTAGGCTATAATACTATTACACTGCACTGCAGTGTTTGTGTTTTCTTAAGCAATTGATTAATGTACTCGTCCTCATTTCGATCAGGGCTTCAGTCTCCACTCTCCTCATTCGACCACGTCTATCCACGGTAACGGGACATCTTTGCGCTGCGTAAAATATGCCTTCTCCGTCTCCAACTGTGTTCAGCTCCTCACCCGCCTGACGTATGTTTGCTTCATTTCCTGTATTTGCTGCGGATTGCATTCACACCTGCACCGAATCGTAGTCAAGCTCGATTGGAAGCGAAGCGAAACCCCCGTTTTTGCTCGGAGTAAAATGCGGTTCTTTGTTGCGCATTAGGATTCGAAAGAGCCTTCACACCTGCCAAACGAAGCGCACTTTCTGAAAATGCGCAGCAGGATTCGTTTTAATCGCAGCAAAGCTCTCTGGTGAGAATGCGACCTTAATGTATTGGCCTGTATTCTGATCTGTAGGTTATAAAATCTAAATGTATTTCTCACTGAATTCCAATTCGGACTTGCCAACCATGTATGTATGTTGAATGTCTTCAAATTACGGTAGTCAAAACTCAAAAGGTTATTTTATACTTGAACACACTTTATCATCATACAACATAACACTGTAGAGCAGGGGCTAGCAAACTTTTTGAAATTAAGTGCCATTTTGTTATTTTCTAGATGTAGGGGTCCCGAGTTGGTGTTGTAGACATCACTCTCGCACCGCATTGTCATACATTACCGTTGTTTACCGGCATGTAATACCAATGGGGTAAGGATTTCGTGAAACGTTGTACAGTATGTGTTTGTGTGATTTTTTTTAACAGTTGTGTTGACCTATAATTGAGTGTAGGTGTGATTTGAGAGATATCTCGTTTAATCACATTAAGCCTTAACTTATTACCCATTTTTTACTATTTTCAAAAACATTTTAAAATTGTGAAAATAGCCGGCCTAGATCGAGAGCATGTAGGGTTTTTAAATTCAAATCTGTCCCTCCCCCCCATTTCTTCATCTTCTGAAAGTTATGAACTCTAGATTTTTATTCTGTACTTAAACCTTGTTATTGCCTATATTTATAATGACAATCATTTTAATAAACATTTTAATTTGTATTTTCTTCTTTTGTTGTCGTATTTTTCACATGATTTATTACACAAAATGGGACTGCAGATTGCAGAGATACCTATGGTAACAGTCGTGGGTGTTATTTTTGAGATATAGACGTACTGTAGGCAGCTCGACTATTGGATCTGATTAGTATTACTACTATCTGAAACAATCAGATATAAGCTATCTTGTAGATCTGCTATTTTCAAAGGATTCTTACACATTCGGTATAATGAGTACTTTTACTTTAAGGTACTTCAAGAATATTTTGATGCCAATTACTTTGTACTTTTACTTGATTACGTTTCGAATTACTTGTAAGTTATAACAGAGTTTTTCTATACTGCAGTATTGATACTTTTACTTGTGTCAGTACTAAAATGTCAGTACTTTTTCCACCACTAAAAATCGAAACATGAAATGCTTTACCAAACTGCTGTTTGAGAACCACTACTAAACACCAACAGTAGGGGGCAGCAATACGCCGACCGAAGGGCAGTTTTTCTAGTCAGTCTGCCGAAATCTCAACGTGAGAAGGAAACAACATTTATACTTCAGCAGCTTGAAGAACATCATGTGAACAAAACATCCAGGTTCTTAAGGTACTGTGACGATTAATACACTAATACTTACATAATATACCCCGGCAAAAAACAATTGCTAAATATACCCAAAAGAATAGTAAATTGTGCCTCTGTTGTCGGACAAACGTGGACAAAAAACACACTCTGAACTCAGACAGTTGCTCGATCGTTGCATCGTTCCCTCAAAGGTGCTTTTCATGAGCTAGTTCAGTCTTCAACCCTTTTCATAACAATGAAGTAAAGGTCCATTATTTATTCGGCTTTCGACATTTGAGCCACGGACCACCATTTGATGACATTTAGCCTCCGACGACCCAAAACTAAAGGGATATTTTGAATGTTGTCGTTGGATAAGATTTTGTCCACAAATTCCATGCAGTATTTACTATCAGGAAAGATAATTTCTTGTCTTTAGTCTATAGTTGCTGAACAGTACTACATTCCAAATGTGGCACCTGGAGCCAAATACTGTGGCTTTAAACAGACAACATCAAAGTTAAACCCTTAAACCTCTAAAAGTCTCTCTTTTAGCAAAAACACAAGACCCTAACTAAAATGAATTGGACAGCCAACTATAGTGCTGTACGATTCTTGCTCAAATGTAGAAATTAGATCTCATTCGATTAATAATGCTAATTGCCACTACATGTTACTGTTGTCATTTTGATGTCTGCCAACCACATAGGCCTACATAATGGGGTTGACGTTTCAGTATCATACAAATAACAACAAACAATCCTTAAAGAAAGAATATATATATATATAAAGTTGCTGACACACTGGTTCGGTATGTACTATCACGGTATGTGTTGTTTTTGGAAATAGGTACTGTTGGATAACATAACATCAGCCTGCTCTGCTGCCCCGAGACAAACATCTCAGTGTGAGATGGACATCAACAGACCCAGGAGACGGGATGGGAAGTGTGTTAATTTTGGCCAACTGTCAACACATTCTGAGAGTGACAACCTCCACCAGGTAATTGCTGCCAAAGAAAAGGCAAGTAAATCCTTTTGCACGCCTACTTCAAGGTAAATGGTGCATTTTAGGGTTGTCCCGATCCTATCACATGATTGGAAATCGGGGCCTTCATCCAATTGTGCATTATATCCACCCATTCACACACCAATGGCGGAAGAAACCAGGCAAGACACAAACCTGCTCATCTTGAGCAATTAGGGGTTCAGGGGATCGAACTGGGAAGCTTCCGGTTCCCAAGCGGCCGCTCTACCCCTGAACCACTGCCGCCATTGTAGCCCACTGCACTGTAGCTCTGAAAAGGTTTATTAGAGATGGATCGTTTTGAAAGCACTGTTGTTCAGCTCCTCATTTTGTCCATACATACATACATACATACCGGTACATACTGTATGGGCACGACATTTTCTTGGCAGAACGTGCACTCTCACAAGACCATCAGACAAGCCTCGGAGGTGCTGGTGGCCCCGGACGTGGAGATCAGTGCTCTGAGGGACCAGCTGAGGGCCGTCCAGTCACTGGAGGCCGAGGCCGAGGAGATCCTGGAGAGACTGGAGACGGTCTTCAAGAGGTCCCAAGATCTGGGAAGAACGCAGCAGGTGACAGACGCACACACACACACACACACACACACACACTGTTTTTCAGTGTAATTTGGGGTGGCTACAGCTGTCGATTATTTTCTTAGCGATGATTCTATCGTTAACGTTTTAGATTACTCGAATAATCGGGACTAATTTGTTTTTGTCTCATTAGATTCACTTTATTCGCTTTAGTCACTTAGATGCACTGGTTAGTGTGAAAAATGTACACTCCAATCCAAGAAAAACGTGATGAAACGACCTAAAACACTCAATAAACTATATACAGAGGCTTATTCATAGTCCAGTTTTCGGTGAAGAGGTGACCACCGAAAACTACAACATTACATGATGTCATGTGTGAGGTCACTGCTCAGTGCTCACACACGCATCTCTCTGTTTTTACTAACCACCGTTTTAGTGGTCACCTCTTCATCTAAAACTGGAGTATGAATAGGCCTTTATTGCACCGTCATCCGTTGGGGGTGAGTCCGGTGGGTGGGCCCTGTTTCATTTTTTTCTTTTTTTATAATTTTTATCCCACGATTTTGTAACCCATTTTTCACCCCTGTGTCAATTATCTAATGTGATCCTGGGCTCTACACATCCTCCGCCAACCTAGTCCCCATATATGGGGGACATGTGGAGAGCAACGGACTTGAACTCATGATTCCTTCATGCCTAAGTGTCCAAGTTGCTCCTTTACACCTGTCAGGGGGGAGTTTTCCTGGTTGGACGTAGCGCATGGAAGGAACACGTCATTCCTTTTTTTTTACTTTATTTTTTATCCCACGATTTTGTAACCCCCCCCGGCTGGCCAGGGGGAGGCAGTTCAGTGACCAGGATTACTGCATGTTTTTTGTGAGGGTACCTACCCTAGGGGACACGGGGAGAACATGCAAACTCCACACAGAAAGGCCCTTTCGTTATTCCAACCAGTTCCTTTCCCCTCCATCAAGCTGGCCAGGGGGAGGCAGTTTAGAGACCAGGATTGAGTGGGCACTGGGCCCTGTTTCATACTTTAAATGTGAAAATAGCCAATCTACAAGTTTACCCATGTATCGCAACGCATTGTGAGCTGCAGCCTGTAGAACTTGTAGATTCTGCTAGATCCTATCATTTCTTTCTTTCTTTCTTTCTTTCTTTCTTTCTTGCAAAGGCTTCAGCGTTAACGCCACTAGATGGCAGTATAGGGTTTGAAGTGGCACACAGTCGGTTGAACTGGTCAGAACTCAGAAGCCTTCTAGATAAGGACATGTCAGCAAACATTGTTTCTCATACAGAAGGCAGAGCCATGACTGAGCCCTGTGGTCACTCTGACTGTCTAGGATTTACAGTATCTACATCTGTATTCTGATCTGCTTAGTCTCACAAAACTAGTCTCACAAAAATTTAATTTAATTCAATTCTCAATTCAATTTAATTAAAGTGTCAAATCACAACAAGTTGTCTCAAGATCTTCATCACACAAAAGCATACAAGCACAAACACGTCGCCTTTGGGCTTGTAGATCTACTATTTCTGAATAGAATCCTGCTTTGGTGAGAGGTTTCCAACCGACAGCAAAGATATGCTAACCCAGTGTTCACTTAGACTTCATTTGGACAGGACATGGCCATAATAGATTTGGAAAATAAATTCCATGCCAGCCCTATCTGGGAGTTTAATTTGGAGTTTGAACAAAATGTGTGTTGCATTTTTAAGATTGTATTAATTTTGTTATGTTCATAATATTGTGCCGTAGCACCAGGACCAGTCGAGAGCTGAAGTGTCGCTCTACCATCAGCTCAGAGATGTAAGTATTTATGACACAACTGGAGTTCTGAGATGCTCTGATCGATCGGACGGCCACAGATTTAACCTGCCAATTTTCACTCCAAATGACTGTAATTTATCCGATCTGTGTGTGTGTGTGTGTGTGTGTGTGTGTGTGTGTGTGTGTGTGTGTGTGTGTGTGTGTGTGTGTGTGTGTGTGTGTGTGTCGAGGCCTTGGAGAGGAACGAGCAGTTGCTGGCATACGAGCGGCAGAGAGAAGGCTGTGTGAAAGGGCTGCTGGCCAGAGTGTCGTGGCTGGAGGAGAAGCTGAACCGGGCCAACGAGGGCCTCTCGCGGCACAAAGAGGCCCATTCAGAAGGTGAGCCATGCTGAACCGGGCCAACGAGGGCCTGTCGCAGCACACGGCCCATTCAGAAGTTGAGCCATGCTGAACCGGGCCAACGAGGGGCCTGTCGCAGCACACGGCCCATTCAGAAGTTGAGCCGTGCACTGCACGTCGTGCATATATATCCCATTTAGACCTATGTCAGTCGTTCTCAAACTATTTCATATTTCAAGGACCCCTGGAATTATATGTATTTGGCTGCTGACCCCTATCTGAAAATATGTAGTTCTAGGGAACCCCAGAAGCAAACATTTGCGTTAAAAATGTTCGCTCTGAAAGAATATATATTCAAAGATTTGTGCCACGATGTGCCAAGATTTGTGCCACATTATATAATATTCAAAGATTTGCGCCACATTTTCACAACTTTTCAAAAAATAGCAGACCTACAAGTTCATAGCTTGTAGATCTGCTATTTTTCAACAGCTTAAAGCATAACATAATGCTTTAAAACAACAAAAGGGGTTCCCGCCCCAGAATGGGTATAACGTTGCTAGTGTGTTTTTGTTTTTGTTGTTGTTGCCATCCTGTCACTGCAGAGATAAGGAGGAGAGTGCAGGAGATGCAGGAGCACTATGACAAGCTCCTGCACAGCTGCCGAGACCAGCTCAGGGAGCAAGCCAGCACGGCACAGCAACACGCGGCTGACGTGCAGTGGAGGTGAGTCAACACCAAGACCCAAGCCAAATAATCATTACACCTGTTTTCAAATTCAGTTCTCAGCTTCACCCAACAGAGTGCTTCTATCACTCTGGGAGAGTATAAGGGAGGGTGGAGGGCAGTTGGGGTTGGGGGTTAAAACCTCTTAAACCCCAGGGGGGTCCAGGAGGAAAAATCAAAAATATCGGAGTTGGAACCTAAGACCTTGACCAGCCCCATTTACCCGCTGAGAGCTGTTCATGAGGTGGGCAGCCTCTGCCCCCGCCGGCGAAACCTGGATCGAAACCTGGGAACCTTTTGCTTCCCAGGTCGGACCGCGTAGTAAGCTTGTAGATCTGGTATTTTCACCAACATCATGAGGTCAATAGCACTTTTGAATTGTACTGTACCTGTATATTGCACTTGCATTAACACTTTTGTTTTTGAGGAGTGCTAGCTCTTCCTATATACAGGTTTAATGTTTGTTTTTAGTTTAATGTTTCTTTTAAAAGTGCCATTGACAATGAAGGGAACATTTACGTCATCTTGTCCCTAACACAAACATTAAATGCCATTAACAATAAAGAGAATTTAATGTTTTTTTGTCACCGTTTGTTTTACATCACCTAATCAACATGATGAAAGGCTCATTCATAGTCTGGATTTTCGGTGGTGAGGTGACCACCGCTCCGGTGGTGAGGTGACCACCGCAGCTGAAATAACGTGGAGCGGTGGTGAGTAAAAACAGAGAAGGGGCGGTGGCGGTGGTTTGCTCTTCACTGCGGCTCGTGACGTCATGTTGTAGTTCGGTGGTCACCTAACCACCGACAATCCAGACTATGTATGAGCCTTTAGACTTTAATATATTAGCGAGCCGCACTTCACACGGGTGTGATTCTTTTTTACCAATGTTTGTAATGCCCTTGGCTGTTTTTAATGTCTTTTGTTGAGTTGCAGAGAACGGTATTTTGCTCCCGTGTAGCCTATGCCGAATGTGTATTATGGAAGTGATAATAAAACAGATTATATCATAGCGCAAAATTTATTTTTCTATCGATTACTTACCCCATAGAGACTTACCTATGGAGACACAAAAGTCTCCTTTGTGTCTCCGTCTCCGTCTCCATAGGGAACCACTGCTGGTCATCAAATTATTGGCTTAGGAATGCGACAAAAGTAAGAGTAATCGATAGAAAAAAAAGTCATTTTGGGGTAAGTGGTTCATTCATAATTGCGACCGAAGGTCGCAATTAACTATGGAATCATGCATTACCCGTCAGTGTGTCGGGAAACATCAGTGTGTTGGTCGGGCACCATATATGGTGCCCAAGTCCTGTGACATCATGTGACATTATCAGGGATGGAGATGTAGAGACCCTGATGTCATAGTAAATGCGACCATACATGGGCTTAACTGCGACAGCGCAGTTAAGCCCATATATGGAGACCCCTGATGTCATCAATATTGGCCAGCAACTCTATCTGACCTCAAACCCTTCTGATCTCCATATATGGATATATGTCAGAACCTGTTCCCCAACCATACTTCCTCGTTTGGGACCCAAGAGTCAGAGTAATTTCCTACAATATTTCTATTTTGAAATGTAGCGGAGTGAAAGTCTATAATATGCTTGCAAAATATATAAGTCAAGTAAATGTACTCAGTTAGCACATCCACCCCTGGGTGTACTGTAACATCCACCCCTGGTTGTACTGTAGGTGTGAGGCAGCGCAGAGGCAAGTGGAGGAGCTGGAGCAGTGTGTGGAGGCCGAGAGGCTGCAGCACAGGAAAAGTGTCCAGGAGGAAAGACGTCGCTGGGGCCTGAAGGAGGAGCAGCTGAGGGAAGAGGCCCAGGAGGAGAGGGCCAAGGCCCAGGAGGAGAGGGCAGAGCTCCAGGAGGAGAGGGCCCTGGCCCAGGAGGAGAGGGCCAAGGCCCAGGAGGAGAGACGTCGCTGCGGCCTGAAGGAGGAGCAGCTGAGGGAAGAGGCCCAGGAGCTGAGGGCCGAGGCCCAGGAGCTGAAGGCTGAGGCCCAGGAGCTGAAGGCTGAGGCCCAGGAGGAGAGATGTCGCTGGGGCCTGAGAGAGAAGCAGCTAAGGGAAGAGGCCCAGGAGCTGAGGGCTGAGGCCCAGGAGCTGAGGGCTGAGGCCCAGGAGCTGAGGGCTGAGGCCCAGGAGGAGAGGGCCCAGGCCCAGGAAGAGAGATGTCGCTGGGGCCTGAGAGAGAAGCAGCTGAGGGAAGAGTTCCAGGAGCTGAGGGCTGAGGCCCAGGAGGAGAGATGTCGCTGGGGCCTGAGAGAGAAGCAGCTGAGGGAAGAGTTCCAGGAGCTGAGGGCTGAGGCCCAGGAGGAGAAATGTGGCTGGGGCCTCAAAGAGCAGCTGCTCAGGGCAGAGGCCCAGGAGCTGCAGCGCAGCCTGCAACTGGAGGCGCGCAGGGCTGCCCAGCTCAGGGCCGAGTCCCAGGAGGAGAAACGTCGCTGGGGCCTCAAAGAGGAGCAGCTGAGGGCCCAGGCCCAGGAGCTGAGGGCCGAGGCCCAGGAGCTGAGGGTCGAGGCCCAGGAGCTGAGGGTCGAGTCCCAGGAGCTGCACAGCAGCCTGGAGCCGGAGGCACGCAGGGCTGCCCAGCTCGCACAGCAGGTACTGTACGAAATGCAGTGGTTGGAAGAAGTACTCAAAGTTTTTTTTTACTAATTTCTCTAACTAGTCTATATGCAAACTAGTGTATCTATGTAGTCTATGTATTGTAAACTTATTTATATAACTAGTCGATATGCAAACTAATTAAACTTGTGTCTCTAAACTAGTGACATGTACAGTGGAGTCTCTAAACTAGTGACATGTACAGTGGAGTCTCTAAACTAGTGACATGTACAGTGGAGTCTCTAAAGTTTAGAGAAACCACTGTACATGTCACTAGTTTAGAGACTCCACTGTACATGTCACTAGTTTAGAGTCTAAACTAGTGACATGTTGAGGTCAGACCTAAATGTGTTAAACAGTAATGGAGTAAACTGGTGGTAATAAAGAGGAGCCCAGGTTTCCTGCTGTTAATCCACTTGAACCTTTAAACGATACCACAGCCATTCATTCTTCTTTAATGAGGATCATCCACCCGTGTCAGTGACCGTGACACCGTCCATTAGCGTCGCTGAGCTCTTCTCATTCACAGGACCACGGTCCTTGCTTTCTACATTCAGACTAATACATCTGAAATTGTAGCGTGATATATAAAATATTATAAATCAACGGCACGGTCAGGACTGGAGACAGTCTTGCACACATGTTTCGCCATTTTGTCGCAGGTGCGTATTATTATATTTTCCCATGTCCGTATATATATGGACTCTGCCGCTAGGGGATGTCATATCCCAGGTCCGTATATATACGGACCCCAATGTATACTCCGTCTATATAATGGTTGAGTCCCACGACAGCTTCAAACAACTTCAACAACTTCAAAATGTCTGCAACATTTCTGAAACAGCTGGAGATATCTTCCAAAACCTTGGAAGACGAGCGGCGAGAGTGCCAGTGTCTGCAGAAGCAGCTGCACAAGGTTCTGAGGAACATGCAGCAGAGAAGCAAGCAGCATGAGGCACAACGCTCACAGGTGGGTCTCATCAGTCATCACACAGGAGCCACAGTGTGACAGTGTCACTTAGTTTTATTTCACGCTCGTCGTCTTCTTTCAGAAGGAACGACAGGGTGCCACCGCCGCTGCCGCCGGGTCAGACGAGGCCAGGCCGTTGCGCTCCATGTGGAGCGCAAGGTCCTCCTCTCTCAGTCCTCGCGCCCCCGACCTGCTGGACGAGACCCTCCTGGAGTGTCCCGGGTGCCTGGCCCTGTACCCTGCCAGCCAGCACGCAGAGCTGCTGGCTCACCTGGAGCGCTGTGTGGACTGAGAGGAGCCTGCCGGACGAACCGCTCACACAGCGGTTCTCAAGCTCTTCAGGCCGTTTCAGCGCTCTCTGTGCCCATCGTTTTTTTTTTTAGCTGAAGCATCCTGGACACGTTGAATCGTTACCGAGACAGTTTTACAGTTTTACAGAATGTTCAAGCTCTACAAGCAGGTGATAGATGCTAATGTTGCGGGTGTCAATGCACACTGTGTGCCAGCCATCTGGGCATATGGCGGCCTATTTTCGCCGGAGTCTTACCCCTTATCTCTAAAGTTCTTTGCCTCTTTTTACTATACTTAAAAATATATATTTTTAAATAGTTCAAATGAAGATCTACAAACTCACAAGCCATTTGAAGTATTTTAAAATGTTTTAAAAAATTGTTAAACAAAAGACGTATAGGGATATTTTATAATAGGGTAAGGCACCAGCGAAAATGGAGCCTGATATCCAAAGTGCTCCACCTTGCATTGAAAGGCTTTACATGGATAACGGCCCCTTATCTCTCCTTGTAGCTTTCTGTTCGTTACCATTGGTTTTAAATCGTACACTTGTTTTACGTTTTGTTATTATTGAGTAAACCATAAAACTGGTTTAAAACGTATTTTGTTAAGTTCAGTGAACTTCTTAAAGGAGTATTGTTATAATAGGGTTATTACGTTGCTGAGCCTGTGTTTGTTCAGTATTGCACATACTGTACCCGTAGAACATATTCGGCTACAAAGCGTTGCTTTGTAAATATAAAGATTACTTAAAAGGAATTAATATTGAACTAACCCTTTTGTTAGGTTTATTTTATTTTTCTTACATTTCACAATAACTATTACAATGCTCAGCGTGGAGTTATTTGTGAAATAAAAGTTCATACTTTTGATGTGCCACTGGATCATCTTATTCTAATAGCCAAGTGCTTGTTTCGTCACGGTTCAAACCCCCATCAAATGAGCTCAAAACAGATTGTGTTTAATCCCCTTCCCATACTATTTAAGGCAGGGGATTAGTATTGCTGCTGCTGGCCGAGAATATGCAGCAGACGGTATACGTAGGGAGACCGTGACGTGGAACCAGGCTTCCAACACAGTTAGACACACCTCGGTCCTCCTGAGCTGTGAAGGAAGCCGAAGATACATCTCCATGGAAAGTTAGAATATCAGCTTAGCACGTCTGAGAAGAAAGTAAAGCCTTACCGAGCCATGAGGCCCATAGACGCAGGAGCCTATCTACATTATGCAGCGTGACGCAGCATAATATACAAGTACACCCCCTGGACATGACACTACTATGTCACAGGGACTTAGCCCCAATACTGAGCACCAAGCAAGGAGGCACTGGGTCTTTGGTATGACCCGGCCAGGGATCGAACCCCAACCTCCCAGGCTCAGGGCGGACACTCTAACCACAAGGCCACTAGTAGTAGAGCTGCTGGAATACTATACTAGCGTCGGCCACAAGACGATATATGAACATATACGAATGTCTTCTAAAATGGTTTTCTGTCGTCCTTCTCAAACCTTCTCAAAATACTGTCAATTGCTGCTTCATGAGCATTTTATTTTTAATAAAAAGCTCTTGAAGCAGCAAGTGACAGTGTGCGGGTCTCCCTCCTTCTCTACGTGTCTACAGTCTGCTGCTTCGTCGCCGACGCACCTGTTGTGATTAGTAAGTCAAGTGTCTTCCCTTCACTGAGTGAGGAGTAAAAAAAGGTTAAAACAAATTGCCACTATGGAGTAATAATGCTGTTTGCTTTAAGCTTTTGTCCCGTGACACGGCAGCCGGAGCAAACGGCATGACAAAGCATCTCATTCTCTGCCCTCCTGCTGGTCTCGCTGGCCAGCCAACACAGGAGCGTCAGGATGGTGTCTGCTGCAGGCGGGCCCCACTCTCTCAACGTCAGGATGGTGTCTGCTGCAGGCGGGCCCCGCTCTCTCAACGTCAGGATGGTGTCTGCTCTGCTGTGCTCGCCTTCATCTGAAGCTTCTCTGCCCTCGCGTCCGTTCCCATAAGCCAGTTCTTCAGGATGGAGGAGGAATTCCCACGCCAGGTATGAAGGGAGGGAGGGAGGGAGGGAGGGATGGGTCTGATTCCATATGCTTTTTGCTCTTCAGGCTGCAAAAGAACAATGTATAGTCCAATCTGGATAGGCCACAAATCGGAGCTTTTGACCTGACGAAGCCCTGATGGGTAGAAACGTTGCGTTTCTTTTGCCATTTAAAATAAAGTAAGTCCTCGGAGCACTAAACTATTGTGCAGATGTTTCTTCCTTCTCCTTGATCCTGGCCTTGATGCCTTGACAGTACTGTACATGCATATGATGTGCACACAAATGACACAATCCTCTCTGTGAACCACACATCAGGGCTACCAGTCTGAGCAGCCCTGGCCTGAGCTTCCTGCTCCCTTCGACTCATCATCATGGTTATTCTACAGGTAGGAAAGACGGGGGGGGGGGGGGCATACGTTTAGACGACTTAAAAACAACCAATCTATTATTCAAATAAGCAGCTACTGTTACACCTGTACATGCATCAGCATCGGCTCACCTTGTGAACTAGGCGAACTCGTTGGGATAATCTGATTTGTTTAGCAACAACAAGTGGTGTGATTGCCAAAGGAGATAATTAAACCTAGAGCAGTGATTACCAAATCCCTAATTAGGCTCATCCCAGGGGTGAATGGCAGCCACCATTCAACTACATTCGATAAAGAAAGACTAATTATAAAATTAGACCCCAGCGTCGCAAACTGCCTGCGTTCACACAGAGCCGTCGTCCCTCTGTCGTAACTGGAGCGCTGTCGCCTCAGGTGGTCCGGTGTCACCGTCATTAGATTAACACCCTGGCAGGCCTTTGTTCTCTGCGTATTGACCTCTCACTGCGGTAGACACACAACCTGCAAACACTTAGGTATACATAGGTAGGTGTGTAGGTAGGACTATAGTACATGTAGACCTTTAGTGATCCTGCGAGTGGAATTCAGTTGTCATAGCACAGTGGTTATAGTTGGATAAGATGTTGTCCATGCTGTATTAATGTTGGAAAAAAAATAACAATTCTGTAATGCATAGACTTCTTGTACATTAAGTAATGCAATAACATCGGTCTCTTTACTATTCTGTCGCATGCTGGTCACATTTCTCATTTCAGCTCAGAGTTACAAACAGATGCTGTGTACTCCTCGTAACAATGTCGTCCTGCGCCCGAACTTAGCGTCGCACGACCGTCTCTGTACTACTCTGTCCCATGCAGGTCACATTTCTCATCTTCATACAAAGCCTCTCAGACTCAATAAGGCAGTTAAAGGCAGCATTTATCATGCAGACAGCCTCTCTCCTGAGTCCTGCCCCTCTTTGAAGGGATTTATATTTATGGTATTATCCTTATCCTCCTTAAATGTGCACCGAAATTCATACGTAAGTCCATGAAGCCGCACAAATTGACGCCACTGTCAGCATACAGCAGAGACATTATTCATGATTATTGCATATTTCACATATATGTGTATGCTCTGCTTCAGGGGACCTCCCCATGCACGTGCGTTCAGCGCGCTCCTCTTGACCTCTTACAAGCCCGGGTCAGAGGTGCCATAACTCATGCATGTCATCATTACCGGTGAGGGGATTGTCGCCGAAATGACAAGTTGGGCTGGATGGATTTACAAGTTAAGAAAGCTCAGGTGGGTTTATGACTCTTGCGTGTTACGTCAGAGTCGTCATAACGCCAGGGGATCCCCTTACTCTGTAAGCCACTATACCTTCTGTTGGCCCGGGGGAGTGAAAGGAGCCTGGAGCCACAGCTTGCGTACGTCGCTCAGAAGAAGATACGGAGGTGGAGGGATGCCTCGATAAGTGTCTCCTCTTCTCGCAACACGTCTTTGTGGATTTAGACCGCCGCCGCTCCTCTGCGCATTCTCTCCTCCTTGACACAGCACGGCTGGCACGGGATATACATACAGTACATATCGTCCATTCATACAAACCCTCAGCCTCAGGCAGAGATGGCGGATAAGGACACCTGCGAGAAGTTCTTGGACAACAACCCGCAGTTCGCCAAGGAGTACTTCGACAAGAAGGTGAAGGCGGACGTGATCACCGCCGCCTTCAACAACCAGGTGCAGTTGAAGGACCCTGCCTCTTACAAGGATGCCACCAGCATCCAGGAGGCCCAGTTCATCTTCGAGCTGGTCAAGGAGATGCAGACCACCGACCCCTTCGAGAAGCAGCTGCACAAGGTCAGTGGTGGGGAGGAGGAACAAAGTACGTTTGCTTAAGTACCGTACTTAGTAAGTACGATTTTGAGGTATTTGTATCTTTACTTGATTATGTCAAATTGTCAGTACTTTTGCTTCTACTCCACTGCATTTCAGAGGCAAATATTGTATTTTACTCCATTGAAAGCTTTGACAACTTTAGTACTTTGTACATAGTACATTACATACATGATACTGTACATATACAGCCCTGTATACATTTTAGCCGTTTGAAAATAGCCGATCTACAAGCTCACAATGCGTCGCAATACGACGCATTGTGGGCTTGTAGATTTGGAGACTTGAAATTGTACATTCTGCACAATGAGCACTGTTACTTACTTACTTACTTTAAGTTTGTACTTTTACTCGAGTGTATTTTTTTTACTCGTAACAGAGTACTTCTATATTGCAGTATTGATACTGTGGTGGTCGATATGGTGATAAATAGCGGTCCAGGCACCTATAGGCACACTGACAGTGTGTGTCGCGGGTTTGAGTCCCGATCCCGACGAACTTTGCTGTGTGTCTTCCCCCGCCATCTCTCTCCCCCTTTCCTGTCAAACTACTGTAATCAATCAATAAACCCCCCCTCCCCCCAAAAATACCAAATCTTAACCCATTTAGACCTGATGTCAAAAACTTTAAAATGTCTTGCAAATCCTGAGAGTTTTCTGAAAAACCTATGTTTCTATGTCAGTCGTTCTCATACATTTTCATGTCATTTTCACCCCCAAAATTATATTTAATTGACCCCCTTCTGAAAATATGTAGTTCCAGGGACCCGCCAGAAGCAAAGATTTGAGTTAAAAACGACTCTGAAAGAATATACAGTATATTCAAAGATTTTCAAAAACAGCAGCACCTACAAGCTCGTAGCGTGTAGATCTGCTATTTTTCAATAGCTAAAGTGTAACATAAAGCTTAAAGTTATTTTTTAAAACAAACAAAAAACAACAACATTTGAGTCATTTTTTTTTTTTTCACTGCACGCCACAACAACAAACAAACAACAGGTCCTGCAGAGGATCTGTTTGCTGGTGCAGGCGGACCGCCTCAGCTACTGGGCGTGCCGCTCCCGCAACGGCAGCCCGGAGCTGAACAACGTGCTCTTCGACGTGACGCCGACCTCGGCCTACGACAAGTGTCTGGTGAACCCCGGCGTGGAGATCGTCTTCCCCACCGACATGGGCATCATCGGGTGGACGGCGCACTCCAAGAAAGCGCAGAACATCGTCGACGTCAAGAAGGTAGGGTGAGGCCTGGGGCCGTGGCTCAGTGGTCCAGGCACCTTGGCCGCTATAGCCCAAGTCTGGCAGTGTGCCGCGGGTTCGACTCCCGATCCCGACGGCCTTTTACTGCATGTCACCCCCCCATCTCTCTCCCCATTTCCTGTCAGCCTACTGTCAGTCCCTCTATAAAAAATTAAATAAAGGCGAAAGCCAAAAAAAAAACATTTTAAGGAGGTAGGGTGAGCCTTGAGGGAGCGAGGGAAGCATGAGGTCAGTCCGTTGCTCTCCCCAGGTTGGCAGAGGGAGTGTACTGTGAAGCTCCCAGGATTACAATAGATAATTGACACTGGGTGGCAAAAATGGTTTGCAAAAATTGTGGGATAAAAATGATGAAACATTTGGTATGTGTGTCACAAGTTAATGAGACCAGCTTAGACCAGATTCTACAAATGTCTTCCAATTTTCTAAATATACAGTACCTATTGGTATGTTTTTATGTCGGTGGTGCTAAAACTTTGTCATGTCAAGGACCCCAGAATGATAATGTACAGTATTTGGCCCGTTGACTCGCATCTGAAAATAATTTGTTCCAGGGACCCCCCCCCAGAAGCAAAGTTACAAATGTTTGCCTTAAAATATATACATTCAAAGATTTGCACAAATGTTCACGATTTTGTGTGTGTGTGTGCGTGCGTGTGTGCATGCGTGCGTTGTGCGCTTTGTCCTGACCATTCCAGGACAAACACTTCAGTGACTTTGTGGACAAGCAGACCAAGTACACGACTAAGTGCATGCTCACCGCGCCCATCATGAATGACAAGGAGCCCGTGGGCGTGGTCATGGCGCTCAACAAGCAGGGCGCTAACGAGTTCTCAAAGAGCGACCAGGAGGTTGGTTTACATATTTATTCAGGCATTTAGCAGACGCTCTATTTAATCCAGAGCGACTTACATTAAGCAAGAACAAAACATGGCGATACATCATATACATAAGGTTTCTATACCCCGTTGTGTCTAACGCCCGGGATTCGAACTCGGGTCTCTTGCGTGAAAGTCCAATATCTAGTCCAATACCTTAACCACTACTAGACCAAAGGGATATCCTTATGGACCGGAGGAGATATTAGACTTTTGAGGCCATAAGGCTGAGGCTTTGAGCCACTATCTTGTCGTGTCATTCTTTGCTACTGAAAGTGAAAATAAAAAGTGAAAATGTTTTAAATTAAACCAACATGATTTTCTTTCTCTCCAAAAACTGTTGCAGCTCTTCAACAAATATATGAACTTTGCCGCTGTGATCATCCTCCAGGCCAACACTGCGTACATGTGGGACGTGGAGTCCCGAAGGAGCCAGGTAAAGCACCTAAAATATCTATCATACATGTGGTACGTGGAGTCCCGAAGGAGCCAGGTAAAGCACCTAAAATATCTATCATACATGTGGTACGTGTACGCTGTACCGGACCTGGCCTGTGCTTTTTTTTTTTTTCTAAGGCGATAAAAACAAAAGCCAGAATTGATGTTGAATTGACCCCAAATGTGTTTTAAAGTCAAATACCCCTTTATCTATTCGCTTTTTTCAAAAGACATTTTAACATTTGAAACAAGACATTCAGTGCTTTCTACTGCTCGTACTTATAAAGTACATGTTGATACAGATACTTTTGTACTTAAGTAAATGTTGAATTCCGGACTTTGCCTTCTAACAGAGTTGCATTATTGATACTTTTAGTAAAACATCATGTGAGTCCTTTGTCCCCCTTTGGCCGTAGGTGATGCTGTGGTCGGCCAGCAAGGTATTTGAGGAGCTGACTGACATCGAGAGGCAGTTTCACAAAGCTCTGTACACTGTCAGAATATACCTGAAGTGTGAACGTTACTCTGTGGGACTCCTGGACATGACCAAAGACAAGGTATGTCCACAAACATTCACTTCCGCCTAATTTTCTATGTGACAGGAAACAGGTGGTCAAAATAGGCGATCTCGTCTCGCTGTCGAGGCTCCTAAACACTGGGGCCCCCCAGGGGTGCGTCCTTTCTCCACTTCTGTACTCATTATATACTCATTTCTGTCAATCTCACTTTAGTACAGTTATGATGTATAAGTTTGCTGATGACACATCTTTAGTAGGTCTTATTTTATTACCAACGAGGTTGAAACCGACTACCGCAGAGCAGTAGAGGAGCTGGTGAGATGGTGTGAGAGTTACAACTTGATTCTAAACATCTCTAAAACCAAAGAGATGTTTATAGACTTTAGGAAAAATATATCGAGTCCCCTCCCCCCCCCTCTTCATCAATGGGGAAGAGGTAGAAAGAGTTTCCTCCTTCCGGTTCCTCGGGACCACCATTCATGAATCCTTATCATGGGATCTTAACACCAGTCTCATAATAGGTAAATCACACCAGCGTCTCTATTTCTTGCGTCAGCTTAAGAAGTTTAAAGTCAGCCAAGCAGCCATGACCCACTATTGAAAGTGTTCTAACCTTCTCCATGCTTGTCTGGTTTGGTCACACAACCTCTCAAGACAAATCAAAGCTGGAAAGAGTAGTACGTCGCGCATCAAAAAACATAGGATGTAGCCTCCCTACACTTTCCTCACTCTATTCCACCAGAATAATTAGGAAGGCAAATAAAATCATTGCAGACAACTCCCATCCTGCACATCACCTCTTCAATCTCCTCCCATCAGGCAGGAGATATAGAAGTATCCAGAGCTCAACTTGTCGCTTCAGGGATAGCACTTACCCCGTAGCCATTAGACATCTGAACTCATAGATATATGCATAATTATAGCACTTTAAAAAACTGAATGTAATTGCCTATACTGCTGGTTTTTGTATTGTCCTTCTTGTTTGTGTATCTATGGTTGTCTGTACTGTTGAGTATGAACCAAGACAAATTCCTATCAACTTGTTGACATGGCAAATAAATTATTGAATCTTGACAGATTACACTAGTCAGATTACACTAGATTACACCTTTTTACATGGCATTGAAAAAAATAATATCGTTGCTCCATTTTTGAGGTTTTTGATTTGTTTTATTATTATTTTTGCATAAATCAGTGCTATTGAACACCCTACCTTTACGTCAGTGTGTTGTTTCTAAAATATTGAACCAATGAAAAGTAGTAAAAAGTGCTTGGGACAAAACCTCTTAACTCCACTGCACCCTCAAACTGTCTGAAACAGTAAAACAGCTAACTCCACCAGCTCTCCTCCCTCACAAGTAATTGACAATATATAAAGTCACAACACCAACTTTGATGAAGCAGTATTGCTTCGTTTTCAAAATATACGGTTTTCTTCATTTCCTGAAAATATGATAATTTTGTTGTGGTTTCTTCATAATAATATAATAATAATCACGTTAACTTAACCGCTATCAATCCGGCGTCCCTATTTTGAGCATGTCACTCATTATAGGCAAACATTTTCAAATCGATTGCAAAAAATGTGCCAGAATTCCTCCCGAATTTAAATAAATGTCAATAGCCGTTCTGCAGACTCGCAACACATTGCATCACTAATCGATGTATTGTGAGCCTGTAGATCCACTATTTTTGGCATTCGGCGTACAACGAGAGTATTTTTTTGTGGTTAATAATAATATTGCAAATGAAATGACAAGTCTCTCTCCTTTTGTTTGATAGGAATTCTTTGATGAATGGGCGGTCAAACTAGGAGACGTGGAACCCTACAAGGGACCCAAGACACCTGATGGCAGAGTAAGAACACAGTTACAATGACATCACTACTCTGTGTGACATCATAGTCTGTTACAATGACATCACTACACTCTGTGACATCATAGTCTGTTACAATGACATCACTACTCTGTGTGACATCAGAGCCTGTTACAATGACATCACTTTTTTCAAAAGATTTTTATCCATTTGAAAACTTGAAATATGGAACATTCTGCACAATGACTACTTTTGGTACATTTTGATACCAATACTTTTGTAGTTTTACTCAAGTACATGTTGAATTCCAAAGAGTAATTCTACGTTGCAGTATTGATACTTTTACTTAAGTAAAAAATGTGAGTACCTTTTTTCCACCACTGTCTGCCACAATCTTCCGATGCCACGGGATGCGATCGATCCTTTCACAAGGATTCACAAATCACACACACACACATTCTGATGATTAAACAAATGCATAATAATCAGCAAATGTTTTTGTATCTTTCTTTTAGGAAATCAATTTCTACAAAATCATTGATTACCTTCTGGAAACGGAAAAGGAGGAGATCAAGGTCATCCCGTGAGTAGCATAACATACTGTATTGTATATGAACAGTGCATGCATAGTTTTGATTTGATTTAGATTTGATTTTATTTAGCCCAATATAAAAACAATACACGTAGAATACAAAAAAGGAAAGTTCTAGGAGGAGGCAAGAAGTCCAGAGGGCTTATGAGGCCTCATAAGCCCTCTGGACTTCTTGCCTCCTCCTAGAACTTTCCTTTTAACCTGTGTACAACAAAACATGAAACACACACCAGCATCTCTATATTCTGTGTACAACAAAACATGAAACACTATATTCTGGGGGGAACATTCACCAAAAAGAGCCGATCTAAAAGCTCACAACGCGTCACAACCAAAAAGAGACGATCTACAAGCTCACATGATGTGACTAAAATAATTGGAATTTTATTCAAAAGACTGAGTAAAATAAATCAAGATTTGTTGTGAAAACTAACACTGGTCATACAGGCAGCATTGGGTTGGTTACACATGTACATTCCGGGAATCTGTCTGTGCATCTGCATTTGTGCCTCTACGGTTTGTTGCCAAATATTGAGCTGACGGACATCATAGTACTGTCTGGCACCATAGGGCGTCACAGTCCCACCCCCTTTCATGACGACGCCAGGCCCAAGGAAGCTCTGAGAAGGAAGTGAAGTGGTCACGTGAATGGGCTCATGGGCCCATGACACTTTCATGGGAGCCAAACTACCCGGAAGTTTGGCAGAATGCACTGGAGTCAATGAGAGCTCAGTGACCAGCTCATGAACAAACATTATTTATGAACAATTGAGACCTTTTGTAAAGTAATCACTTCTGGAAAATAACAGAAGACATGTAACACATTATTGTCTGCTGTGTTGTTATTTGATGTGTACACTGTGTAATTTTTATAGAGGTATGGTATCTAAAGAGCACAAAGTACCTTTCTGAAAGCACAAAGTATCGCGAGACTTCCCACCGTTTCCTGTGTGGCAGCCAAATCTCGCGATACTTCAGTGCCAGAAACGATACCTGCTGCTGTTTAGATCCTCAGATAAAATTATATACTGTGTTCATGAATAATGTTTGTTATGAGCTGGTCCAGCCGGCTCCATTCACTGCCATGTATTCATTGCACTTCCGGTGTGAGTTTGGCTCCCATGAAAGTGTCACGGCGCAGCCCAGTCACGTGACCATTTCACTTCCTTCTAAGAGCTTCCTTGGCCAGGCCCAGGAAATACTTCCCCATGCATTTTTCCCTCATAGCGCGGTACCGAGTGCCGCGCTACGAGCTTGTAGATCTGCTATTTTGGAAAAATCGTGAAAATGTGGCACAAATCTTTTCTTCAGGAGGAAGACATATTTTCAGATGGTGAAAATATTTTGGGGGTCCTTGACATGAATAAGGTTGATCACCACTGACTAGAAACATGAGGTTTTTCAGATAACTGTTTTAGAAGATTGTTCTTTTTTAGAATCGGCCTCAATCCTAAATGGGTTAATGAACAGATCTACATCTATGAAGGACATAATGTTTCATTTTCTCAAGTACTGTACTTAAGTAATATGTTGAGGTGTTTTGTACTTTACTTGAGTATTTACACTTTCCAATACATCTCCGAATATTGTGCTTTTACAAAAATGCGAGTAGTTTTTTTCCACCACTGATGATTCTTTCTTCATGATCTGGTCCGTTTCCACAGAGCCCCTCCTGCTGACCACTGGGCCCTGGTCAGTGGACTGCCCACATACGTGGCCGAGCAAGGATTTGTAAGTTGACCTCTTGTCCAACAACACATTTCATTCCAGTAGTAATCCTGGTCTCTATACTGCCTCCCCCTGGCCAGTCGGGGCGCCTGATGGAGAACTGAAAGGAAATGGTTGGAATAACGTTCCAAAAAAGGAAATCTTCCTTCCACGCGCTATAGGTCCAACCGGGCAAACCCCCCCCCCCCTGTCAGGTGAAAAGAAGCGGCTTGGACTCTTCATGTATTGAAGGAATCATGAGGTCAGTCCGTTGCTCTCCCCAGGTTGGCAGAGGGAGTGTATAGCGTCTAGGATTACATTAGACAATTGACACTGGGTGAAAAAAACAAAAATGGGTTACAAAAATCGTCGGATAAAGAAATAATAATAATAATTAAAGTACACTACACATTTCATTCAAAACGTATCCTCTAATGATCCCAGACTGTCTTGAACCTCATGTCTCCTTGATCCCAGATCTGCAACATGATGAACGCCTCAGCAGACGAGTACTTCACATTCCAGGTGAGATCACTTCCACACATTTTCCTTTTTTCCCCTTTTTTTTCGGGCGCCGCCGCCATCCCCTTCTACATCCAGCTTTTGGTTACCGTCCACAAACGTCAAACATTAAATTCCCATTGACAATGAATGGAGACTTTTCAGTGGTGGAAAGAAACGAAGTACTTTTACTTAAGTACTCTACTTAAGTACAATTTTGAGGTATTTGTACTTTACTTGAGTATTTCCAATTTCCAATACTTTTACTTCTACTCCATTACATTTTTACAATCAATCACGTGAACAGTTTCCTGTTGCTATATCAGTGGTTCATTATCAAACCTTTTCATGTTATAATTATATATCAAAGTATTGTGTTCCAGGGACCCCTCCAGAAGCAATGATCTGAGTTAAAAATTCTGCTTTAATATTATATATTCATTCAAAGCTTTGTGCAGATTTTCAAGATTTTTCATTAATGGCAGATCTAAAAGTGACGCACTATGAGCTTGCATATCTGCTATTTTTGAATAGCTAAAATGTCACGAATGCTTTTATTCCCGGTTTTAATGGGTTAAGTCAGTCCAAGAGTTAAAGATCTATAAGGGTACCATTTGGTTACCAACTCTCCATCATTTAGCTGTTTGGGGACCACCTCCATCCTCCTCAAGGCCCACTAGTGGTCCCTGGACCACTGGTTAAAAACCACTGGGTTAAGTGGTTATTTGAGATTCCTACTGATTCATCAAGACACTTTTAATGATGTGATAATGCCTGGATGTTTGATTGAATGTGCCTTTCAGAAAGATAATGGATGTTTGATTGAATGTGCCTTTCAGAAAGATAATGGATGTTTGATTGAATGTGCCTTTCAGAAAGATAGTTTGATTAAATTATCTGTATTTGGCCACGGACCCCCGTCTGAAAATATGTTGTTCCAGGGACCCCCCCAGAAGCAAAGATTTGAGTTAAAAACGGTCGCTCTGAAAGAATATATATTCAAAGATTTGCGCCACATTGTCACGATCTACAAGCTCATAGCGAGGCACTCAGTGCCGCGTTATGAGCTTGTAGATCTGCTATTTTTCAACAGGTAAAGTATAACATAATGCTTAAAACACCAAAAGGGGCACCCATCCTGAATGAGTTGACTGTGCCTCTCAGAAAGATAATGTGTGGATGTTTGGTTTAAATGTGCCTCTCAGAAAGATAACGTGTGGATGTTTGGTTTAAATGTGCCTCTCAAAAAGATAACGTGTGGATGTTTGGTTTAATGTACCTCTCAGAAAGGAGCCGTGGACGAGACGGGCTGGAAGATAAAGAACGTCCTCTCTCTGCCCATTGTCAACAAGAAAGAGGAGATAGTGGGCATCGCCACCTTCTTCAACAGGAAGGACGGCAAGCCGTTTGACGAGCCGGACGAGCAAGTTACAGAAGTATGAATCGATTTTGACAGTTTCTTTATCAAAGTTTCTTTTGTTAATATTTTCAAGTCACATGAGTCAAATAAAGATAACATACAAAAAAAAATATTTTCCCGAAAGAGCCACAACCCTGATATATCGTACCATTAACAAACAAAATTTATATAAAAGGCACATACAAATATACATATTCAAATATATAAGGGATTGATTTGATGAGTTGTGCTGCATCACACTGTGAGCTTGTAGATCTGCTATTTTCAGCAATCAACCAAGCATAAAATGACATGTCTTATCCACTAGTCCCACCCTAACATTTTTGTCAATATATTTAGTCTTAATTTTAGTCATCATAGCTTAGTTTTTATTTAGTTTTTCTCAGTGACGAAACCAAGCCAGTGTTAGACAATATGATTGCAGTAGTATACACAAGATTTGTGTTTCTAACAAAACGGTTATATTGGAATTTAAATATTGCCAGGTAACTTGTGTGTCAGAGCTAGATACTGTAGCTGCTATTTTTTCAAAAGCCAAAGTATAAAATAATGGTTAAAATTGGTTAAAAGCTAAGGTGAAACGGATGTGTTCCCGGTCTTAATGTTGGTTAAAGTTTTCTGCGATGGATTGTGTCCTGGTATTACTTGTAGGCCCTCACCCAGTTCCTGGGCTGGTCCACGCTGAACTGTGACACGTACGACAAGCTGAACAGGACGGAGTGGGCCAAAGACATCGCCCAGGAGCAGCTCAACTACCAGAACAAAGCCACCCTACAACACGTCCAGTCCATCCTGGTAAGTCCTGACCAGTGTTTTTGTTTTGGCAGCAAATTTAGATTTTAGTTTAGTTTAGTTTAGTTTTAGTCTTTGGAATAAAACTTACTTTAGTCACATTTTAGTCACCTGGAATGTTTTATTGTTAGTCTAGTTTTAGTCGACTAAATGTCATAAGATTTTATCATTTTAGTTGACTAAATCTACAGTTGATTTAGTTGACAAAAATATATTTTGGCGGACCTTGATGGTGTCGTAATGGCTGATTTTACACTTGCTGAAAATAGCCGATATACAAGTTCACAACGCGTCGCAGCACGACGCGTTGTGTGCTTGTAGATCTGCTATTTTCAACATAAAATGACTTGTCTTACTTATACTGGATCTTTTGTCCACTTGTCCCTTCCTAACATTTTAGTCTAGTTTTTATTTGTTGACGAAATTGTCGACAGACATTTTACTCGAAGCATGGCCCATAACAATTGGTCCATGACCAATAACTATGTTATCATAGTTCAGTTTTTAGGATCCTCATGACTCTGAGAGTGTACGAATGGAACCAAATAGACTCTCAGAGGGTAAAGGTGGTTGCACACTGGAACCAAATAGACTCTCAGAGGGTAAAGGTGGTTGCACACTGGAACCAAATAGACTCTCAGAGGGTAAAGGTGGTTGCACACTGGAACCAAATAGACTCTCAGAGGGTAAAGGTGGTTGCACACTGGGCGCGTTTTTCGGAAAACCGACGGGAAAACTAAAACAATCCGAAAAACGCAGCCAGTGTACAGGGACCTTAAAGGGACACTTCACCCTTTTTGCAAAAAAATACATGTTAATGACGTTTAGGAGCTTTAGAACACTTTCCTGGGGGTCTTTATGTGTGTAATATGTGGTTTTAGATATTTTAGATTGTAGCAGTGCAGCCTGTTGTCTCTGATGTCATGGACACTGGGCTCACTTCCTTCCTGGACTACATGTTGTGTCAGTAAGACAGCCCTCCCCCTATCCACAAGGAGGAGCAGTGCACCAAAGAATTATGGGAATTGTAGTCCAGGAAGGTAGTGAGACCAGTGTCCATGACATCAGAGACAACAGGCTCACTGCTACAATCTAAAATATCTAAAACCACATATTACACACATAAATACCCCCAGGAAAGTGATCTAAAGCTTCTAAACGTCATTAACATATATTTTTTTGCAAAAAGGGTGAAGTGTCCCTTTAAGGGTCTGAACTTTTAGCCCTACGGCAAATGGAGATCATTTAGAAGATCATGATGTGTTATTAGATCCTTCTTCTTTCTTTTTATTCGTGCAGAACACTGAGGAGAAGATGGGCAGTGCACCAGAGGACTGTGACCAAAAGGAAATGTACAAACTGTTGGTAAGAACATGGTGAAACGATAATGCTTTTAGGATAACATCATGGTCGACTCTACCTACAGTACAGTATATTGTTTATGGGTGATATGTATGTATACCGGTATTATTTAGTCCTACTAGACTCCGGAAAATTACATCTGGCCACAAAAGATCACGGGATGTTTGCCACTTGTTTGAATGCCCTCGCCCCCTGTCAAAAATAGCTGAATTCGTTAAAACGAAAGAAAGCAGCAAATGAAAAAAATGTAACACTCATATTTTACTTTCTCTAATAACCTAAAACGTGAACCTTGGTTGAAAAACCCCAAAAGTTGTCCGTAGTTGAGTCAAGCTAAGATATAACCAACCGTCTCTCTCTCTCTCTCTCTCCCCCTCCCTAGAGGGCCAAGATCCCTGACGCCAAGAAGAGTAACCTGCTGGAGTTCCACTTCAGTGACCTGCCCGTGTCCGAGATTGACCTCATCCAGATGGGAATCCGCTGCTACTTTGAGATGGGAGTGGTGGAGAAGTTCAAAGTCCCAGCAGAGGTACTGT
Source organism: Protomyctophum bolini (assembly GCF_963924005.1). NCBI lineage: Eukaryota > Metazoa > Chordata > Actinopteri > Myctophiformes > Myctophidae > Protomyctophum > Protomyctophum bolini. Next base: position 15,254,871 of record NC_137875.1, read on the forward strand.
GTGTGTGTGTGTGTGTGTGTGTGTGTGTGTGTGTGTGTGTGTGTGTGTGTGTGTGTGTGTGTGTGTGTGTGTGTGTGTGTGTGTGTGTGTGTGTGTGTGTGTGTGTGTGTGTGTGTGTGTGTGTGTGTGTGTGTGTGTGTGTGTGTGTGTGTGTGTGTGTGTGTGTGTGTGTGTGTGTGTGTGTCCTCAAAAACCATTGCGAGTACTTCTTCCACCAGTGATTATGATGACGTGGTTTTCTTCTCCTCAGATCCTGACCCGGTGGATGTACACGGTGCGTCGGGGCTATCGTGACATCACCTACCACAACTGGAGGCACGGCTTCAACGTGGGCCAGACCATGTTCACTCTGCTCATGGTGAGTCACTTCAATGTGGGCCAGACCATGTTCACTCTGCTCATGGTGAGTCACTGCTTCAATGTGGGCCAGACCATGTTCACTCTGCTCATGGTGAGTCACTTCAATGTGGGCCAGACCATGTTCACTCTGCTCATGGTGAGTCACTTCAATGTGGGCCAGACCATGTTCACTCTGCTCATGGTGAGTCACTGCTTCAATGTGGGCCAGACCATGTTCACTCTGCTCATGGTGAGTCACTGCTTCAATGTGGGCCAGACCATGTTCACTCTGCTCATGGTGAGTCACTTCAATGTGGGCCAGACCATGTTCACTCTGCTCATGGTGAGTCACTTCAATGTGGGCTAGACCATGTTCACTCTGCTCATGGTGAGTCACTTCAATGTGGGCCAGACCATGTTCACTCTGCTCATGGTGAGTCACTTCAACGTGGGCCAGACCATGTTCACTCTGCTCATGGTGAGTCACTTCAATGTGGGCCAGACCATGTTCACTCTGCTCATGGTGAGTCACTTCAATGTGGGCCAGACCATGTTCACTCTGCTCATGGTGAGTCACTTCAATGTGGGCCAGACCATGTTCACTCTGCTCATGGTGAGTCACTTCAATGTGGGCCAGACCATGTTCACTCTGCTCATGGTGAGTCACTTCAACGTGGGCCAGACCATGTTCACTCTGCTCATGGTGAGTCACTGCTTCAATGTGGGCCAGACCATGTTCACTCTGCTCATGGTGAGTCACTTCAATGTGGGCCAGACCATGTTCACTCTGCTCATGGTGAGTCACTTCAATGTGGGCCAGACCATGTTCACTCTGCTCATGGTGAGTCACTTCAATGTGGGCCAGACCATGTTCACTCTGCTCATGGTGAGTCACTTCAATGTGGGCCAGACCATGTTCACTCTGCTCATGGTGAGTCACTTCAATGTGGGCCAGACCATGTTCACTCTGCTCATGGTGAGTCACTTCAATGTGGGCCAGACCATGTTCACTCTGCTCATGGTGAGTCACTGCTTCAATGTGGGCCAGACCATGTTCACTCTGCTCATGGTGAGTCACGTAGCGTTGATTATCTCCATTTATTACACGGCTTGGTTGAATGCTTGATTATGATTGGTGAGTCAGTCGCCGAATTCAGCGGTGTGTTATTTATTGATAACAGACTGCTCCGCTCTATCTATATCGGACCACGCTGTCTAATCAAAGGCTTGGAGCACCTGGCTGCGGCCGCTGCGCTGCTTGGACTTTATGCTGTACCCAACATGACAGCCATGTGAATTGTGAACTAACACACAATCTAACTAAACAACATGCTTTCAAGAATGTTTTTGAAAACAATTGAAGTGAGAAATAGACGACGCAGTACCCGAAAATTGATTCCATTTGATCAACGCTCACTTCCTTGTTTCCGAGGCGACTCGTTGCGCTCTTGCTGCGGGTCCTTGCAATACTTTCATTTCCAGCATAAGCAAGGAAATACTTTGTTTTGTTGTCACTTTTGGGTCAATTTAGTAATTTGTGTATTAAGTAGACGTTGTAATAAGTGGGATAATGTATGGCTGGGTGGTCATTGTTGATAGATTAATCACCCTGTCGGTGATTTATCTATCAACAATAACCACCCAGCCATACATTATCCCTTACCTATCTTCAACGTGGGCCAGACCATGTTCACACTGCTCACGGTGGGTCACGTCTCTGTCGGCTGTCCACAAACTGTTAACTTTTCAGGATTCAAATGAAAAGCAGTTCAATACAAAAACTGCTACGAGGATAAAACCAGAAGACTTGTTTACATCCGGGTCTCTCTGTCTTCCCACAGACAGGTAAACTGAAGAAGTACTACTCTGACCTGGACATGTTTGCCATGGTCTCTGCAGGATTCTGCCACGATATCGACCACAGAGGAACCAACAATCTCTACCAGACAAAGTACGAGCATGCATTTTTTTTAATCATAAAAATAAATGAAAAAAGTCATAAAAAAAACACGTATTAGGAGGGCAGTATGAAAAAAAGGTTAACCTTGTTTTCGATGAATCTAACATGGTTAGATTCTAAAAAGTTTGAAGTTACATGGGTTTGTATAGGAAGGGGGCATGGAAAGAGGTAGTCGACGAACATTTTTCGTCTTAGTTTTAGTCGACGAAATCAGCACTGCTCTGGCCAAACTGTTGATGCTTGTTGTCTTGCAGGAGTCTGTCACCTCTGGCCAAACTGTTAGAATGTTGATGCTTGTTGTCTTGCAGGAGTCTGTCACCTCTGGCCAAACTGCACAGCTCTTCCATCATGGAGAGACACCACCTGGAGTACAGCAAGACACTCATGTCAGACGAGGTGGGTTTCATTTAAGGCCTATTCAATTCATACTCCAGTTTTCGGTGATGAGGTGACCACCGCTATCACCGAAAACTACAACATGGCGTCACTGAGTTGCGGTGAAGAGCTCTCTGTTTTTGAGTGGTGCAACCACTGCTACAACCAGCAATGTCCGTTTGTATGTGTTGTTCACCTATGTGTTCATGAGTATGAGCGCCAGTATGACTGACTACCAGTAGGGGTGCTGTTGTGCCAACAGAGAGGGAGATAGTATTAGTGCTGCACTGTTGCCTGCTAATGAGAGAGAGAGAGAGAGAGTGTGTGTGTGTGTGTGTGTGTGTCAGTGTGTGTGTGTGTGTGTGTGTGTGTGTGTGTGTGAGAGAGAGAGAGAGAGGAGAGGAGAGAGGGGAGTTGCACCACTCGGTTCACACGGGTGTGATTTTATTAACCACCAACACGCTGGTCACAGAGACTTGCTCCGGGTAATGTGATTGGTCTAGAAGTTGGGTGGGCGGCCCTCTTTGGTTTTGCAAGCTCCCGACGTAAAAACAAAAAGCAAACTCGCGAAACACAGCAGCGGGAGAACGAGAACAAAGGAATTAAATAATAGAGACAGTGACAGAGATAGACTATAATATAGAATAGGAAAGAAACTGAAAAAGGACCAGAAAGGAATATAATAGAGGGAGATATAGGCAGTAGACTGAGACACTGAGTAGAGCAAAAGTAGAGGGAAAACAATGGACGAATTTGAGGAATTGTTGGCCATGGAGGTTAGGAGATGTGAGCACGGTGATGGACTATGAGCGGCACGCCGCCATCACTGAAAAGGTGGCCACCTCTTCATCTAAAATATCTGAATATGCCTTTAGACTCCATCGCATGAACTTTGACTTGTGTTTCTAGAACGGTCAAACAAGTGAGAACAACAACACGCATACTCAGCAATACAAGCTTGAAATAAAAAAGAGATTACGGTACCTTTCTGCACTGCTCATTCTGGGTGGATCATTTCTATTTTCCTGAATTGTCATAAAATGTAAACTTTCTAATTTTTCCAAAAAATTATTGTCCCGTCATAAAAACATTTTCTTTAAATTTCGTTTAGACACCATTCAAGTCTATCGCGACACTAACACGGGACTATCGTTGCTCCACAGAATCTGAACATCTTCCAGAACCTTCAGAAGCGCCAGTTTGAGACGGTGCAGCATCTGTTTGAAGTGTGTATTATTGCCACAGATCTGGCACTCTACTTCAAGTAAGAAACTTTTGTGTTTGCCATGCTTATTGTAAGTCGCTCTGGATCAAAGTAGTGGTACACCCAAAACATTGCTTATTTTCGATCACACCCCATGAAGCCTTGAATTCATGGGGTGTGATCGACATTTTTGGGTGAACTCCTTTGAGAGCAGTTATTCTCAATATTTTGAATCCCAGTTTGATACTTTATTTTTCTCTCTGGGACCCTATGCTACACTGTAAAACCATCAGTGTTCATTGAACTGGTTGCACTCAAAGTGTTTTTGTACACTCTCAAAGTAAATGTATTAATGTTATCCTGTAAAGGTCTGAGACCGAAACGTCGTTAGCTGAATAAACTGCTGCCATTTAAGTGAAGACGGTGTGCGGGATTTCCTTTTGTCTCATTATTCGCACTGGTTGTCTGCTCCGACGCACCTGTCCCTGTAGGTGTGCGGAAGGACATTTTTTTCTACCATTTTTATTTTATATAAAAAAGATATTATCACAATACAAACTTATGGATATTGGATTTTTGTGATCCTCATGTGTGCCCTGCCCTAGTTGTTTAGTAGCAGTGGTAGCTCGTGTCACACTACTAAAGCATTATTCATAGTCTGATTTATCGGTGGTGAGGTGACCAACATGATGTCACAGAGCCGCGGTGAAGAGCAAACCACCGCTCTCTCCAGCCCTTCTCTCTGTTTTTACTCACCACCGCTCCACGTTATTACAGCTCCGGTGGTCACCTCGCCACCGAAAATCCAGACTATGAATGGGCCTTAAGACAAACTGCTCTCCCACCCTTTTGGCTTCCAGGAAGAGAACACTGTTCCAGAAGATCGTTGACCAGACGGAGCCGATGACGGACGAGAAGGCGAAGACAGACCACATCGCCAACAACGCAACCAGGAAGGAAATCATCATGTAAATACGTGACTTATTGTTTACTAGATGTTCGCATGCAGACCTTCGTCGCGCTCACATCTAGCGTAAAAAATAAATAAAAATCATGCACCTGTAACCCAACATGCCTTGCACTGCGTCAACGTGCGTGTCACGTGACGCAGTGACACGCGTCACGCGTGTGTTTCCTTCATAAGGAAGGAAACACAGGAGTCCAGTTCCTGTTTCTGGGCTGTTTTTTAAAAGGCTGTTTTCTCTGAATCGACACGACGTCCGCTGTGCCTGTGATTGAACACAACGCAGACGTTCTGGGATCATTTCTGATGTTATGCCGAGAAATATATACCGGTAATAAATGAAAGGTCGCACACACTCTATTTCATCGGGACAAACGTTTCGGCTAACTGCCTTCTTCAGTGTGTGTGGGACCTTTCATGATGTTAATTTAACCCATTTTGGACGGGAAGTCTGGAACCCCTTTTGGTGTTTTAAGCATTATGTTATACTTTAGCTATTGTAAAATAGCAGATCTACAAGCTCAAAGCGTGGCACTGAGTGCCGCGCTACGAGCTTGTAGGTCTGCCATTTGCGGCAATTTGCGAAAATGCGGCACTTCCGCATACTCTGCATACAGCACAGTATATGGTGACCTTGACGACTTCCGTAGCCAAGCCGCACCAACTCAAATGTATATATAGAATGTATTAACGGCTGCTAAAGTTATTAAAGTTATTAATAATTAAAGATATTAACCCATTTAGGCCTGATGTCGAAATATAAATAATAGTCTCTCCCCGAAGGCGGGGTTGGCGAAAGGGCCTTTCTGTGTGGAGTTTGCATGTTCTCCCCGTGTCCCCTAGGGTAGGTACCCTCACAAAAAACATGCAGTAATCCTGGTCTCTAAACTGCCTCCCCCTGGCCAGCCGGGGCGCCTGATGGAGGGGAAAGGAACTGGTTGGAATAACGTGTTCCTCCCACGCGCTACGTCCAACCAGGGAAACTCCCCCCTGTCAGGTGTAAAGGAGCAACTTGGACACTCAGGCATTCAAGTCCGTTGCTCTCCCCAGGTTGGCGGAGGGTGTGTAGAGCCCAGGATCACATTAGATAATTGACACAGGGGTGAAAAATGGGTTACAAAATCGTGGGATAAAAAAATTAAAATAAATAAAATAAAATAAAGTCTTCTAAATCCTGACAGTTTTCTGAAATACCTATGTTTCGATATCAGTGGTGCGCAATATTTCATGTCAAGGACCCCAAAAATTTGATGTAATTGGCCACCGACCCCCATCTGAAAATATGTTGTTCCAGCCAGGGACCCGCCAAAAGCAAACATATGAGTTAAAAACTTTCGCTCTGAAAGAATATATATTCAAAGATTTGCGCCACAAAAATAGCTCGTAGCGCAGCACTCGGTAGATATGCTATTTTGAATAGCTATATAATACGATTTTTGAATAGCTATAGAATAAGATTTGCGCACTCTGTGCGGTAGATCTGCTATTTTTTTATATCTATAGAATAACATAATGCTTAAAACACCAAAAAGGGGTTCCCGTCCTGAATGCCTTTGGCAGAACCTCATCTCGATGGCTGGACAGTCATTCACCCCAGTTTGTGTGTTGTGTGTGTGTGTGTGTATGTGTGTGTGTGTGTGTGTGTGTGTGTGTGTGTGTGTGTGTGTGTGTGTGTTGACCTCTGACCTTTCGCTGTGTGCTCCACAGGGCAATGATGATGACTGCCTGTGACTTGTCAGCCATCTGTAAGCCATGGGAGGTCCAGAGCAAGGTGCGTTCAATTTGACCCATTTAGGACTGAGGTCGATTCTAAAATAAAATTCTTCTAAATCCTAAAAGTTTTCTGGACATGTTTCTATGTCAGTGGTGCTCAACCTATTTCATTTCAAGGACACCCCAGAATTATCTATATTTGGCCGCGGACCCCCATCTGATTTTTTTTTTCAACAGCTAAACTATAACATAATGCTTAAAAAAAAGGGGTTCCCGTCCAGAATGACCAAAAAAAAGCCCTATACACTTGTGGGGTAACAAATAGCGAACATAGTTTGTATGAGTTTGTAGACTGGCTATCTATGGCCATTTTTGAATAATTTCCAGCAAATTTACAAATTAAATTGTTGGGATTGTATCAAACATTAATATCCAACCAATCATCAGACAGTATACATGAACCCATTCGGTAATAAATGGGTTCCTTTTTTCCTTTTTGTTTGTGTTTGTTTATTTGTTTATATTTTACCCTAATGATCTATCATATTTATAATGAAATAAATAAATATGAAATGAAATGAAAGATATTTCATAAGCCTAAACGTTGTAGGAGAAAACTTTCGCACACCTAGAAATCAGGCGTATGCACAGGTGCGTAGGCCAGTGGACATCAATGAAAGCAATAGAATACACCCGCACACTGTGTATTTGCTCGGTTCTTATTTAATGAAGCAACGTTTCGGTCCCTCCGGACCTTTCTCAGGCTTTAAGCCTAAACGTTAAATCCTCAATCTGCAATTTCTTCAACATGGTTAGCTGTATGGCTAGCCTAAACATCCTAATTTGACACATTGTAGGGAGTGGAGAAAAGTGCCAGCCTATGCCCAACTACAGTGTTATACCTGCAACCTATTGTGTGTGCGTTTACTGGACATATAGTGTGTTCTGATTGGCTCTCAGGCAGAGAGAGTTCTGTGTCATGTTCTGTTCCACGCGCGGTTTGAGTCAGTTCAGTTCATGTTCATGTTCAGTTGTGAGATTTCACCAAAAATTCAATTGTGAGATTTCATTTTGCTTTTAATCCATGAGTACAATACATTATTGTTCCCATAGCCAAACTGTGAGTCACTTATAGTACATATGACTGGTCTGGTCTGGTCTGGTCTGGTTATAGGTGGCTCTGATGGTGGCAGCAGAGTTTTGGGAGCAGGGGGATCTGGAGAGGAGCGTTCTGGAACAGCAACCCATTGTAAGAGCATTTCTTTCATCTTGGACAGTAGATATTGTGTCTGCATTATCATGTTATTTTGTTGTTCATTATATTGCACTTTATTAAAAGAATAATAATAATAATAAATAAATAAAATCCGTATATGTTGTGATCATGTTGTACTCTACTGAAAAATGGTCTGCCTTGAATAAATAAAAGTCAATAAAACATTGTCCATTCCTCATAACCTTTTTTAAAGCAACAATGTCATCCTGCTCTCTCTCTCTGTAGCCAATGATGGACAGAGACCACGCCGAAGAGCTACCCAAGATGCAGTGCGGCTTCATTGATTTCGTCTGCTCCTTTGTGTACAAGGTACTAAGGAGCCACTAACTCTAAAGGAGGACAAAGTGTTCTGCACACTCGCTCTTTTTGCTGTCCAACGTGTCGCTCAAACAGTCTTCATCAATCCATTCCTAATGGATAGATTGAATGAAGTGTTGAACAGTAATAAAAAAAGTAGCTGAGATCCAGGGCGTGGACTTTATTCTCTTTTAATGTTGATCTGCCATTTGTACAGCATCTCTAGTACCATCTCTGTGCTTACTGCTTTCTGTTCAATTTCCCAGTGAAATATCTCATGCAATCGCTCTCCTTCTCCCCCCCGCTCCCCACCCTGGTTCTTTGCGCGTGTGCGAGTGCAGGAGTTTTCTAGGTTCCACAAGGAGATCCAGCCCATGTTTGACGGGTTGAATAACAACAGAAAAGAGTGGAGGGCGCTGGCGGATGTTCACGAGGCCAAGGTGAAGGCCGTCGAGGATGCGAAGAAGAGACTGGAAGGTGGAGGAGATGGAGGTACGTGCCGGAACCATAGTTGCTCAGTGGCGTCTACTTCCGCATGTTTTCGATTTGACCACCACCTGGCCAGAACAGTGTAGATCCTTGCAGCCAGACGGTCTGCTGACGTGTAAATTCAATGAGTGGACGGCTGTATCTGAGTGGCTAGACTAAAACTAAATGGTGTGTTATTCAAAAGACTAAAGACTAAATCAGAATCTTCTGTCAAAATTAACACTGTTACGACCAAGACTAAAACCCTAACCACACCAAAGGGTCACCGGCATGCAACTCCTTGGGTCCAAACGGTTGCAAGGAGTTAACGCTAAAACCGTCTCGACCCTTTGGTGTGGTTTGGGCCATTGAATTCTATGCGTTGAATCACTATGGTCAACGTGGGTCAGCGTGCAACAAGACATATCACACCGCAGGGACAACGCTAAAACAGTCTTGACTCTTTGGTGTGGTTAGGGCTTAAGACCACAGGTTCTGAATCAATCAATCTCTCTCTCTCTCTCTCTCTCTCTCTCTCTCTCTCTCTCTCTCTGTCTCAAGATGGAGGGAAGTCGAAGACGTGCGTTGTCTGCTAGGACCACCCCGGCCAGATCGAGGCACATGAATCAAATGGATGCTTGCAGTGAGGCAGGATGTGTGAGGTATATGTGAATATGAGAGACCCGAGATTGAACACAAAGACCCCCTGAAGTGGTTACTGTAGGTTTTGTAATAATAATAATCAAGTTTTGTAATAATAATCAAAATCTACAAAGTAACTAGTAACTAAGGTTTTCGAATAATTATAGTGGAGTGAAAGGTGCAGTATTTGCCTCTGACATGTAGTAAAACACAACAAATACCTCAAAATTGTACTTAAGTACAGTACGTGAGTAGATGTACTTAGTGACTTTACGCCACCGCCTGGGAGTGTGGAATGTGTGATGCGTCCTCTCCACAGCCTGGCGGAGAGAATGCCAACATGCAAAATCCTCATTTTTCTCATGCTGTAATGTTAAGGGTCGTCCACACACCGAACACTATTTTACTCATTTATAAAGGTACAGTTTTTAAAAATCTCAATAACGACGACAATGGTGAACAGTATGTACAGTATTGCTTGGTGTGTGGACGGCCAACGCCTGACACAGAAAGTGAATTGAATGAAAGTGTGGTTTGTGTACTGTATATATTAACTCTCATATAATGGTAATCTAGCATTACTCATGGAGTCATGTACTGTATAATTGTATATAGACCTTTTAATTAAAACAAACTGCACTGAATGGAACTTTCTGAAATATGCAGTACATATATGTATTATTATGATCTACTATTATGGATAGTTAGATCTACTATAGACTGGGATTTAGGTATCCTAGTTTTTGTATCGTGTCCTTCTTGTTCGTGTATCTATGGTTGTCTGTATATGTTGAGTATGAACCAAGACAAATTCCTATCAACTTGGTAACATGGCAAATAAATTATTGAATCTTGAATCTTGAAACATCTGCAGTCAATACTGTCGTCTGTCTGTGATTGCGTCAGATCAAATCGATGCAATTGGTGGTATACCATATGCGCTTTTATTTCTACTGCACACATTCAGAGTTTCTGTGCTTTCGTTTAGTTCAGTTCAGTAAGTTCAGTTTAGTTTTTTCCGATATTGGACATACATATACGATATACCTATGTATACATATGTATACATAGAATACAAATCATTTTAAGCGTCACTTCTAAAGGTTTGTCAAAATGTCTGAAAAGGCGCTAGGGAGACGCACTAGGCTTGTCGGGCCGTACCCCTGGTTTCTTATGTCCTTTCTATGCAAACATAATGTCGACTTATTGTAAACAGTGCTTCTGTTCACATACAGTACATACCTGTACATACATATTTTAACTTCTCGTGACGAGTGAAGTTACCCTATTCAATATTTCAAGCCTGCTGTATGTACTGCATGTACAGGTATGCCTCCATAGCAAATGGGCAAGACGAAGATGTAAGCAGATTTGACTAAATTGGATTTGGTTATAAGCCAGGTGGAGCCGAAGGGGCTTTTCATTTTAAGACCCTGCTTACATAAAGTAAAAATACTGCTCTCTGCACGCGTCGTACGTCCTCAATACATGCAGGACTTATTGGACAGGAGGACTTCCTGTTGGAAGGCTGGCTGTATGTAATATATCTGGCATATGGAAAAAAGGGGTCAACCTCACTGGCCTCGGAATTGGAATCCCAGGAGGAAGTTACTATAATGTTGGAGAGGGAAGTCTGGAGTGCTCTGGTGGAGCCGTTTCCCCCGCGACCCGACTACAGATAAGCGGTTGAAGATGGATGGATGGACTCTCAATGGTTAATTATCTAAAAGGGTCCATACAATTGGTTACCAACTTTCAATAATTTAGCTGGGGACCACCTGGAACCCCCTCAAGGACCACTGGTGGTCCCCGGACCACTGGTTTAGTCCACAAAGCTGAGCTAAGCCTCTATGAGACGTCTGCTATCTTTTTGTCACTGAAACTATGAACTATGAAGTTCAACACGCCACCTGTCAACTGTAATCTCCTAGCTTAGCAGGGGAGACCCCTCACGTACACACACACACACACACACACACACACACACACACACACACATTTACTTATAGTATTTCTTCTATACTCTTCTATGCTTTTTAATTGCAGCTCCATGTGAGAGGTGGGAGGGGAGGCAGAATGGGATCTGTAGCAGATCTGGATATTCTCATAATGACGCACACTGTCACACACACACCGTCACATCTCTCTGCTGCATGGAGGATTATGACACGTCATGAGAGGCTCATACAAGACCAAACGCAATTAACGCATGTCTGCACAAGCCTATGTAAGTGCACTCACTGCACTGTAAACAACTTCTGAACACAGGACAGCTCACTGTACAAATACAATTGTCTACAGGATATGGGCAGAGCATGCCAGTGGTAGATAAAGTACTGAGTGATATGTGTTACTTACGTAAAAGTATCAATACTGCAGTGTAGAATGTAGAAGTAAAAAATACAGAACATTTGAAATACTCAAGTAATAATCAAGAATTGAATGCCCAGAAAAGGGGAGAAGAAAAACACATAGGCCCACATAGGTATCTGTGCGAGGTCTGACCTGAAAATGATTCACAAACTTGCAAAAAATAATTGCTAAATTGGTAAATATCAGCAGACTGAATTGAGGCGGGAAAAGCAAGTAAACGTCCAGCAGTAATCTAATTAACCTCCTGATTATATAGGTTAATGTGTGGTCACTGCTTGCGTTGACCTCAGAAGCAGATTAGCCGGCTGTGAGAGTAGATGTCAGTGAATGTATACAGACAGTGTACACAACATGGGGTTGTGTCCTCAACACTGTGACAGTGAGTTCCAGAAGATTTCGCCAGCTCCCGCATTACAAACTGGAGGGCCCAGAACAGTCATAGTGTACAAGTACAACAGATGAGGTTGCGTGACACAACAGCAAAAAAGTACTCATTTGTTTTACTTAAGTAAAGGTCTCAATACCACAATGTAGAAATACTCTAATTTACTTGAGTAAAAGTACAAAGGTATTGGTCAGTATCATGTCCATGTATCAGTATAATTAATGGTCAACAATCATGTCAGTATCAATATAATATTCAACAACCATATGTCAATGTCATGGCCGTTGTATGGCCAGTAGCAATGCATGTCAGGATCATAGTCTGGATAGGCAAAACGTTTGTCCCTTATAAGACATAGAATAAATAAAAGAATAACTCTTGTTACTCTGAGTGCTAAGACCCGTCACGTATTTAAATGTTATTGGTCCAAGAGCATATCTTGATTTATTAGGCAATGCATTATGGCTTAACCCAATGTCTTGCTTTCTGCATAGCATTAAAATAGGTTAACGAGTAACGACAGATATTTAGAGAATATAGTGCATGTTGTCTGGGTGTGATTAAGAAAATGGATTAATTTTTTCTTCCCTACAACAGAAATCTAACACTAGCTAAATATAAATTTATAATATCAAACAAGGCAAGGTGTTCTTGCCCAATTATGTATTTGGTAACCAGATGATGTGATTAATGAATGTTAGAATACTACTGTTACTCTTATCCACTTTAGATGAGAGAGGCATATCACATTCTCTTCAAGAAGAAATACTACAACCAAAAACCAGACCATCTTAAGACCACCTCAGACTGTGGTCTAAACCGTGGATCTACACTGCTCTCTAGTGGGGAAGCCAGGCTCCGCAGCTGAAGGCAGCATGGCTGAATAACAGTCAAGTCTTGACTCAATTATAAAATGAATGGTCAGTCAGTATAAAATGAGTGGTCTTGACTGTCAAGACTCAAGACCATTCATTTTATACTTTAACAGTTTGCAGACAAAAGCACAGTCCAATACAAGGACGCCTAGGCTTATTGTCATGTTTCCATTGGGGCACCTTCAATTCATTTAATATAATTCACAATGCATTAAAATAGCCTTGATGGTAAGAGATTAAATGAAGGGTGAATTGCCTTTTTGGTTATGAAGCGGTTGTCCTGACCCCCCCCCCCCCCCCCCCCCTCTCTCTCTCTCTGTTTAAAAGTAGGCCTACAGTAAAAATCTCAAAGTACAGGTAAAAATATAGTAGGCTACAGGTAAAAATCTCTCTCTCGATCTCTGAGAGAGAGATACGGCTTGGCTTCAAGATTCCCATACCAAGATAGGAGATTATATGTTAAAAGTGTTAGTTAAGTTAACTACCGGTATAGAGTTATAGACTATGGTCACTATACTCACTTGGTCAGGGTTTGTAATTTGAAACTTCCCAGTTTCCTGAGAAGATAGAGCCATTGTCTTTCCTTTTTGATAATTATTATATCTGCATTGGACTGAAAGGTGAGTTTATTAAATATAGTTCCCACTTCCCAGATATATATTCACTAACCTGCTCATAGACTCCCCACTCGTAATAACAGGCCTAAAGATGTGACCCTGGTCCCATCTCCTAATCCTCTCCCATGCACCTCCCAAACAGTTTGACTTAAAAACATAATAATAATATTTCTTTATTTTTAGAAGAAAAATCCTCTCTCTCACACTTATGCCAGTGTGCTAGTGATCACCCTCCCCTATGCCAATGTAAATATGCCCCATGCAGTTGCTTAAGATTGTTGTTGTCTTCCCAGACATTTAGACTATAGGATAATAAAAAAAATACTTAGGTTTTAATGTTAGTAGGCCTAATAGTAGAGTGGAAATTGTTCAAATATGACAAAACAAAACAGATCACATCTCAAAATGAAGATTTATTGTAAAAGAACATATATCTTGCAGGCGTCATCATCAAATACTGCAAATGCATCAATTATGACGGGTGAAATCTCGATGGATCGTTCGCGGAGTTGTATTATTGTATTATTAATATATATTTTTTTAAGGACTGTCATCTATGATTATTCTTTTTGATCACTTATGTTCACTTATGTTCGGGACATTCAACTATTTTACAGTTTTTAAATGTTTCTTGTACAACAATAAACGTATGCATTTTTATTTTTTATCTGAACTTCATTAAAAGTTCAGATTTCTGTCTTGAAGGAAGGAACCATACAACCTTGCAAATGTTTTTTTCGGACTGTAGATAGAGTTACACCGCTACAAATCAGCAAGCCGCGGGTAAAATGTAAAACTGTTGATAGATGCATCCAAGTCCAACCGTTTGTACACACGTTTGTTTTGACTGAAATGGCTCGATCAGAACTTGAGCCATGGATAGAAAAATGTATCCTCCGCTATGATGGCAGCGATCAGCAGACAAACAGGCGACGGCTCAAAGGTAGGCTAAAGTTAGATGTTTTATTGATAAAGGTCAATTAAGGACCACTTTTCAACGTAGCCCTGGTCCAGTGTAGCGTCGGTCCCAGGCTTACTTATCTGCGTGCGAAAAGAAAAAAATGGTCTGATTGATTGATTGATTGAAATATTTATTAACAGTTTGCAGAATTACAGTACATTTCAAGCACAAACTCAATACAAAGACTGTTAACTGTGAGTGGACGACCCAATTAAGCATTACACTTGTTTACAAGAGGGTCCACCATGTTCAATTCATCAAAACATTTAGAGACGTACAAATAGACACTTTTATATAGTCAAAGAACAGAACAGGATTTCATCATAAAGGAGGTAAAAAGGGAAAAGAAACTTATACAGTGAGGGGAGTCATCCCTATGTTTCCCAGGTTCTATGTTCCCCAGGTTCTATGTTCCCGACTCACCCAGCCCCCCAAAAAAGCTTCTATGTTCCCCACTCAAAAAAGGTTGTTCTATGTTCCCCACATAACTAAGAAAAGGTTCTATAAAAGGTTCTATGTTCCCCACTCAACCATGGAGGCTGTGGACAGTTCAGAAGTTAACATGTTATTATGGAGAAAAAAAAGGGGGGGGGGCTGACAATGATGTGGGGGTCATCCCTATGTTTCCCAGGTTCTATGTTGTGTACAATTTTTAGAAACAACAACATGTCACAGAGACGGTGACTGCTTAATTAAGTTAATTTAGTACCTTCTAGGAGTTTTCGTTTTATTAAACACATTTCTTCCATGTAGCCCATGTTGTGTAATGGCATCATCATGCTATTATGCCCATGGATATACAGAGTGAACTTAACAATGACAAATGAATATGAATTAATTTGACATGAATTATGTTTGTTATTTACAGCTATGTAGAGTAGTGGGGCGAGATGGAAAAGGGGCGACCGTACCTGTTACCCCCCAGAATATGGATGCTGGGGTTCAAGTGTTAACACCTTTTTAATCAATTAGTTTTTCTTCGTTTTAACCTAAATGTATCTCTTTCCAGCTCATGTGGTTGGAGTAGGACACATGTCTCAGTCTCAGGCCCAGACAGTGCAGCAGCAGCAGGGGATAACAGAGTTGATCTTCCTGTCCGACGGAGTCGTACAGGTACGTACGTACTGTACCTGTGGGGGGAACAAGTACTCGGATCATGGCAGATGGTTTACTTAAATAAAAGTGTCAAATGTTTCACAAAGAAACAAAAATACACTGACTGTACGACAGTCCCTCTGAATCTTCATCATGAACATTCCAGAGGGAACCAAGCGTTGGTTTGTGGATTAAACTCATTGGAGTGAGAAAGAAATTGCAACGTTTGCCTCTGAGATGTAGTGGAGTAGGTAACAGTATGAAAGTACCTCAAAATTGTACTAAAGTAAAACGTCTGTCGGCTGGAAAGAACCTTCATATGTACAACATTGCTACTCTTGATGCTTTTGTGTGACACTGTGGTATGATCACGTAGGGCGTTCATTTACGAATAAACTAAAAGTTAAAATATGGAGAATAAGTACTTTCTGCCTGATAGCCCAACAAATAATGTACCTTCCCACCGCTGTTGTTGTTGTCAGGTGCCGGCTATTCTAACTGCGTCTGCCTTGGAGGACCTCCAGGAACGAGAGGACACAGACAGTCAGTCCACCCTGGTGCACAGCACGGTGCACGTGCAGTGCCGTGTGGACTTCTACGCGCATCCACGGCAGGACAGGAGCGGCTTCTTCCTGTCCGTCTGCAAGTTGGCCACCGTGGCGGCAGGACCGCCTAAAGACAGAACCCCTCCCTGTATGACTCTGGCCTCTGTGAGGCAGCACGTCTGTAAGACGTGGAGACTGGCCCACCAGCAGGACTCGCTTCATGGGTCTCAGAATGCCCAGCATGGTTTTGATTTGTCCCAATTGCTGTGGACGTGGGATCACGACGCCCTGCGCGATGTACAGGTAGGCAGGCGTGTCACACTTATTTACTTGACCTGCCAAGGACGGACCCCCAAATTCATGTATATTTGACCACGGACCGTCCCCATCTGAAAATGTTTTGTGCCATGGTGATTGGGGACCCCCCAGAAGAGAAGATTTGTGTTGCAAAAAATGCTAAAATTATTCAAGATACAAGATTTCAGATGTACAAGCTTGCAGAACTGCAAGCTTGTACATCTGCTGTGATGTACAGTGCTGTGAGCTAGTACAGTGCATCTGATATTTTTGATAACCACTGTTCTAAACCAATCTTCTAAATCCTAAGAGTTTTCTGAAAAACTAAAATCTAAAATGACACAGATATTTTCCCAGTTTTAATTGGTTATAGGGGTGGCAGTGGCTCAGGCAGTGGCTCAGGAGGTAGAGCGGCCACTTGGGAAATAAAAAGTTCCCAGTTCAACTTCAAACCCAGGCTCTCCCAGAGTTAGTTAGTGTCCAATTGTCCTTGAGCAAGTACATTATTTATTCAGACTATTGGTACCTGTCATTTCTGTGTATTTAACTTCTAATCTGCCCTGTGTAATTTCAATTCACAAAGCCAAAAAGGTAAACATACATAACTGTAACATAACCAACACATTGGAACGATTACATCGTTAATCACAATTGTTACGACGATTCATGATGTCATGATCCTTAACAACCCTGTGTACACAGATGGATGCTCTGACAGCCCTGCAGCCCTCGACATCCTCCTGCAACCCAGCCGGCTGCCACGCAGACGCATGCACAAGCTGGGAAGCTGACCAAATCGCATACAAGTCTGCGGAGCCTTTCGTCATCCCTGTGTGTCATCTGCTTATCCCGGAGCCAGAGGAAGAGGCTCAGCAGCCACTAAAGGCCGTCGAACAAGTGAGCAGCGAGACACCGAGCGGATTCCTCAGTCGCCCAGACGACAGAGTTGGAGATGTACCAAACCGTTCACAGGCTGTTCATCAGATGGCGGGTCACTTGAACGCCCAAACCTTCCCTCCAGAGACCGTGGAGACTCTCTCTCCCCCTGGCAGTCAGGAGGACACATCGCCCCAGGAAAATACACTAAAGTCTGACGAGACCAATCCTTGGGATGCCTTTTCTCCACCCATTGAAACGCTGCTGTGCACTCCTTCTTCACGCGTGGATGAATCCATAATCCCAGAAGCCATCCCACCCAAGACCCCGACTG
The DNA here is from genome assembly GCF_963924005.1 of Protomyctophum bolini. NCBI lineage: Eukaryota > Metazoa > Chordata > Actinopteri > Myctophiformes > Myctophidae > Protomyctophum > Protomyctophum bolini. Next base: position 15,272,467 of record NC_137875.1, read on the forward strand.
ATACAGCCGGGATTACATCCCAGGTGGAGGGTGTTCCCTTCTTGGCAACCAGCACACAAGTATCCTCCAGGGGTTCATCAGACATTTCCCGGACACCGGAACGAAGCAATGGAGAACAGAGCTCCATTCACCCGTACCAGAAACCACAGCCCACTCTTCGCCCGAGTCCCCCGTCCGATTCTTCAACTTCTGGACGTTCAGTGGGATCTGTCGACGGGTAGGCTGCAAGTTCTATTTTATTAGTGATTATTCTATCGATTACGTTTTTCCAATTAATTGAATAATCCAGAATTGCAGTTTATTTATTTTTTAAATGTATACCAATAAATCGATCTAAGCATTGTGAGCTTGTAGTTCTGCTATTTGCTATTTTAGATTTGTTATGGGGGAAAATGTTTCGCCTATAAAAAAACAAGACATGCCCGAAATAGGGATAGATTATTCATTGATTATTTTATCAAATTATTATTATTATTATTTTCTAATGAACTAAATCGAACAGTTCTATTAACTGTTTTGCGCCTCTTTTGGCAGGTCTCTGAATCTGTCTCCCCACGCAAAGAGCCGCTGTTCTCGGATCTCCTCACGCCCTCTCCTGCTGACAGGGACATGGGAGGAGGTTGCACGGAGGAAACGGAAGCGAAGGTTTCATCACTGCAATTCAGACGTGTTGCCTGCCTTGGAGGAGGGGGAGGAGGTCCGCACTTCCAGCAGCCCTCCCACTTGGCTGTTTGCAAGCCAGCAGGTTTCCAGGGCTCAAGTAGGGAGTGGTTTATTAAAGCAGACACGGTCTACGGAAGAGAGCGTGTTGTTGACCGTGCAGTCCACTGTCCACAGCGACGGCACACCGCTCTCGAATGCGTACGACGATGAACCTGCTGCACGTGAGCGGCTGTTGCAGGAGCTGTTCAAGTTTAAAGTCTCGGAAGGCATGCTGCAGTGGGCAGTCAACTACCTGAAGTCGGATATTGTTTGACAAATTGATTTGATGTAGAGATAAAAAAAATGAAAAGAAAAATAGCGCACCCCAAGTATAGGGCCAACTCGGTTCTATTCACTGCACTTCTCTAAGTATTCAGGGTTTATCTCTTCAGTTGGGGAAGGGGGTTAAATAGTTTCATTTTCAGTTCTTTTTATTTTATCTGATGGTTAAATGGGTCACACAGCTATCACTGTGGCTCCTCACACGACAAGAGTGTTGGATTTTGTGTAGAAGGAAACACAAAACAAAAAAACAGCGTGGTTTAACTTTGCCTGCTGTACAGTCCAGGTCAAAATGATCAAGTTATTTTTTTCCCCCCTATAAATTAATGTTCTGTTTCTTTGTGCATCAATGTCTCACAAGGCAAGTGAGCTTGTACATTGAATCTACAAGCTAGATTGAATCTACCCACAATGCCCACAATGCATCTCACTGCAACATGTTGTGAGCTTGTAGATTGTCTGTTGGGTCTATAAATATTGAACCAATGAAAAGTATTGGCAAGATCCTGTGACTAAATAACTACATTGCATCACATGTTCAGTTTTTTTCCTATACCCTGTAAAGTGTAAATTATGTTTTATTTCCCAGTAATTTCACTTATTGTTAATCATGTGTTGTATTGAGAATAAATGCTGTCTTTGTCCAGAAGCTGTCGCCAATTACCTGACATTACAATTTAGGTATTTACAATAAGCAAGGTATAAAAAGAAAAGACAGTGAAGTGCCTCAGTAAACCAAGAACATCAATCTAAACGATGAACTGTCAAAATAAAATAATGTATACATTGAAACTATAGCATACCAGATAATCAATGTATCAAGCTTCCGTTTAAATAATGTGGTCAAGAAATTAACATTGAATAACATAAAATCTTCAGCTTTTCTATTTTAACTGGAGACGTGCCAAACGGTTAGACACGATAAATTGAATGTGTATCGAAAAATAGGTGCTGCTTCAATTTATGTTGGTCCCTACCAAGATTTTATTTTAGGCATGATTGCCTTACAATAAGTGCAGCAATAGAATACATTTATCAACAATCACATTTCAAATAGAACTGAAATATGACTATATTGTCTCCTAACTGGTATGGGAATCTCTGGGATAGAAACCAGCTCACCCAGGTATAGTCAACCAACCAGGCTAGTAAGGAGCATTGGAGACAAACAATTGCAACTTCACTTCAGGATATACAACTGCTCCATAACCAAAAAAAGCACTTCAGATTTACAGTGATTCTACCCACGTGCCTCAACTGAGGTGGACATTTTAAATAAGAAAATATTTTGGTAGCTCTACCACCTAATCCCCCACATAGTTCCCCCATGCAAACTGTTAATAAAATATTAAAAATATGAAATCAATCAATCATGTTTTTATTGTTGTCTGACTGCCAGTGTGCCAAAGGCTTAATGTTCATTTCATGTTACATTTAATGGACTGTGGACAATAAAGTTGTCTTTATTTTAACCCTGTTCTACAAGGCTAGCCTTTTAGGCTTGGATCAAGACTGAGATATATTTGTAACAGAGAAACCGAACAGCAGAGGGCGCTGTTGTTCCTTTTTTGCCGATGGGTTCCCTCTGTCAGATCTATATCTACCGGTATATATATCATCTATGAATAATATGATGGTTGATGGTCATAGATAGCCTAAGATAGGTATGCAAATGTCTAATTGAGAGAGTTGGTAACCACATGGACCCTTATAGATAGTGTAAAATGAAACCCACTCTCAAGAGACAATTATTGTTAACATCTGCATTACCTAATTTTCAAGAAAAGAAGTCAACACAATTTCCTATGCCTGTTGCCTGGTACCATAAGTGGACAAATTATTCTTTAGTTTGGGTCTGAGAGGCTAAATCTCATGAAATGGTCACATGTAGCTCTGGTCCATAGCTCTAATGCAGTTCATTTAGAGCAGATTTAGAGCTATGCACCAGACCTGAGCTATAGGTCACATGGTGGTCCATGGCTCAAATACAGAATAAATAATGGGCCTTGTTTGATGAAAAAGGTTGAAAACCAATCACTCCCCATCTCTACTGTCTCTACTATAAAACATATCTTAATATCTTAATATCTTAATCTTATCTAAATACATATTTTTTTTAAGAAAAAAGAAAAGAAAATGCATACATCTAGTGTGAAGGGTCAACTGGTCTAATAACAACAGCTCGCGACGACCCCTAGCACTATTTAGGAGGAAAAAAAGAAGCCTTGTTCAAAAAAAGAGGCGTGGCTTACATTCCACTGTGGGATGAGTTTCCTCCCACTACGTCACTCACTTCGGGATAGGCTGCTGTGTGTGTATGTGTGTGTGTGTGTGTGTGCTCGGGCTGCAGCGTCCTACCTCTGGTAAATATCTACACTCAATGCTACCCATTATATCACCCATAGTACTTTTATAACAGTTGAATAGCCGAACTTAATGTGTGTGTTTCTATGAAGGCAAACAAAACAACGCGCTCGCAAAACAAGCCACGTAAAAATAAATACAAATTAAACTTCCAGTAAAAAAAAAACGATGCTCAAAACGACCGCTACGCAAAACTTTCTTTCTCGCTAGGAGAAGGCCTCAGTGTGTGTTGTGTTTATAGTTAGTTGTTAGTTGCAACAAGTCCGCGGCGTAGCGTAGCCCAGTGAAACTAAACGACAATATACGTATTATTATTGTTATCTCGTATTTATTATTCACAAAGATGGAAACATGTTCTGTTGACTTGACTCTGAGCTAAGCTGCAATGCATATTGTGTGTTCGGAACAGAACAGACAGGGGGACAGACAGACAGACACACAGCGGACAGGGAGGAGAAAGTCTCTTGGATACGGACGGGCTCTGCTCTGGGAGGATTACTGGTTGACCGCATTCTTCTGTCGAAACTCCGAGCCAGCCAGCCAGGGCAGGTGTGTCTACTGTACTGGGATCACTGGAATTCGAACCGTAACGTTCTCGGCCTGGAAGAGGAGAACTAAATGCGGTACGACGCCAAAATGATGCCGGTGAGTTTCTTTAATCTCGCCTCTATTATTCACTACTCTACTAATTTCATTTTTTTTAAAGCCCCATTTTATTATAATCCATTTGGTGCGATGGTGTCGCTTATATTGATGCCAAAGAACAGAACAGAATCTCATCCAAATTGTTCATTTTGAGCAGGGACAGAAGTAAGTGGGACGGGATGGGACTGCGTTAGCAACTTATTACTTAAGTTTCTGTTTAAATACCTTGATGTCATATTCGACCATGGGCCTAATATTGCCTAATTTGGTTATTACACCACTCTGGTGTCTCACGTTTTGTTTTGAAATGCTAATTTTTGTCATTCGGTGCTATATGGCCGACTTGGTAGTTGGTAGCCTACTGTAGCTCAGGTGATATTTCTCATGTTAGCCTTTTATAACATCCTTATAAACACATCTCGCAGGAAATGAGACTTTACAGTAGAAGTCCAACTATACTCGATTTGTGTGACGACTGAAAAGTCTTGGAAATGAGGCACTGTTGTACTTTTTGGCAAGTGACACCCTCCTCCTCGCGAGATGGATAGGCCTACATTGTATGCATATTGTAGCTGGATATTATGTTACAAGCCGGGGTGTAGCCAGTCTTGAGATCGACTACTATACCTGGTTACTGGGTAGGCTATTTAAATTTGTGTGTGTGTGTGTGTGTGTGTGAGAGAGAGAGAGAGAGAAACACCTGTGGTCTCCAAGGCTAGGTTAAACCTAACCCTACTCACTCACTACTAGTCCTACAGAATAAATCCCAACTCCACACTTAACCTATATAGCTAAAAGGGGTGGGTTACACTTAACCTTAGTATTAGTATTATGTTAACCATGTACCATGGTTAGCCTACATACAACTTTATAGTTAAAGCCAAACTTTTAAGTTAAAGCCAGATGTGATCCTGTATTGTTTTCAGTGATATATCCTGCATTTTCACCTACATGTGTGAAATGTGCAGAGATTGAGCTGCTATACCGCCCGCCAGCTACAGTATATTTAATTCAGTCCTCAGGCTCCACATGTGCATTTGCTGTTTTTGAAACAACAGTTCTCACAGATACAATCTGTGGCAAACGGTAGAAAAACAATTCTTTATCATGTTGGGACAGTGTGACATGAAGATACAAAGGCACCTGATTAAGTCATAGGGCATATGATTACGACATCCACAAACAATTAATGTCTTAATAATTCAAAATTATCCATCAGAGGGCCTATGCAGAGCTTTGTGTGTTTGTGTCTATGATGAGCACGGAATGTGTTCAGCTGATTGGCTAGCACGGAATGTGATGTATGATGATAAGAAGAGTGCCACTCACTTCACAGGAGTGTGATTTTATTATTATTAATATTGGAGCCCCTTTTGGTGTTTCAAGCATTATGTTATACCTTAGCTATTGAAAAATAGCAGATCTACAAGACAAGTTCAAGAACTTGTAGGTCTGCTATTTTAGAAAAATTGTGAAAATGTGGCACAAATCTTTGAATATATATTCTTTCAGAGCGAACATTTTAAGTCAAATCTTTGCTTCTGGTGGTCCCTGGAACAACGTATATTCAGATGTGGGGTCGGCGGCCAATTACATATATTTTTGAGGGTCCCTGACATGAAAACGCTTGAGAATCACTTCAACCACTGATATAGTGCGTCGGAAACCCAGACGTTTTTGACATAGAAACATGGGTTTTTCTGAAAACTGTCAGAATTTAGAAAGCATTTGTAGAATCGTTCTCAGGTCTAAATGGGTTAATATTTTATTTGCACACATTTAGTGTGCTCAGAGAACCCACCCATCAACCTCTAGCTCTTAGTTCTACTAACTACACTAAAAGCCTTGATTTTTTGGAAATGTGCCCATGTCATCACCAGTGCCTCGTGTTTCTTTTGCTGCAGTGCTAGTTGGCTCTCCAATCTCTCAGCACTTCTTTAGTATACTATACAGTGAGAGCAGGGAGTTTTGGTGTGTGTATACAGTGAGAGCAGGGAGTTTTGGTGTGTATACAGTGAGAGCAGGGAGTTTTGGTGTGTGTGTAATGTGTATACAGTGAGAGCAGGGAGTTTTGGTGTGTGTATACAGTGAGAGCAGGGAGTTTTGGTGTGCATATACAGTGAGAGCAGGGAGTTTTGGTGTGTATATACAGTGAGAGCAGGGAGTTTTGGTGTGTATATACAGTGAGAGCAGGGAGTTTTGGTGTGTGTATACAGTGAGAGCAGGGAGTTTTGGTGTGTATATACAGTGAGAGCAGGGAGTTTTGGTGTGTGTATACAGTGAGAGCAGGGAGTTTTGGTGTGTATGCAGTGAGAGCAGGGAGTTTTGTGTGTGTGTGTGTGTGTGTGTGTGTGTGTGGGGGGGGGGGGGGTGTCAGTTTTTTAACTAGCCTCTGGTTTGAGTTTTTCAAAATGGTAAGAATAAGGCAAAGTCGTTTAGGGATAAGGAGTAAGGCACCGGTGAAAATAGGGCCCTTCTTTACTGTTCAGCAAGATGAAAAAGGATGCAGTTGAAAAGTGTATTAATAGGAAAACGCAACGTTTCGGCATAGGACCTACATTTTTTGTTTGCTATCCCCTCTTTACAAAGTCAAGTGTTAGACTGTACTATGTTGCTGTTTTTACATTCTGTCTAATCAACTATTCAATCAATGAAAAATCAGGTAGGTATGCCTGCCAGGCTGCCACCATCTACCAAAATGTCTTTGGTTTGTAGATCTTCTATTTTTTGGCAGAATAGGCTTGCTGGGGTTCTAGTGGTTAAGATGAATCACAATCAGTACATTATCGTTGGGTTGGTGGGTGAATGGTTTTATCTTTTACTACATAGTGGTTTTAGCCTGCTGTGGGTGGAGGTGGATCAAAGGCCATACATGTCAGTGAAGAGTAGGGCTGTCACGATTACATATCAGTGTTGATTTTGTCGACTAAAACTATGAAAAATGTTCCATTGTTTCTTCGACTACCTTTTTTCACTGACAAAAACTAAATGGAAACTAAATGAAAACTATAATGACAAACTAAGACTAAATATATTGACAATTTCGTCAACAAAGAAAAACTAGACTAAAATGTTAGAAAGGTACTAGTTTATATACCCTGAAGAAGGCAACTTGTTTATGGCATTGTGACTTCGGAGTGTTTGCGGCCTCTTTCCTCTCTCAGTCAAAGTTTTATCTCCTGCGGTCAGCACCTCCCCACTACTGGTGTGCGCTCCTACCTTTTTGTTTTGTTTTGTTTGTTCGAGAAAGAGATCCAGTATAAGTCATCTAACACTTGGTTGCATGCTGAAAATAGCAGATCTACAAGCTCACAATGTGTCGCGTTGTGAGCTTGTAGATCGGCTATTTTCAGCGTAAAATCAGCCCGCCAAAATACCTTTCAGTCGACTAAATCAACTGTAGATTTAGTCGATTAAAATCTTATGACATTTAGTCGACTAACACTAGACTAAACACTAAAACATTCCAGGTGACTAAAATGTGTCTAAATAGTGAAAACTATTCAAGAGACTATGACTAAAACTAAAATCAAAAATTTCCGCCAAAAACAACACTGTTACACATTTAAGTTGACGATTAATTGTCACACAAATAATTGCCATTATCGATTTAATTGTGTTTTTTAGCATTGGACATTGGAACGTTACAAATTGTATTTATTTTTGCCTTTTAGGCTTCGTAATCACAAATTGCACAGGAAACTAACTTAAATATACAAACAAACCGTGGCGGATTAAACCCTTCGTGGTGCTACGACCCGTTTCGGTGCAACCGAAATATTGCACCGTCAATTAAATCGTGTTCAACGACAATTAAATCGTTCATCGCAATTATTTGTCTGACACTATTAATCGTGAAGTGAAGCGTCATTATCGTGCAGCACCTCAGTATTTTGTGCACAGGTAGTGTCTGTGCGTGTGTAATATGTGCTCAGTGAGTCAGACCTCCCCTTCCAGTAAGTCATGTGGGGGATCAGTGTGCGACACTGTGCATGCATTCATCATGTTGTCAGTGGAGACAGATCGGTGTTGGGAACTTGGGAATGCCGTCTGCTTCAGGACCTAGGTCATCCGCTCTGCTCTCACACACAACAAGTCGTTTGTCAACGCCAGACCAGCTACATTTTCATGGACAACAATATCAATATAAATTGTTACGGTGCCATGCTTTCCCATAATGTCACACGAGAACCTTGGCTGCTGCCCTCTGCTCTGCGTGTGTGCATGTGTGTGTGCACTGTGCGCTCGTGTGCTTGTATTACTTTAGCCTACTTGTGAGGGCCACATGTCTCCAAGTATAGCAGCATTTGAGAAATGGACGTTGTACAAGAGAAATGTTGTCCTATGGTTGGATGAAAAAAACTCCTTATGCATATTGCATACTATACCTACAGGTGTGTCGGATCAAATTAACTGGAAGAATAGGAAAAAGCATCATGCTGCCACAAGTGAGCTTGTAGGTGCCTAGGTGGGTAAAATGGCATTCATAAAATTACAATCCTTAATTAAATGTTGATGTTCTAACACATGTCTGTCTGGGTGTAGAATGGTCGTTTAACTTTAAGTGTGAGCTATGGGCCAGATCAGCAGAAAAAGGGGCCTCCACTCTCCACACACAGCCATGTTTGACTATGAGGTAACTATTGTCTGAGCTCAGTGTACAATATCCCCTGGTCCTGCTGGTACAGGCTACGCCATCGACGGGACGCCGGTCAGAATAGAATGCAGCAGCGTGGCCGTGGTAATTGCTGGCCGCGATGGTAAAGAGAGAGGGGCCAGTGTTTTTGGAATACAATGAATGGCCTCTCCCAGCCAGCCAGGGGATCTTTACGACATGCTGTGGGAGTGGGAGGGCACCATTGTTGTGTGCAGGCCTGCTCTGTGGCAGCCAGGCAGGCAGCACCCTGATAAGGGATGCTTTTCTCTGTTATTGTGGAGCCTTTGCAGGGTCCAACAACACCCTCTACCTTAATTCACCCCCCTATCTCTCAGCCTTGTTCTTTCGACATGGATTGATGGATGCCAATATGCCACCTTTTAGGCCACAGTTCCGTGCTGGTTTATTTATTGGCCCATTATGTCTCCAACGACAACCCTACAGTACAGAGTATACATGACTTTCCCCTTGCGTCTACAAGCTAGTGTGTCGCTTTGCGACGTGTTGTGGCTGAGTTTGTATATTTTACGTTGCATGTTTTCTTGACAATTTGTGAAAATGTTTGGCTATAAAATCATATGTGTCTGTCATACACTATTTCCATTGGACTCACTTCACTGAAAGAAAGTTAACATACTGTACGCAGATTTTCTCCATTGCCATTTTTGTAGGAGGGGCGAATGTTCCCCAAAAATATATTTATTCTCTGTGTGTGTGTGTGTGTGTGTGTGTGTGTGTGTGTGTGTGTGCAACTTTCAAGCAGGTGAAAGTTTGTGCGCTCGCTGGCCTGCACTTTCATTCAGTTGTGGTGTGTTGCTCTCTTTGACTGCACACGTCTTCTTGAGACTGTAAAATGTCAGGCTTAACACCATACCACGACAATCTATCTGTTATGAAGGTGGGAAAATGAGGTAATGCTCCGGGTAAGCAGACTTTAGTGTGTGTGTGTGTGTGTGTGTGTGTGTGTGTGTGTGTGTGTGTCAACAGAAACCTGAGCCGCTGGCTTCCTCTGTAGTCAGGCACAGGCTTTGTGTTTACTCTGTTTGGGGGGGGGGCTCTCTGTGGTTGTTACGTAAGCAGCACACAGTCACATCGCCTGGACGGGGATACTAGCAGTGTTGCCATGTCCGGCTTACTATAAGCCACTTTGAGCTCCTTTTTCTGTAAAGTTGCTTGTAAATATTGGTCGTTGTGGGTTGTGGTTTTAATGGGCTCGTTTCTAAAGTGTAGTTGCTTATTTGGGATTGTTCCCCTCCCTGTTGCTTTTTAAACCAGTGGTTCTTAAAACATTTTCATGTCAAGGCCCGATCTACAACATCACAACGCGTCCCATCGCAGACCGCTGTGAGCTTGTAGATCGTCTGTTTTCAAATCGTTGATGTAATGGAGCTCAAGTGGTAAAACTGGTCACTTCTTTTGAGCTTGTTTTCCGGGAAGATACTGGGCAAATGTACGCACACCAAGGCCGTTGTTATGAACCGCCGTCTGCTTTTAAGAAGAATGGATTATAAAAGTCAGTCAAACCCATTACAGTGGTGGATGTAATAATAACTCATAACTCTGGGACTGGTACCATTTCCATAATGGCAACGTTGTAATACCCAACCATATACTGGTCTCTTAAGTGCTGTACCGTAATAATTTAATTGATGTAGCACTGATGATTTAGCACTTTTGAGATTTGTTTCAAATGTAAAGTGCAATCTAAATAAAAATGTAATGATGTGTTTATAATAAGACTCAGCACACTGAGCACAGAGCATCCAGCTTTTGTCATGAAAAATTAGTTCAGTTTCACTCACCATTTTTGCTCTTACGTCACACTCTAAATAAATGCTAAACGCATGTCTTTTTAAATGCATACATGCAGTCTGTGTGGTCCCTCGATGGCCCATTCCTGCAGTGCTGCACACAAACCTGTTCTCCCTATACGAGAAAGACAATACACATCACAAGAGTTACCCGAGCAGGTATCAGTTTCCCTGCCTTAGAAAAGTGACTGTGATACCTGCGAGGAATCCAGGTGAAAACACGACTGCTTTCTTTAACCTCTTATTATAATTAGGCCAAGTTCACACGCTACACAATCTGAGCGCCGGATGTCCACTCTCTAAGATATTTATTGGTCGCTCCCTGAGCAAAGCCCTCTGGGCTGAATCTGTGTTTGCTCCTTGCTTGAACTGTGAACCGGTGAAAAGTTGACCGATAAGGCGTGTAAGGGCTAGGTTTTTAAAGAAGTTAAAGCCACTTGGTGCGAGAAAATGCTGTTGTGTGGTGGCCATGCTTGCATGCCGACCCAATGCTGACTATGTACGTGCCAATAAATATACGCTACTATATTTATTTTGCCTTAAAATGTTGTAGGGGGAATGTTCAAAGATATTTCTTCTCTATATGCCAACAACAAATTAATATGCATTTGGCCAGGACACCCATTTTGAAAATATTTAGTTCCAGGTGGGTCCCATGAACTGTTAACTCCCATACAATATTTTAGTTGTTAAAATATAAAAAATATGCTACGATATGGATAAAATCTAATGTCACTAAATGTTTGACCAAATACCAGTAGCAATACTGTGGGGATTACTATTGCTGCTTTCATACAGTATGTACTCTACTAGATTTTTTGATCACCAGTAATGCCTATGTAATTAAGGTCAATGGGAAAGGTGAATAATAGAACTATTGTGGATACATTTTATAGTTTGTCTATAGATATTACAAACTTCCGGACGATAGTCTTTATATAATCATGGTATGGATATAAATAATGTCAGTGTATTGCACATTGCTATAAAGGACGCACAGCGTTTGAACTCTCCCATCATGTAGATTAGGAACAGCAGCATCCTGCACGCTGTGAGGTTAGATTATAAATTTATACCCCTTGTGTACTGCAGTGCAGATAGTGACTTGCTGCAGTTTCAGCATGTCTGCTCCTGCATGTCTTCCTAAATATTGCAGCCAACGGGAGAACTGCATGCCCCCCCCCCCCTCCTCACCCCAAATGTTCTGTCCCATGCATTGTATTTGACCTCTGACCTTTTCTAACTTGCCCCTTCATTTCCCCCAATGAGGCAGAGAGAGAGAATGATGAAGAGGAATAATGCATATAGCTGACTGTAAGCTGGGTTATTTTATTTCTTTATTCTTTTTGCCATCATGCCTTTTTGAAGGTGTACTCTGTGCTGGAACTGTGTCAAGTCTTGAGGCACAGTGTTTAGGCCCCGGGAGGACAAGAGATGTTTCTCGCGGGGGTATAATACGGGACGGGGAGATCCTGCCGCAGCATTCTCCGTGCAGGGTGCAGTTCTCCTCATAAACTCACAGTAATCACATTCAGAGGTGACTCGCTCAACAAGACTTGGTTGGCTCGATTGCTTACCACAGCAATATGTGTTATCATGGAAAGTGAGTGTGTGTGTGTGTGTGTGTGTGTGTGTGTGTGTGCGTGCTCATGTGATGGGCAGAATGCACCCCCCCCCCCCCAGTCAAGCCCCTCAGCCATGGTCAAGGACAGCGGACGGCCTCTGTCGCTGTGTCTGTCTTGTCGTTCCCGCTGCCTCCCAGAGCTCTGTAAGCCCCAGCATTCATCTACAGTGTGACTGCAGTTGTTCGACACGCGGCATATCTAGCCATAACCCTTTTTCGCACGACAACTTCACTTGCCAAAGTATATGAAATAGTGTTTAAGTGATTGAATGACCTGTATCTCTCTACCCCTGGCCTGCAATTATTTATATACAGTACGTATATATTCAGTAGGCCTATTGGAGATAAAACAACAATGTTTGGTTTGTTTCTCGTTCTTGTTTCACTTGACTTTTTCTACACACATGTAGACTACAGTGTGTAGTGACATTATATGCAGGTACATGCATGGTATATGCAGTAAGCAAGCTATAAATGAATGCATCACATTTGTGTGGCATAATTAACAACAAATCATTAGCATTGTCATCGTACTGCCAGCAAGTGAATGTGATGGGGGTAGAGGAATGGATCTGTTAGTGGCTCTTAGATGGGTGCTCTTTGGTGGTGATGGGGGTAGAGGAATGGATCTGTTAGTGGCTCTTAGATGGGTGCTCTTTGGTGGTGATGGGGGTAGAGGAATGGATCTGTTAGTGGCTCTTAGATGGGTGCTCTTTGGTGATACAGGTGAATGTGATGGGGGTAGAGGAATGGATCTGTTAGTGGCTCTTAGATGGGTGCTCTTTGGTGATACAGGTAAAACCATATAGACAAAAGGTATCCTTCCTCCAAGTTGTACTGCTTGTCAAAGTGGGAATTGCAGACTTGAAAAGAAAAGAATCCAAGGCACTCCGTCTTTGGTGAAAAATTAAATAGTTTATTTGATGATGAGCAAGGCAAATAAATAACAGGACCTACGCGTTTCGACCAAAAGGTCTTCGTCAGGGTCTATCTGCCAGCTTGGCTGATTGTGATGGGGGTCATAATTAAGTTAACAGACCGGCTATAAAGGTCTACTGATTAAGTTCTGTGTGGGATTTTTCTGTAGTCTCTCTCCTGACATTCTGAAATAGTCCGACACTTTTCTCTGCTCCTATTACAAGGTAAATTAATCATTTCTCTTCCTCATTTATATGACTGCTTATTTACAGTTTTACTTGATAGGGACAGATACTGTACACAGTCCATTGACAGGCTGAGAATAGCCAGAGTAATCTAGTAAGAGAGTGGCGACACTAGCGTTGACTCCCATTGTAACAATGGAATTGCGAAAGTGCTCATTCTATCTCAGTGGGATAGTTCCCATAGGCGAGATCAAAGCGTGTCGTCACTCTTACTATTCCACTCGGAGAATAGCTATCCAATGCAAGTGCCAAAGTGTTTAATAGCCCATTCATTTTGTAACGGCGAGGTAGCGACGATTTTAGTAATGAGCCTCTAACTGTCTAACATCAACGTTTTTAGATAGAGCTTGTAATGGCGGTGGACTCATTTCATTGACGGGACCACTGGCGAGCCGAGCTCTTACCTAGCGACGGGGACGCTGCTAGGCGGTGGATATACCAGCGAGACCATCAATAAATAATAATGAATCAATAAAGTTACAAAAAGATGTCAAAAGATGAGCTTTGCGGCGAGTGAGTTTGAACCGGGAAAGCATCCCGTGTCACTTTAGATTTTAGCGTTGGCTATTATAAAATAGCAGATATACAAGCTCACGGCGTGTCACTTTTTGTGCCGCGCTGCGAGCTTGTGCATTTGCTATTTTTTGACATTTTCGAAAAATCTGGAGAGTGTTTGAGAACTACTGATTTTAGAAGGCATTTGTAGAATCACAGATATATACAAGCTCACAGCATGTCACTTTGTGCCACGCTGCGAGCTTGCACATCTGCTATTTTTGAATAGCAGATAAGAACTACTGATCTAGAAGGCATTTGTAGAATCGGCCTCAGGTTCTTAATGGGTTCGAACGGATGCTGTCCCTAGACGGACTGTTGTGAACAGTGAGGAATGGTGGGTCCAGGGAATCGAACCCTGACCTCCCAATCTTAGGACGGACACTCAAACACAAGGCCACTGAGCTGCCTGGTAAACAGGTGTATGTTAATACCAAATGAGCATTAGACATACGGTTGTTGCAGCAGTGACTTTTGTTTTGATGTATTTTTCCATTTATAGCTGCATCGATGTTTATTCCCTATAATGGGCTTTCATTTGGTAATGAATGGGCCTGATGCGGCAGAGTGATTGTATTTGGACCCGTCGTGCGTAGTTTATTCTTGGCGGCGTGAGATAGGAAACTGCAGCGGCAGACAGTTCTGAACGCTCTTTTATTCTAACTCGATAAGAGGGCAATCAGGTTTACACGGCGGTCTCGGGAGACTAATGCAGCAGAATTGACCCTTTACAAGGAGAGAATGGGCTCGCGGCGTCCGAGAGGGACGTGCACGATCGAAAGGCTAAGCCTCTTAAAAGCCGACTGAAGGGTAACTGTTCTGACAAGGAAATGGAACCACCAGCCCGCTCCCCAAACCCTGAGTCTCATTCTGTTCAAATGAAACCACCAGACCCTCTCCCCAAACCCTGAGTCTCTGAGTCTCATTCTGCCTGTTCTGGGATTCAGGGGTCTTCCCCATGCTGGCTTGTGGTGACCATTTTGATCAATATTCCGTTTTTGCCACGGACGTACAGAATCAGAGATTCTGTATAGATAAAGAGATCTAGACCTGAATGACCACGACAGGTCTGTAACTCTTGAGAGTGTACAAATGAAACCAAATGGACCCTTGCGGGCGGATTTGGGAAGTAGATTGAATTGGAAACGTATCTTGACGATTATGCAAAAACGATTGCCATTACCTCATTATAATCATTGTGATCAGATGTTTATTACCGGTCCAAGTTCTGCCTACTACTTTTGTTGGCATCCAGTCTACTGTGTGTAGTAGTACTAGACTGCTCTCTGCCCTTTTGTGTTGGAGCACACGTGTGTCAGTGCACGTTATCTTAATGATCAGTTAGAATGACACACTGTGCGTGCACACTGCACTGCACACACACACACACACACACACACACACACACACACACACACACACACACACACACACACACACACACACACACACACATACACACTGACGCACACACCCCCGATAGCATGCCTGTGATAGCATGCCTTCGTCTAATTGGCCATGGGTTACATTGTTTATGTTTGAACTGCAGGCATCCTAAGTCTCCTGTTAAAACAAGCAGGGAGGCCTGAAAAGCCAGTTCCCAGTGGACCTCCCCTCTCCTCTCGCTGTTTAGCAGAGGGACATACAGGAAATCAATGTAACACACTTGTGTCCCTCAGGGGGCCTCTGGTAGCCAGAGACAGGAGCCCATTGAAGCTCGCACGGGTATGGCCGGCCGACATGACTACAAAACGACGTCACAGTTATTTCAAACTTTTTGCCTCGATTAAGCTTTTGTGCTCCTATTTATGCACGCAACAAAGGTGATATAATATAGGGCTTAAATTGTTTATCGGATTAACCAATTAGGGCGTTTTCCAAAAAAAGGACCCCACTGCTACAGGCAGTGGTGAGGGACATTAGACAGAATCGCGGGAACCCCTTTTGGTGTTTTAAGCATTATGTTATACTTTAGCTATTGAAAAATAGCAGATCTACAAGCTTATAGCGCGGCACCGAGTGCCGCGCTGAGCTTGTAGGTCTGCTATTTTTGAAAAATCGTGAAAATGTGTCGCAAATTTGGAATATATCTATTCTTTCAGAGCGAACATTTTTAACTCAAATCTTTGCTTCTGGGAGGGGGGTCGGAGGCCAAATACATATAATGTTTCTTGGGGTCCTTGACATGAAATAGTGTGAGCACCACTGACACTGAAACGTGGGGTTTTCAAGACAAGACATTTGTAGAATGGAGCTCAGGTCTATATTGCCCAGGCCCTTTGCACAAGGGCCAGCTCAGCACCTGAAGGGCAGTAAAGAAAGAGCATGCATCAGTGAGATTGGGACGGACTTGGCAGAGACTTTGCACCCTCCCCCCTCCGGACTATCTGTCCTGCCTGATGATGGGCATATGGGGTTGGTCAGATAGAGGCAGGCAGGAAAAGCACTGAGGTGATTTACAGTAAACCGCATGAACCCCTTATATGTGTCTGTTTCTCTCTCCGAATGAGAGAGAAAAGGGAGAGAGAGAGAGAGAGACAAGTCTGTCCAGGAGATATACAGTAAGGCTGACCAGGCATTTTTCTATGGGGAGAATGGGGAGAACTCTCTCCACCCCCCGGTCTTACATTGGCCGTTTCAGATTATATTTTTCGCTCTTCTCTAATTTAAGAGGTGTGTGTGTGTGTGTGTGTGTGTGTGTGTGTGTGTGTGTGTGTGTGTGTGTGTGTGTGTGTGTGTGTGTGTGTGAGACAATAGCATAATGTGACTCATAAATAAAACTACAGGACAAACGGAAACAACAAGTGGACATAAACACACAAGACCTGGACAATGCAATTTGGGTGTGTGTGTGTGTGTCAGTAGTAGTTTGACCCTGGAAAGTCAGAATATACACAAAAGCGGCAAATGTCATTATCATCATAATAATACTGTGGAAGGGGGAAGAGTAATGGATAGGAAACGGAAATACTTGGACAGAGTGATATAGTAAGAGAGTGGCGACACGCTTTGGTCTCGCCACAAGGCGGGGTGCTATGGGCTATAGTTCCAAACATTGGAACTATCCCATTGAGATAGAATGAGCACTTCCACATTCCATTGTTACAATGGGAGTCAAGTAGTCAATGCTAGTGTCACCACTCTCTTACTAGAGATTACTAGTAAGACTTGGAGAGAGAGGAAAGAAGCTTGCTGTCCTCTGGCCGCCGATGCTCGGGGTGGAATTATAATTCTGTCCCCCAGCGCAGCAGCGGCATGCTCCCCACTCCTCCCCAGCCTCCCCTCCTTCCCCTGGGTAGGTACTCTAGGAAGGAAGCGTGATATAGCAGTAGCTTGTCTCCTATGCTCTCTCTCTCTGGCTCGTAGAAGATTTAAGCCAAGCGTCTGAAGCCCCCCCCACCCCCAAATGTGTTTGTATGCAGTTTAACCGCTTGAACCCTATAAACATTGGATATTTGAAAATAGTCCATCTACAAGCTTGTAGATCAAGCTTTTTTAATCTAACACATTTTGTTCTAAAAAGGGGACACATTATTTATTATTTGGGGGGGGGGGGGGGGGGTCCTCGTCATGAAAAGGTTTGAGAGCCAAAGGCCTACGGTCACAGGGGCTCTGTGGTTTAACTCCTGGCTCTGCGGGTTTAGTGGTCTCATCATGGAGTTGTTATTAGTGAGCTGTTTAATTCCTCTGGACGGGGTGTCTATCTAATGAATATTTAATGTGCTTAGGAAGGAGTTGTTTGGCTGAGGGGAAAGCAGAGCGTCAGAAAAGAAGCCTGTGCTAGCCTTGTCTCCAGCTAGCTGGACCGATTACATTCATTCCCCCATACTTCCAAGATCACACAGGAGACTCAGCGACGTTGCATATTATTCACCGGACCTCAGTCAGCACATTGTCGCTGTCGGGTCGGGGCAGAAACATGTCCCAAAACGTTTTCAGAAAATGGGAACCTGTGTTCCAGATTTAGTTTGTTAATACCTTTCATTGGTAACTGGATAACTCGCCCCTTTTCCAACTTTTTTTCAAAAGTGCGGACATCTCACCCGGAAAGTCCGGATAACTCACCGGTCATGTCGCCCCAAAAGTCCGGACATGTCGCCCGGGATGAGATGTCTCTTAACCTTTTCATTGGTTTTACAGTATTTGTTAACCGCTCCCTCAGACACAGTTTCACTAGTTGCACTGGGGGAGCCGAACCTTTTCATATACTGTACTGTAGCTGCCACCACCACATATTTTAGGTGCACCCTCCCACACATACTGGGGGAGGAGGAGGGGGGGACACTTGAAAATATCCTCATTCCTCACGCCCCACCAGCGGGGCCACTGCCCACAGTTTGTGAATGGCTGGCATAGACCGTATAGGCGTAGAGGGACTGTACTGGCAATGAGTGAGTGAGGGAGGGTCAGTTTGAGTTAAGGACGGTGCATGAAGGTCACCGGTACGGCGTCAGCAAAGTGCCAGCAAATTACGGGATGCAGGCTGGGGGCCTGCATCTCGTAATTTGCTGGCACTTTGCTGACACTTTGCTGGTGGGAGTGGTCTGTGTGTGTGTGTGTGTGTGTGTGTGTGTGTGTGTGGGCCGGGGGTCCTGGATCATTAACCCCTAGTGCTGACTTGGAGCGCCTCCCCACCTGACACCCCCCCTCCCGCACCATCCTCCCGTTACTGTTGTGCTGTCCTCCATTCTCTTATGTTTTTTTCTTTCTTCCCACACACACTAAGCACCGCCTCCTCTGTAGTTTCTCATTGACTCTGTCTGTCTCTCACAGACATTAACGGGGTCATTTGAATGCCCTTACTTACTCAACGCTAACAGGAAGCCCTGACGATGTCAGCTGTTCCCAACAAGCTGTTCCGAATGAATTACTGACGAGCGTCAGAGATGTCTGTGAGGTGTACTTTACTCTACAGCAGGGGGGTGGGGTTAGTGCTTTAATGATGGACTTCTGAAGAGTTCCGGCTTTGGTATTATTTAGCCAACTTAAGGACACCCGTGTTCAAAAATGTTTTGCAAAAAAAAAAGGCAAAGAAGTTTAGGGATAATGGGTTTAGCAGTGACAAAAATGGAGCCTATGCTGCCTTCTGGGAAATGGAAGGTCCCAGGTTCGATTCCCCGGCCCCCGGAAATCTTGCTGAGGTGTCCCTGAGCAAGATAAATGTAACCCCTAAGTGCCCCCCCCGCCCCCCCTGCCCCTCCTGCACTTAAGTCTGACCACTTAGGCAGCAATCAGTCGGTTGAAGCTGAAAACAGAATTTCCCCCAAGGGATCAAATATGTCTAATAATAATAAATGGGTGGTGGTGAGTCAGTCTGATCAATCCAGTTCTGTTGTCGTCGGTTCTCCTCTCCCGTGGGGGTCTTCTTCTTCCTGCGAGAATCGTCAAGACCCCCAGATCTATTCTCACAGCTGTGTGTCGGAACTGTAGATTAGCGAGCATGATGAATCACTGATCGTTAGCTCCATTGAAGAGATCATTCATTTGCATATCCCCGGGGGAACAAAGACACCGGTGTGACTCAGATCCCCTGAGTCACACACACACACACACACACACACACACACGCACACACGCACACACACGGCGCACAGCCGCACACACACATACACACACCATCCATCCATCACTTCCGTCTTATCTGCTGGCCATGCCCACGCTTACACTGGTGAAATAATTTATTCATATTTTTTCTTTTTGGAAGAGACTTTAAATTTGAGGAATAAGCAGTGGTGGAAAAAGTTTTTTTAATACTTATGTAAAAGTATCAATACTACAATATAGAAGTTACAGGTAGAAGTCCGGAATGAGTACTTGAGTAAAGGTACAAACGTTTTGGCATCAAAATGTACTTAAAAGTACTAAAAGTAGAAAGTACTCATTACGCACAATGTCCCATTTCAAGTCTTCAAATGTATTGAAATCCTTTGAAAATGGCACATCTACAAGCTCACAATGCGTCGCCATGCGACACATTGTGAGCTTGTAGATCTGCCATTTTCAAATTGCCACAATGAAGTGGTTAATGTAGCCTTATGCTTTGTAATAATCTAAATCTAAACTAACAACTAGTAACTAAAGTTTTTCAAATAAACGTAGTGTAGTAAAAGTACAACCGAGTGCCGCGCTATGAGCTTGTAGGTCTGCTATTTTTTTTAAATCGTGAACATGTGCCTCAAATCTTTGAATATTATATTCTTTCAGAGCGCATGTTTTTAACTCAAATCTTTGCTTCCGGGAGGTCCCTGGAACAACATATTTTCAGATGGGGGTCGGCGGCCATTTACATATATTTTTGGGGGTCCTTGACATGAAAATGTTTGAGAACCACTGACATAGAAACATACTGTAGGGTTTTTCAGAAAACTGTCAGGATTTAGAAGACATTGTAGAATCGTCCTCAGGTCTAAGTAGGTTAAGCAGTGCGTCCTAACAGTTGTAAAGGCTAAAGGCCTCTCTGACAATAGTTTGTTTTCCTGTCGGGGGACAACAGCTGCTACTGGTGCTTTGTGTCTGTGTCTGTGACCCTTCCTGACCTCTGATGTTCCCCATAGTCCCTGTAGTCCCGCTGACACTTCTAGAATACTAGGGGAAAAAACCATGGTCCGTAATGCGGATTTAGGACACTGTTCCCCCCCCCCCCCCAAAGAGCCATACTTTTTATGGTCTCTACTTTACCCCCAACACATTGTGAGCTTGTAGATCGGCGGATGTGAGCGGATACACTGCAAGTGTCCTGTTTCGAGTGTAGTTGTTTTGGTGAGTCGTTTGGATAGCATATCGCACAGGGCCGAGGTTTGTTGCACAGAGATACACCTCGCTCAGCTCAGCTCGTGCCACGTCACACAAGGCACCTGTGGTCTAATAATATTATACCAATAGAAACAATATTATTGTTTCTATTTTCAGACTTATCTAAGCTCTCATTCCATGCCGACGGACACATCAGAGCCGTGAACATATTCCGGTACGGCTACGGCTTTAAAAGCCTTTTAATCGCACTTCCCGTTCATGATTATGACACACTGACAGGGATATTGTAGGTTATTTATCTATGTATTAGACACACTGAAAGGGATATAGTAGGTTATTTATCTATGTATTAGACACACTGACAGGGATATTGTAGGTATTTATCTAGGAATTAGACGGCATCACACAGAGTACAATGGAGCAGCAGACATTTTGCTGGATAAAGTTTGAGCCAGGGAATAGTATATTCCAAAAACATGGTAACAAAAACATGGTAACACTTGACCAAGGCATGCAGGGTTGTCATATCTAAGTTAAGTACTAAGGTGGGAATTTGGAAGCAGTTCTTCAGTTCTCCCCTGTGTCTCCGTCTCTCCTCCATGTGTTCCTGACATGGTATCAACCTCATTAACATATCCGTGTCTCCTCCCTTCCTCTTCATTGCTCCATTATGTTCCTGACAGCGTGCCAACCTGATTAACATGTCCGTGTCTTCCTCCTCCAGATGTTCCTGACAGTGTACCTCAGTAACAATGATCAGCATTTTACCGAGGTGCCCGTCACCCCGGAGACGCTGTGCCGGGACGTGGTGGAGCTGTGCAAGGAGCCGGGAGAGACGGACTGCCACCTGGCCGAGATGTGGCGAGGTTCTGGTGAGTGGCATTAAGGAGCATAGCGTCCTACAGCATAGGAGGTTCTGGTGAGTGGCATTAAGGAGTATAGCGTCCTAGTAGGAGGTTCTGGTGAGTGGCATTAAGAAGTATAGCGTCCTACAGCATAGGAGGTTCTGGTGAGTGGCATTAAGGAGTATAGCGTCCTACAGCATAGGAGGTTCTGGTGAGTGGCATTAAGGAGTATAGCGTCCTACAGCATAGGAGGTTCTGGTGAGTGGCATTAAGGAGCATAGCGTCCTAGTAGGAGGTTCTGGTGAGTGGCATTAAGGAGTATAGCGTCCTACAGCATAGGAGGTTCTGGTGAGTGGCATTAAGGAGTATAGCGTCCTAGTAGGAGGTTCTGGTGAGTGGCATTAAGGAGTATAGCGTCCTAGTAGGAGGTTCTGGTGAGTGGCATTAAGGAGTATAGCGTCCTACAGCATAGGAGGTTCTGGTGAGTGGCATTAAGGAGTATAGCGTCCTACAGCATAGGAGGTTCTGGTGAGTGGCATTAAGGAGCATAGCGTCCTAGTAGGAGGTTCTGGTGAGTGGCATTAAGGAGCATAGCGTCCTAGTAGGAGGTTCTGGTGAGTGGCATTAAGGAGTATAGCGTCCTAGTAGGAGGTTCTGGTGAGTGGCATTAAGGAGCATAGCGTCCTAGTAGGAGGTTCTGGTGAGTGGCATTAAGGAGTATAGCGTCCTAGTAGGAGGTTCTGGTGAGTGGCATTAAGGAGCATAGCGTCCTAGTAGGAGGTTCTGGTGAGTGGCATTAAGGAGTATAGCGTCCTAGTAGGAGGTTCTGGTGAGTGGCATTAGCCGCATTAAGGAGTATAGCGTCCTACAGCATAGGAGGTTCTAGTGAGTGGCATTAAGGAGTATAGCGTCCTACAGCATAGGAGGTTCTGGTGAGTGGCATTAAGGAGTATAGCGTCCTAGTAGGAGGTTCTGGTGAGTGGCATTAAAGAGTATAGCGTCCTACAGCATAGGAGGTTCTGGTGAGTGGGTGTGAGTATAGAGTATCTATACTTGACAAAGACCGTGAGGTCTAAAAAGTCGTATTTTCTTCCTGCCTGTCGTTAAATAAAGTTTGGAGCATCTTAAAGTGAGTTGCGAGCCCCTGCTTTATTTTTTATTGTTTGACCACATTTTCTTAACATCAACAAACTCCTAGTGATTTGTCAATTATTTGGGGCGGTTTGGATTGGCTGCTCCGTGTGCTCTGTGCGTCTCAGGTAAAGTGGGAGGAACATTAAAGCCCCTCCCCCGTCCTTTGATTCTCACTCAGGAAGTGAAGTGTGCACAATGCCACAATCACAGCTCGAGGACCTGGGCTTCACAGCCGTTGCCGTGACAACGCTGCCTTAAGTGAGTGAGGAGAGCGCCAGCCAATCTGCTCAAGTGTTTCCACAAGACAAAGACATTGTCAAGAAACCTCCACACACACAAAAAAACAAGAAACAAACAAAAAAAAAAAAAAAAATAAGAAGACCACTGATGGCGCCTTTACAATGTTGGTATCATTCCCTCTTACCCACAGCGAGGTAAATAATCACATAGAATGCAGAGAGAATAATGTAGAGCCAGTGCCTCCAGAAAGTAGGACACAAAGGTAATGAACCTAGTATCTCTCTAAACAACGTGCCATCTACATGTCAATATACCAACCATACCATACCATCTTTATTTATATACCACATTTAAATGACAACAAAGTTGTACCAAAGTGCTTTACAATAAAATAATATAATTATTTTAGATACGTCTTGAGGCGTGATTTAAACACCTGAAGGTTGGGGGCTTGTCTTATGTGCAGAGGCAGCTCATTCCAAAGCTTGGGAGCTGCCACTGCAAAAGCCCGGTTCCCTCTGAGCTTCAGCCTGGTTTTAGGCACCACCAGGAGAAGCTGGTCAGAGGAGTGGGAACATAAGGTTTCAGCAATTCAGAGAGATAAGTGGGTGCCAAACCATTTAAACACTTAAAAACAAAGAGCACGACTTTGAAATAAATCCTGTATATGTACATTGAAACTATAGAATATCAGGTAAACAACACCCCACTAGACAGCTGCAGAAAACGGATAAAATCGGTCCGAAAAGACCTTTTATACAGACAAAGGTTTTGGCGGCAGTGTGCAAACGTGATTGTCGTCCTCCGAAATTCGCTCCGATATTCGCTGGGGGAAAAAAAACTGCACCAGTGTGCAAACACCTTTTTAGAAACAAAACATGAGAACAAGTGCCCAAGATGCATGTCTTCATAGTAGCCATTATAAAAAGCAGGTGGCTAGCGCACATCCAGTTCCTGTCTGGTGCTGGACTAAGGTAAGTACAGTACAGTACAGTACAGTACAGTACAGTACAGTACAGTACAGTACAGTACAGTACAGTGCAGTACAGTACAGTACAGTACAGTACAGAACGTTGTGTCTTATTTATGGTGTTTTGAATAAAAGAAAACACCATTGGAGCAAACCTGTGTGCGGACTCTCTTCTCTTCATAGTAGCCATTGTCTTGGTCAGCCGCTAGCATCAGGAGAGAGAGAGAGAGAGGCTAGAAGGGTTTTTGGGAGAGTGAGGTGTTGGGATGGGTGGGGATGAGGTGGCCCCCTCTTCTCCCTTAAAAGGTTTTCCAATTTGCACCCCTTTTCTTTGTTTTTCTTTGTTTTTCTTTCAGTTTGGGAAACTTCACAGAATTATAACAGGCATACTATTTCTTACAACTGCATCCTACCTGGGTCACGTTCCCCCCCCCCCCCCCCCCCATTAGACAAATGATCCCGGGGGAATTGACGATGAGAAATCGCTAATGGCCGAATTAGTTACATTTCCCGCCAGAAACGGACTGTATCAAATATGAGTGACTGGCTATCGTAAACGATACGGGTACAGGCTTTAGTTTCCGACATACTATTGATCCGAAACCTCAATCACTAACCTAACCATGTGTATGGTCTTTGCAGAGCGTCCCGTAGGCGATGGGGAGAGGATGCTGGACGTGTTGCAGCGATGGGGCCAGCACCGTGCAGAGGTCCGATTCTTCCTCCGCCACGACCGAGCCCCCAGCAGGGAGTCTGGTAAGCAATGGATTAAAGTTCTCTGTCGCCACGACTGATTTCACTCTTTTTGATTCCATAGAAGCCGTGTCCATCGTGTCGTCTTTTGGAGGCATGTTGCACAGCGAAAACGTGCTCTCAATGCATTGCGCATTGAGACGCTTGTAGATCGTCTATTTTCGGTTATTATTTTAGAGCATTTGATGTGGTCAAACTAGCATGTTCGGAAGCATCTTCCATAAAAGTCTCCTTTCATGCAGCCTTACAAATCTTGGTTATGCAAACATTTTCAGTCGTGAGACCTGTCCTATGTAGAGCTGACTCTTAAAGTGAAAATAAAACATTTGACACCTGGTCCGTCTGCTCCTGGGATTCCTCGAAAGTTGCGCATGCACGCACGCACGCACACATTCTCTCTCTCTGCATGTGGGATCTTGTGGAAAAGGTGTATTACATAACGGCCATAGCAGACTCTTTCCAATAGCACAGCTGTGTACTGTAGCATGTAGCTTATTAGGACCCCCTCTAGATCCAGACATGGATTCAGATGAACGGGCTTCAAATCCCCCGTCAAGCCTTGTTTAGCCTGAATGTTAGAGACACATGGGGTCTGGGGAATGGTGTCCCACTGTAGAGGTGCAACACTTCATCCGACTAAGCAATTTAATTGATTTTAATAATGCAAAAAAAACATATGAAAACCATAGTTTATTTAAAAGAAGAATATGTAAATGATCTGTCCTTATTTTGGTGTCATTATAAGAAAAGTTAGACAAATAAATAAAAAGCCTACAAATCGAACAAGCTCACAAACTCGAACTTTTTTGCATGACACAGCTGTGCAACAAACTATAAAACAGGGATTATTTGGTTAATCTAAAACACAATCAAATCAACAGCTGCAGTCCTAGTATGTCCCAGCAACATTGTCGTTAGTCTGCTACTTTTCAGTTTTCTTAGAATTGCAGACGAAACGTCTAGTATTTGAGTCTATCCTGTCCGGTTGCATAACTAAGCCCTCTTACCAACCCCCCCCCCCCCCCCCCCCTCACAGCTTGAGTCTGGGGCAGGGATTAGATGCCCGTTTTCCTTTCCTGTTATCTTAGCCTGCTCTTGTTTTCCCACACGGTTAGCTTAGCTCAGCTCAGCCCCTACAAAACAGCCGGGTGTCAAGTAAGGTTGTGATCCACGTGCGTTACGCACGTGGATCATCATGGCGCGTTTATGGCACTAACCGTGTACTAAATCAACTTTTTTTAGAGTCACGTCCCAAGTTTACACTGTGCATAAAAACAAGTGGATGCTGCACTTGCATGCTTCCCGCGAACTGCAGTAACATTTTAAATTAACAACGAGATGAGCAAAGTCTTTTGCGCACCTGATTGAAAGGCTCTGCGACAGGTGCGTAGGTAGGTAGTGCAGCAACATGCAAGGAGAAGGAGACACCCACACAGGCACACACTGTCTTCGCTTTGCTCAGTAAAGACACATTTGTATTACATTTGCAACGTTTCGGTCAAAAGACCCGAGGAACGTCTGCAAAATGTAAATAAGAGCGTTTATTTATTGAGCAAGTGAAGACGGTGTGCGGGTGTCTCCTCCTTTAGCTCGATTCTACAAAATGTCTTCTAAATCCTGACAGTTTTCTTAAAAACGTTCACTCTGAAAGAATATATATTCAAAGATTTGTGCCACATTGTTACGATTTTTCAAAACACCACAAGGGGTTTCCGCCCGAAATGGGTTAAATAAACGACAAGCAAAAGAGTTGAAGCAAGAGCGACACTATCTAATACGTAAATGTACGACAGAGTGCAAATAAAAAACGCATGTGAAACGGCAGCAGAGATCAAATATGCAAAGCAATAGACGCCATGCTGTGGTGTCCTCATCCTGAGCAGGTGGACTAAGCTTGTTCTTCTTGTTGCTAATAAGTCTCCCCATGTGTCTCCCTTGAAGGCTTAACACGGTGTGGCCTCGCTCACTGAGACTCACTGAGTCTCAGTACATGCATGTACCGCATGTCAAAGGGTCGCTGCTCAGAGCCATTATGTAAGGTTAAAAGGGGCTTTGTTCAACGAGGGTCTGTGTTCCGCTCCACCGACTCCCTAAGACCCCCACGGCCGATGTGTTAATAACCTGGATCAACAACATACGTGCTCCACAGACACGTGGAATGTACGCACACGCAACGCACGTACACACACACACACAGACACAGACACACAAAGGGCGCGGCCCGCTGAGTTGTGGGTTAAATACTCTGGATTATGACGGGTCCGAAGACGACCACTGATCTCTTTGTGTGTCCCTGCGAAGAAGTGAAGCTCTAAAGCTGCTTCAACACAAGCCAGTCTGTGTTTGTCTAAACTCCTGTTGGCCTCTGACCCCCGTGGCGGAGCCAGCCTAACGAGGACGTACACACGTACACACCTGTGTGTGTGTGTGTTGAGACTGTTTGTCTGAGGAGGGAGGGAGCAATGGGGGAGAGAGAGAGAGTTAGAAAGAGAAGGGAAGCTTCTTGCCACTTTTGTGACAGAATTCTGTGAAGGCAAACTGTTTGCTTTGTCGCTTTGTCGTTTGCTGGAGTTCGGAGTAGGGCTGCTGGGCCAATTAACTTAAAATATAATAGAAATTATATCGATTACGACCAATAACCAACCTAAATCTTGCTCATGTAGGTTAATTGAGTAATCGAGACGCAGATTATAATTTTGTATTGTTTTTTTTTAATTGTTATGTTGAATCGACGCGTAAAATAATCGGTTAAATCGAATATGCTTCGTTGTGCAATGGTCGTGTACAAAAAACGGATAAACAGCCGATCTACAAACTCGCTATTTTCGGTATTATCGCCCATTGCTAATGATTTACGGGACGCCATGAGGACCACCTATAGTGTGTTGTGAGTTTGGAGTCAACAGACGAGACATATCATGATGCAGCTGATGATGACTGAGCGGGTGCTGTGTCGTTTCCATGGTTACTCAGCAGGTTCACGGAGCCTGGAGCCCAAGAGGAACGGAGTGAAGGCTCCCCCGGACAGAAGGATGGAGAACGGGGTGAGTCTATCTACACTACAACACACATTAGTGAGGTGACGTGACGTGACGTGACGTGACGTGACGTGACGTGACGTGACGTGACGTGACGTGGCATAGAGGTACCACAAGAACAGCACGAGAGGTACTCTCATAGGAGGCAATTATATCGAGCCCCGAGAGGTACTTTCCGGAAGTCAAGTCTTCCGGGTCCTTCAAAACGCTATTTTTGAATAGCCGATGCAAAAAACAAACAAAAAAATCACACGGCTTTCATTTGTTATGGCATGCCTCTGAAAGATACTAGCCGTGAGTGTGAGTGTGTTGTGTGTTGTGTGTGTGTGTGTGTGTGTGTGTGTGTGTGTGTGTGTGTGTGTGTGTGTGTGTGTGTGTGTACTGAACATGGTTCAAAACGTGGTTCAAACGTTCATCAAGAAGAAAGAAGTAAGTTATGTGGACAGATACAAAAGGCATAGGCGGGATCATGTTAATGTATGTGATCATGGTGTTACATTATAAAAAATACATCATAATTACTATTGGTACAACATTATACTCTCCTAGGTGTTACATTATAACTATACATTACTATTAGTATTAGTACAACATTATACTGTCCTAGGAGAGTGTTCTTTTCAGGCCCAGTTCCTGAAATCATTAGGTTTTTCTTTTATGGTCAGTAAATCTTAGGGAATGTGGGATGAAATGAATAATATCAAAATAGATCAGAACCTCAAGTCCAATTTTTGATGAACGTGCATTGTGTCTCTGTCCAGGTGGGCTCTCCCAGGATGGACATGACCCTGGCTGAGCTGCAGGAGATGGCCTCCAGACAGCAGCAACAGATTGACGCACAGCAACAACTACTGGCTTCCAAGGTACAATTTTACAAATGTAGGCATTTAGCCAGACTGCTCTTCTCCATGAGCAAGGTCATCTGCACGCATCAAATGCAGAGAGACAGACAGTGTAGCGCCTATGATGTACACGATAGGATCGCAGGATGTGAAACCAATAACCAAACAATCTACTATCAAAATGTTAGTATGTACATTGTACTATACCATGCAGGTGGGGGGGGGGGACAGGTAGACACGACAAAGACAGAACAGCTGAAAGAGACAGATGAAAGTGTAAAAGCCTGAAAGAGACAGATGAAAGTGTAACAGCCTGAAAGAGACAGATGAAAGTGTAAAAGCCAGCGAGGAGAGAAAGCAGAGAGACGAGGAGATTAAAGGAGAGAGGAACACAACAATCACAACAAAGTGGTTCAGATCCGGGTGGGGGGTGAGGACCAAACACTCTGGCAGATTGGACGTGGGGGAGTGTCAGTCGCCATTCAGGATTTAGAATATAATTTTGTGTCGAGTGTAAACACGTCCAAAACCCCTTCCCGAATCACACTCGTGTGAAGTGAGGGGAGCCCACTGTATCGGCCACACAACGTCTCTCGTCGTCATTTGGTGCCCCCTAAGGCCTCATTCACACCTAAAAGACACCTGTCTTGTCCGTGTCTTGTCTCGTTCAATCTCTGGGGGGTGTTTTTATTTTTTTATTTACCTCACACATTTCTGTTGTGTTCCTGCCTAGCTGCTGAGGCATCTTAAAAAACGCTGTCACTCTGCTGAGCAGGACATGTAGTAGTTGGATTTATTATAATATCTATATAAGCAGGACATACAGTAGACTATTATAATATCCAGGTTTGAGTGTCTGTATTAACTGAAGAACATTTGTCTCAGACAGCTGTCTGTCTGTGTCTGTTTATATGAACTGCCAGAAAAAGTTGCTCGAGCGATTCACATGCGCGCACTTGTGGGTGGCCTGGCTGGTGGTGTAATGACTCCCGCTCTTATGTTGGGTGTGTCCAGTCCGGCCCCACCGAGTCCTGACCCACAGCTTTAGAACCAAGTGTCATGTCAGTGAACTGGCTTTGCTGTGTGTGTGACATCACCTGGACAGAGCCGAGCAGCACAAAGGCTGCATTGTGCTCATCCAGGAAGCGCTGCTTAGCTTGTTTTTATACCGCGCCGCTGGGCTTCAACTGTCACTGGAAGATTTAGAGGCACTGTAAGTCAGCGCTTCCCAAAGTGGGGCCAGGGAGGGACCCCTAGGCGGTGCTTGAGGGAGTACCAGGCGGTCCCCGGATGAATGAGTTAGGAACCCCAGATGAACCCTTATTGGTCTGTAACTCAGAGAGTGTACAGATGGAACCTAATTCCATTTGGTTCCATTTGTAGACTCAGAGTTAAATGGACATTGATTTTACATCAGGGCCCCAGAGATAGACATGCCATTAAATGGGAGTCCATCCGTAGACTAATGCATGTCAAACTGGGGCTCCATGAAACTGCTAGAGCTGTAACAAATCTTCTCTTATGGGGGTCCTTGGTGTGAATTTTCCAATGGGGGTCCGCAGGCTAATAAGTGTCAATTTGGGCGTCCTTGACATGAAAAAGTCTGGGAACCACTGCTGTAAGTGATAGACTTGATGGAACTATACTAGCATTTATTGTCTCCACCAGGCCGAAGGCATGGGGAGAGAGTATGTTTTGCACTCTGTCCGTCCGTCCGTGTGTGTGTGTGTCCGTGTGTGTGTGTGTTCATCCGTGTGTCCGTCTGTGGACAGCTAATCTCCGGCACCGTTGGCTTGATCGCAGCCACCGTGTACTTACTTGTACATCATGTCCAAGGCCTGTACTTACTTGTACATCATGTCCAGGGCGTGTACTAGCTTGATAACTAGTGTATCAAGCTACCTCACGCTACGGAAACAGGAGATAGGCTCCTGAACCATGAGCCAGCTTGGGGAACTGTTTGTTCCCAACGTTACTTACTTGCGATAAGATAAGTTGAATCTATGTTTATGTTTATTCAGCTTTCAGCATGATCTCATTGTTTTATAAAAAGGCCGGTGCCATTAAAATCACATTTTTGATGATTACAGAATAATTCACTGTTTTTTGTTTTTTTAATGGCACCTGTCATTAAAGCCAAGACCTTTATTGATCCCGTGATGTAAATCCAGTCACCAGAAGGCAGCACAGCGGTTGAGAGACAGTTATACAGTGGCAAGAGAGAGGCTGTAGAGACGCAGCAGGGCAAAGACATCACATCACACACAAAAGACACACCCTCAATAATGAATACATATAGTCAACAAAGCTTGCATTATGCAGGATGAACAGAAACGAGGACACACACACACCATGCCGGAAACTTAACCCATTTTGGGCGGGAAGTGGGGAACCCCATTTAGTGTTTTAAGCATTATGTTATACTTTAGCTATTGAAAAATAGCAGAGAAACATTTTTCTGAAAACTGTCAGGATTTAGAAGCCGGCATTTGTAGAATCGTCCTCAGGTCTAAATGGATTAAGGGCTGTCCATACTCCTACGTTTCCTCGGAGAGGGAGGCGATACAATCACAAATTGACGTCATTCCAATCTTCGGATGGATGCTCTCAGAACGTTGTCCTTGGAACCCGTGCACCTCCAGATGTCCACACTCCCCAAACTATAGTTTCGAAAAGCCTGTTTTTTTGGACATTGGAAGGAGCATGTTTTAGCCTTTAACCACTTACGGTTAAATCATACAAACCCTATATGGTTGACTGGAGTCCCTCAGGGCTCTATGCTGGTGTATTTTCTGTTATTGTGGGGGAAACTTCACTGAAAATAGCCGATTGTCAAGCTCACAACGCGTTGTGAGCTTGTCCATAAACTCTTTCCAGCAAATGTTCTGCAAAAGTTATCCCCACAACGACAATTTTACAATTTACAATTTAGGCATTTAGCAGACGCTCCAGAGTGATTTACAGTAAGCAAGAACAACACATATTTAATATATATTAATATATCAAAAACATCAACCCTGTGTGAAGGGAGGCCCTCTCTTATCATCATACATCATCATACATCACATTCCATGCTAAACCAATCAAATCATCACAAATGTCATTCTGGCCAATCACAATTTGCAACGGCAAGTGCTACGGGCTAAGATGGAGTCTGAAGATTTGAGTTCGCAGACCACGGCGGAAGTAGCCTAATGTCCTTAACTGCAATGAGCTGCTGTTACCTCAGAGCTAATAAGGCTGTTGAACGAGCCTAACCAACTTATGTGTGTGTGTGTGTGTGTGTGTGTGTGTGTGTGTGTGTGTGTGACACGTCTATCTCTCTCCCTCTCCTCCTTGTTTTCAGGCAGTGTTGATTTCGTCGACTAAATCTATGACGAACAATGTTCGTCGACTACCTTTTTTCACTGACAAAAACTAAATGTAAATAAATTAAAACTAATCTATGAATGATGACTAAAACTAAGACTAAATATATTGGCAATTTCGTCAACAAATAAAAACTAGACTAAAATGTTAGGAAGGGACTAGTGGACGAGAGATGCAGTATAAGTAAAAGACAAGTCATTTTACCCTTGGTTGCATGCTGAAAATGGCATACAATAGCAGAGTGACGCGTTGTGAGATCGGCTAGTAGATCGGCTATTTTCAGCAAGAGAAAAATGAGGCATTACGACGGCATCAAGGCCCGCAAAAATACATTTTAGTCGACTTAAGGCTCATTCATAGTCTGGATTTTCGGTGGTGAGGTGACCACCGAACTACAACATGACGTCACAAGCCGCGGTGAAGAGCCAACCACCGCCTCAGCCCTTCTCTCTGTTTTTACTCACCACCGCTCAACGTTATTTCACCACCGGAGCGGTGGTCACCTCACCACCGAAAATCCAAACTATGAATGAGCCTTAAGTCAACTGTAGATTTAGTCGACTGACACAAAACACATTCCAGGTGAATGAATACTGTTCCAAGAGACTTATGACTAAAACTAAAAATCACAAACAATGTGCCCTGTTAACAACAACAACCCTTCTTTGCTTCCAGGAGCAGCGTCTGCGCTACCTGAAGCAACAGGAGCAGCGGCAGCAGCAGCAGCAGGCGGAGCAGGAGAAGCTGCTGCGCCTCCGCGAGAACGTGGACAACCAGGAGAGCAGGCTGAAGAAGGTCCGGGCCCTCAAGGGCCAGGTGGAGCAGAAACGCCTCAGCAACGGCAAGCTGGGTGAGTGGCGTGCCCGACCGGACCGGGGCCCTGATGCCCCGTCATCCAGTTTTCGTCGACTAAAACTATTATGACGAAAAATGTTTATGTTTAAAAAACTATTATGCTGTCGATTTTGTCAACAAATAAAAACTAGACTAAAATGTTGGGACTATTGGACAAGAGATCCAGTATAAGTCATTTAACACAAAATTACATTTTTATTTTGCCTTTTTTAGGAATTTTCAAACTGAAATATGCACAGGGGCAGTCAGGGCATAAGACATAACTTATGCCCCACCTCTATAATGCACAACGTGGCGCCAGTGCCAAAGAAATCCACGCTATACGAGTTCATACAAAACGCGTCAGTTCCGCCTGCCCCGGATGTGATAGGCGTCCATATTTGAGCCAGATTGTCATTACAGGGGATGCATCGCCGCGGATTGCTTTCACTTTCTTAGTGTGATCCCTGGCCTTTATTGGGTTGATAAACACAGAAATCCCTCCTGCAGTGGAGGAGATAGAGCAGAGGAACAGTGTATTTAATTGTCTCTTCTTTCACTCCTCTCTGCTCCTCTCCCTGGCCGTCCTCCTCTCCTCCTCTCCCCGTCCATCTCCCTGGCCGTCCTCCTCTCTCCTCCAGTGGAGGAGATAGAGCAGATGAACAGCCTGTTCCAGCAGAAGCAGAGGGAGCTGGTGGTGGCCGTGTCCAAGGTGGATGAGCTCAGCAGGCAGCTGGAGATGCTGAAGAACGGCAAGATGGACGCCTTCCATGACAACCAGAGCTCTGTGGCCGAGCTGGACCGCCTCTACAAGGAGCTGCAGGTGTGTGTGTGTGTGTGTGTGTGTGTGTGTGTGTGTGTGTGTGTGTGTGTGTGTGTGGCTGTGCCTCGTCATATGTGCATTGGTCACATTTATGTCGGTGGTTCTCACACGTGTAATTAGTATTTATGTGTGTACTGTACCGTACGTGCTAGCCTGGCATGGCCAGTCCGATATCACTGAGTAGATATTGGTCTGGAACTTCGGCGTGGAAGATTTCTTTCCAAAGGGGCGGTTACAAACAGATTTCAATGTCACAGCAACAAACTTTGAATCTCACTTTGAATTGTGGGCTCTGATTGGTCACCCACAACTCTGAGGGTGAGCCAAATGTAATTCAAACGGAGGAGTGCCAGACCAATCTCCCCCGAGTTTTTTTTAACCTGTGGCACATTCATCTGGTTTCCAGGCTAATCTATGCATGTGCCTAAATGTATGTCTAAAGGGCAAAAGCCATAACACAGCAATAAACTGTGTGTTAACATTTCATTTTAACACTTCCCCGCAAACTTCTCTCTCTCTGTCTGTCTGTCTGTCTTGTGTGTCCCGTCCAGCTGAGGAACAAGCTGAACCAGGACCAGAGCTCCAAGCTGCAGCAGCAGAGGGACAGCCTGAACAAGCGCAACCTGGAGGTGGCGGCCATGGACAAGCGTGTGAGCGAGCTGCGTGACCGCCTGTGGAAGAAGAAGGCGGCGCTGCAGCAGAAGGAGAACCTGCCGGTGAGTCATGGCGCTTCCTGCTTCGCACGTTATTTGCCGGGATTTTCTTTTCCGCCCTAAAACATGATCATCAGGTATTATTATTATATAAGGAGGAAAATTATTATTATAATTTTTTCAAGTGTGCAGTATTTGTTAAAATGTCTGGGTTTTTTTTGGACCCATTAAGTATATGCCTGGTTTGCCTGGCGGGTGGTGATCCACCTGAACTGAAGCCCCACCCACAGCTGTTTGTATGGTAAAAGGGATGATATTGTGATTGGGAGGTATAATTCATACAAATGATTGGACACAATTCTGTTGATTATTCAACTGTGGTTATCTCAAATAATTGAGATCAGGCAATTATGTAATAATTGTGGCAGCCCCCGACACACACACACACACACACACACACACACACACACACACACACACACACACACACACACACACACACACACCTGGCATGGCTCCAACAATAAGGAGTAAATTCATGGCCACTGAGTTTATATTGATTAATTAGTTGATGGCAATAGTTTCACTCAGAGCTCCCCCTAGTGTTCAGATAGAGCAGGGCCAGGCAACCTTAGGCACAGGTGCCAACATTGGCACACGGGAGAGTGATCACTGGCACACTGCGGCATCATGTGAGGGAGGATATTTCT
The DNA here is from genome assembly GCF_963924005.1 of Protomyctophum bolini. NCBI lineage: Eukaryota > Metazoa > Chordata > Actinopteri > Myctophiformes > Myctophidae > Protomyctophum > Protomyctophum bolini. Next base: position 15,307,234 of record NC_137875.1, read on the forward strand.
TTTTAAATTAATTCGCAACAAAGTCACACACCTAATATGCTTTGAGACGGGTGTGGACGGCAGGGCTCAATGTAATCAGAATAATGCACACAAAGTGCATAAAAACACCGTCTGCACTTGCAATACAAACTTTATTTAGGCAATGTTTCGGTCAAAGACCTTCTTCAGGCATCTCGAAGAAGAAGAAGAAAAAGAAGAAGGTCTTTGACCGAAACGTTGCCTAAATAGAGTTCGTATTGTCAGTGCAGACGGTGTGCGGGTCTTTGTGCACTTTGTGTGCATTTTTCAGATTTTAAAATGAATTCAAAAGAGGTTTAGTCAGTTAAATAAAGTCCCATCAGGTCTAAAGATTAAATCCTGCACACAATTCTATTCATTCAAACCTGATAACTCTGACTGCAGGGGAGGGAGTCTGGGAGATGTTGCTCTGAATCTAGTGATCATTACATCCTGATGTGAAACAAAATATTTCTAAACAATAATAGCGGAATAATAGGGGAATAGCAGATCTACCAGGCAGCTCACAGTGCGTTGTGAGCTCGTACATAGACTGTACAGGAGTACTAGGAGTGCCTAGTACAGATCCCTGAGAGACTCTAGTTAAACAAAAGGTTTTTTTGTGTTTAAAAGCAGCAGTTATTTTCACTGTGGACTCTCGGGGCTGGTGATGATACCTCTTCAGGCTCATCCAGATACAGTAGATCACATGCCAAAAAAAAAAGGTTGTCCCACCAACAGCCCTGGAGTAAAAAAAAAAAAAAAGACTGTGTTTTTATGTGTTTTTACCTCCGGAAGCCACAGATTCCCAGGCAGTCCCAATCGGCACGCACAAAAGTAAGGTTTCTACCCGACCTCTCGACACACTCTGCTATCTTCTCTGTACCGAAGGAGCCTTAACCCATTTAGACCTGACGTCGAAATTGAAAAAAATCTTCTAAATTCTAACAGTTTTCTGAAATACTTGTACATGTTTCTGTATCAGTGGCATCATCGCTGAGCAGAGCATGAAACAGGCCTTTAACGACCTTCTCGACAGGAAGAGAGATACATGTCTCGTCCTCCTGGGCCCATCTTTGATCTCTATCTCTGTTTGTGTGAAAAGAAGAAAAATAAAGAGAGGCTGACAGGGATTTGATCACATCTCAGACACTAATAATGATGCCATCTTGGAGTGTTATTACACTAACTCTGCCGTTTCCCCCTCAGTTCCCATTGGTTTAAAACAGCTCTGTGGAGGTTGAGGGGTTAATGAAAACAGGCAGACTCCCAGGAATGTCCTGTGAGATGTTAATCTCTCTCTCTCTCTTTCCACCGCGGTTGAACCAGTTCCGTTCTTTTTTTTCCCTGCCTAATTTTGAACCAATTAATTGGTTCGGACTTCGGATGTTGTTTTTCAGAACCGGACCCCAAAAATGACTTGTTCTGTGTACTGAAGTGGGAACCAAAGTGGCCGTGTCACTATTCTAGGTTGAACCCTGAGGGAGAGGGTGATATATGATGTAAACCACCAACCAAAAAAAAAAGAGATAACGGAACCGGTTCTAGATCTAGAACCAAAGTTATTTTGGTGGAAAAGGGGCCTAAGAGTGCGTCTCTCGACGGGGCAATGGAAACTGCAGACGACATAACAGCTGTGAACCATATAATAATGAACTCCAATTCGCTCAAGACCATTACATACTTGCAATAACTCATTATATCATCATTTGTTATCATCAACAACAATACAACAAACACTAATTAGATGTTGTATTTAGTCCTTTCGGCTGCTTACGTTTAGATTCCTGAGCTGACTGCCCTGACATCTCCTGTTCCTTTGCCCCTCTCCTCCCTTCCCGAGTTGTTTTCAACTCCAGAGTCGCCATGGGAACCGTTAAATCTGAGTAAACAAACTCCCCTTTGGAAATGCTTTATTAGAGAGGAGAAATTAACATACTCGATGTCGCAACAGTGTTCAGTCAGAGAGTGATGCATTCACTGGTGTAGCGAAAACATGGGTGACAGCGAGGATGGCAGGCAACACAAATACAACGTACTCACCTCGCCTAGCTGATGTGGATGATTTTATATCCTGTTCTTCTTAAATAACAACACGAGATTTCTACGTGTCCTGAAAAAGAAAAAAAACAGCAACACTTTATTTCTTTATTTCCCCTAATCGACTTGAACCTGGCTGTTACACAGAATGATGGTGTTTTGGTGTCGACGATTGGAGATCTCTGCCTACCTATCTATCGTCTGAGGGATTTGATGTGGGGGCTAGAACAGAGGAGAGAATCAGCGCTAAGATTACCTAGACTAGTGGTTCCCAAACGTTTTAGCCTAGCTCACAACACGTTGCTTCGCGGCGAGTTGTGAGCTTGTAAATCAGTTATTTTCACTGCATTTTGAACATTTTGTTTTACTAATTTATGGTTTTTCTTAGTTTTTCTTTCGTTTCTTCATGAAACTACTAGAAATAATTGGAACATTTGTGCTTTTTTTTTAACTGTTTTGAAATAAAAATATAAATAAAATAAAAAATGTAGGAAAAAAAAGAGGGACACATAAAAATGTGTCCGCGACCCACAAATGGGACCCACTGTTTGGGAAACAGTGACCTAGACCTACTACTACTGTGTTGAAACCGAACCCTGACCCCCTGAAGGACCACTCTTATGGTCTTTGCGTTGGTTCCACGATGCAGTTTAGTTTTTCAAATGTCCAAACGGCTGTCAACCCAGCTCCATCCCCTACGTTGAATTTAGACATGCATCTCTGGGCAGAGATCGCTGATCACCTGGCGACGCCAGACTAGTGTTTCGGTGACCTATGCTAACTATGCTAAGTTTCTTTTTCTCAATCAAATTAACCAAATGCAACCACTTAACTGTAATGTGTATATACTGTGCTGTTGCAGAGTGTAAATATTGAAATACTGTTTTATACAAAGATACTTTTGGAGATACACACAGTAGGAGCAGTCAGTAGTCATGTCATGCTTTAAGCGTGCTGCTCAATGCATTTACATTGCAAATACAGCCTGCCCTGCTCAGCGTAGAGATGCTCTGGAAGTTGGTGCCTCAATACTGGGTCCCATAATGCCACCTTGAGGCCTTTCAGTTGAAGCAACCTGCAGCGTTGAGGTCGGAGTAGCAGACATTTCATTATAATAATATCTGGACTCTACAGAAGACCACCTCGTTTGATTGTGCCTTCGTCACGTAATGAACTGTGCGTGAGTGTGCGTGTGTGTGGGTGTGTGTGGTCATCCCTATGTTCCCCAGGTTCTATGTTCCCCACTTACCTTAGGGTTTAGGGTTAGCGTTATAGGTTTCTGGTTTAAGGACTTTAGTGTTTTGTACAGAACAAAGAATGTTTGTTTTTGCCATCTTTGTTGAAGAGTCTGTGACCTCAGAAAAAAAAAGATGGCCGATATTAGTCAATTGATGATACATGATCACCCCCCAATGGACACTGTTCTACTTTTTTTAATTAATATATTCAGATGTTGAGTGCCAAAAACACAATAAATCGTTAATCGCAATTATTAGTGTGACAATTAATCATCAACTTAAATGACACTAACATTTTAATTGAGTGTGAGTGTGCGTGTGTGTGTGTGTGGCGCGCACCAGTGTCGGGTGACGAAGGTCTGAATAGGCCCCCATGAGGTGGTGGTTTGCCCACCACTCTGCCTAGAATCATAATGAGTTGGTCTTTTTCACTTCACGGCCACACAAAGCCAGGCTCCCTCCATCCCATCCAGGCTCTGCCCCGCGCCACACACACACACACCCAGGCTTTTAGGTTTGACATCACCCGACAAGCATGTCACCGCTGTCCGGCAGAAACCTTGTAACTCCAAAACCCTTCGTTTGGCCATGGAAGAGCAGAACCCGTGTTCCGGTGCATTCAATGTTGGTCCCCGACATGGCAGGTGTAAGACTACATTTGAAATTCGTGAATAAAAACCCCACAAGCACGTTTGCTTTCCCCTTAAACACAAAATTCAAAACATTGTGAGCTTGTTAGGTCGGCTATTTTGTTTGCCGGCTGTCACTTTGACGAAGTAGGATGTTACTTTACGACAGTGGTTTTCAACCCTTTTCACGTCAAGGTCCATTATTTATTCGGCATTTGAGCCACGGACCACCATTTGATGAGATGTAGCCTCTCAGACCAAAGACTTCGAATATTTGGTTATCGTTGGATACATTTTGTCCACGATTCCATGCTATATTGATGTTGGTACCATAGGAGAGGTAACACACGATCAATATAACAATTACATCTACATTCTCTAATTGTGTAGACTTCTTCTAAATTAAGTAATGCCGGTGTTTAACATCTTGAGAGCATAAATGATTTGGTTTCATTGTATGCTCTCTCGAGTTATATATCTATAAGGGTCCATTTTGTTACCACCAACTCTCCCATCATTTAGCTGGGGACCACCTGGAATGCCCTCAAGGACCACTGGTTTAATGAAATCCACTGCTTTACAGAAACGAACATGAAGAAAAAAACAAACGACATGGAGATAGGAGGTTTCTGGCAGACACAGAGAACAGGCTCTCAGTCCCACAGAGTGCATCCACACATTCACACCGTTGGTTAGGCCAGTGATCGCATCAAAGGGACACACCGTTTAAGATGCTGTTATAAGGGCTGTGTATATGTAGTGATCAGCGAAGGGACTGCCTGACATTTATCTATCTTTTGAAACTGTTACTGTTGCATTCTTCTTATTATTTTTTGTTTACTTTCTCAAAGAATGGCTATCCTGGTAAAGAGCGGGCTTCAAAAGACACTCATCTCCAGGTAACTAAAACTAGCCTCAGAGCTGAACCTTTTTTACTCTCCTCCACCACGCGCGCGCGCGCGCGCACACACACACACACACACACACACACACACACACACACACACACACACACACACACACACACACACACACACACTCCTTTCGTTTTAATTGCAGAATGACTTGACACAATCTGTTTTGTTGATTTTCTTTTTCCTTTACTTCGGCACCGTAACTCTTGGCAGGGACTAGCTTGTAGATCTGCTATTGTCTGTACTTTTGTGCGACACTCGATGATATGGTGATATGATAAAGTAGGGCATTAATTTACGAAGAAAATATGGATTTATGAGGTTTCTGCCTGACAACGACAATGGATATAGGACCTTCCGTCTTTCACAGTACTATTTTGTTCACTCACTTTTGGAGAAGCAGTGAAACTAAACATCTTCACACACTGTCTTTTTAGACTCAAATGAACAGCTAGACAGTCAGTCACAATGAAAGGGCAAAACGTTGTTGTGTTGTTTTGCTGCTGCACTCACCTCTAACAAATTCTCTGTGTCTCTCTCTCCCTCCGTCTCTCTCTCTCTCTCTCCGTGTGTGCCCAGGCTCCCTCTGACGGTCCCGCGGTGCAGCAGTCGGGTCCGTCCCGCGTGGCGGCCGTCGGTCCGTACATCCAGTCGTCCACCATGCCCCGCGGCGGCCCAGCAGGCCCAGTGAGACATAACGAGCTGCTGGTCAAACCCGGGGCCTACCCCGACGGCAACAACACGCTGCCCCCTGCTCCCCCCGCGCACCACACGCAAGGTTAGTTAGTTTCATTTATTGTCCACGTGTGGGAAAAAACACTTAACACAGTTATTTTCATGGCAAAAATACAGGACAACAGTGGCAAATGCATGAACACATTCATGCCTGACGTCGAAATTAAAAGAAAATGTCTTTTTAAAATGTCTCAATATTTCATGTCAAGGACCCCAAAAATTATACAGTATATAATAGGCCGCCGACCTCCATCTGAAAATATGTTGTTCCAGGGACCCTCCAGAAGCAAAGATTTGAGTTAAAAACTGAAACTCTGAAAGAATATTTATTCAAAGATTTGAGGCACATTTTCACGATTTAAAAAAAAATAGCAAACCTACAAGTTCATAGCGCGGCACTTGGTGCGGAATCGTTACAATCATAAAGGATCCCAATCCTACACATTATTATAACACCATGTGACCTCTGCCTCGCTCCTCCTCTTGAAAGAAAAGACGAGCGTCGGGTCACAACAACACATGTCGTTTTCCCAACGTCCGGTTTACGTTTCGGGTTCCCGGTGGAACCTCCAAAATAAGGGTTTTCACTGAAAACATGCTGGCGGTTAAGGAAGAATTAATGAAAGAATAATACCTGGCAGTGAGTGTGTTGAGAGCATGAAGTATAACATGAAATGTCCTGCTGCCCCCCCTCCCCTCAGCTGAACCCAAGGAATGTGACACATCTTCTGCTAGTGATGTCAGCCTGAGCTCTGAAGGTCTGGTCCATCTCCTGGACACACACATATCAGCTTATGGGTGTTTTCTCACCTGTAACCGTTTTGCTTATTTTTTCTTGCCGTGTTTTGACTTGCAGTGAGGCTGCTAGCTGTGCTGTTAAACCTGAGAGGAGGAGCAGGGTGGTGTGTGTGCGCGCGTGCGTGCGTGCGGTCACCATTCTGTTGTCTCACCATGGCAGGAGAAATGGTGTGATGAACGCATTTCACCACTAAATGGGGGTAGTGTGCAGGTCAACATGTAGGTCTTGTGGCTCTGTAAAAAAAATAACGGAACCGCTTTTGCCGACGCTGCGAGTTGCAGCCGAGCGCAAGCTTCATTTCCATCCACCAGCTGTTTAAAAACCCGGAAGAGACGCGCGTGCTGTAAGCTGCATCTTCTTGAAGCGACTGTCTGGGGAGTAGCTAGCTTCAGTGTGTGTGTGTGTGTGTGTGTGTGTGTGTGTGTGTGTGTGTGTGTGTGTGGATACATACTGGTCTCATTTAGCCAGAAGCTTACACACACACACACACACACACACACACTGCATGCTTTCCTTAGATGCCCCCCTGGGCCAGCAGAGAGCTTGATATTAAAGATAAATGAGCTGAACTCCAGAACAAAAAACACAGAACAACAGCATAATGGATTCCCCTCCCCCCTCCTCTCTTCCTCATCATCAGACTATCCTGGGGTTTTTATTGCTATTGCATGTTTTATTTAAGTAAAAAGTACGAATACTGCAACATTACAGAAATGATTTAGTAGAAGTGCAAAAAGTTATTGGCATCAAAATGTACCTATAAAGTACCAAAAGTAAAAGTCATTGTTCCAGAAAGTTTCAAATGTTGACGCCCGGGACAGGAGACGGGACAACACAAGACAGAGGTGGCCAAGTTGTACTGTGGTATTGCTACTTTAGTACTCCTCTTCTCCCACTGTTTTTTTTCCCTTTTCCCCGTGATGTTGCATGCATTCTGTTCCGCATGGTGAGTTGATGGGGGGGGGGGGGGGGGGGGGGGGGGGAGCAGCACGGAGGCTGGAGTGCATTGGAGAGTGCAGCTCTCAGCCTGGCCGTTGAGCAGCAGACAGACAGACAGAACCCTGGGAGGACAGACAGACAGACAGGCAGGCCCCTGGGAGAGCGCTGATGGAGAGAGCAAAGGGGGAGATCGGGAATATCTAAGGTGGTCTTCTCTCTCTCTCTCCGCGTGTGCATCTTCTCCAGAAGCCATGTTCTTACTAAAGCCTGTGAAAGAGCTGCGGGCAAAGAGAAAAGGTACGTGTGTGTGTGTGTGTGTGTGTGTGTGTGTGTGTGTGTGTGTGTGTGTGTGTGTGTGTGTGTGTGTGTGTGTGTGTGTGTGTGTGTGTGTGTGTGTGTGTGTGTGTGTGTGTGTGTGTGTGTGTGTGTGTGTGTGTGTGTGTGTGCGTGTGCGTGTGCGTGCCCGTGTGTTTTTACCCTGTGTTGCGATTCTCTGTGGCGGTTGTGGTGGTCTTCTTAGCGTCTGTCCGGCACTTGTCTGTCCGGAGCTTGACAATCTTTAACCCCAGTATCCATATTTTATTTCGTGGCTTAAAATGTGAGCGCGTGTACAAAAAATTTGCATTTTTAGCGAAGACATTTGGTGTAGGCTGGAAAAAAAGCGTTCCAGAGTACTGGACCTGACGTCCAGTTCACTACGTCTGGAGGGGTTGACTGGCAGCGACCAGAAAGAGCCTCTCGTCTCTCTAGTGGCTGCTGTCGTTGTACAGTAAGCTAATGGGGATCTAATAAATAAACCAGATCAAGTCTCACAGCAACATACTTTATCCGTCCTGTCTCTGTTTGCTGTGTGTTTGTACTTTTGTTGGCGTGTTGGCTCAGTTCTCCTTGGATCCTCTCTATTCTCCCCGCTGTTCGTTTTTTCTTCAACCGCTTATCCGTAGTCGGGTCGCGGGGGCAAAAGCTCCACCAGAGAGCTCCAGACATTCCTCTCCAGAGCAACATTAGTGACTTCCTCCTGGGGGATCCAGAGGCGTTCCAAGGCCAGTGAGTCGATGTAATCCCTCCATCTGCTCCTTGGTCTGCCCCGAGGTCTCCTCCCAGTGGGACGACCTCCCTAGGGAGACGCTTGAGAGGCATCCTAACCAGATGCCCGAACCACCTAAGCTGGCTCCTTTCCAGGCGAAGAAGCAAGCTTGTATTCGCAACCTTATTCTTTCGGTCATGACCCACACTTCATGACCATAGGTGAGAGTAAGAACGAAGATTGCTCTGTAGACAGAGCTTTGCTGTTTTTTTTTCTTCTTTTTGTTAAATAATGCTCACCCTAAGCACCTCAAGAGAATGCATTTTTGGTGTCAATCCTCAGGCATTGCACAGTACTGGTGGTGATGATCTGTTGTTTCACCATCTTAGTTGTGATGCTAGTCTAATGTCTCTGGTTGAGAAGAGCCTCCCCATTGCTGAGGCATTGAAGGCTTAGGAGACTATTAGCTGGGTTGTTGGACAATCAACCAAAATGTGGATGATCAGCAGAGAGAGAGAGAGAGACATTATAGCCTCCTCTTGTTGCTATTTTCTTTTCATAGTGACAAATAAACTGGTTGAAACTGGTTTCCATCTGTGTGTGTGTGTGTGTTTTTATTCTTCTATCATTTCGCTTTGCTTCCATTACACGTTAACATCCTCCCTGTCTGACTGTCTCCTCTGGTGTGTTTCTCCATGCAGGCCTCCAGTCGTCCAAGCTGGCCGAGTGGGGCTCCTCCTCCTCCTCTGGCCCCTCCCCCGGTGAGTCCGGTGCCAACAGCCATGGAGGCTCAGCGTCCACACTGCCACGGATGGCCTCTCGCTCCAGCCCCAGCACCGCTGAGCAAGGTAACTCACTCTATTTTAGTTTTAGTCATAGTCTCTTGAAACGTTTTCATTTAGTTTTAGTCACCTGGAATGCTTTAGTGTTTAGTTTTGTCGACTAAATCTACAGTTGATTTAGTCTCCCAGTCCACTCTCTAGTATTATATATATATAACTTTATGGTTGATAAAACTACCTGTTTAGTCGGCCTGAGCCAGTGGCGTAGCATCATGGTGATAGCAGGCCCAAGTGCAAATACTTTGTTTAGCCGCTACTTTTTATGCGATACTGTAGTATGAAGAAGTAGTGTATTAATGTGTGTGTGTGTGTGTGTGTGTGTGTGTGTGTGTGTGTGTCTAGATGAGACGGAATTAAAGAGGGACAGAAAGGTGCGTCCGTTCTCCATGTTCGAGCCCACTGAAGTGCCCGCCTCCTCCCTGCGCAAGAACCAGAGCAGCGATGACCTGGTCCGGGACGCCCAGGTGAGAGAGAGATACCAGCCACACACACACTACCTATACACACACTAAGCTCATATGAGTTTAACCAGTTACCTAGAGGTACCCGGGAAAACCTAGAGGCCCCAATTTGACCAGGAGGAAACCTCGGTCTGTACCCCACTGTAGATCTGCTACCTTAACCATCTCTCTCCTGTGGTTGCAGTCTGCTGCCAACAACAAGGTCCCTGTCGTCAAGGTGCCCCCGCCCGTCCCCAGCAAACCCAAGGGCCCCGCCGGTGGGCCCTATGGGAAGCCGGCCCTCAACACGGGGGGAACCTTCCCCAAAGCCGCCAAGCCCCAGCAGCAGAGCCAGCAGCAACAGCAACAACAGCAGCAGCAGCACCCCCAGAGTCGCAGCCCGGTGCCCCCGTCCCAGAGCCAGACGCTGCCCCTGCCCTCCAAGCAACAGGACGCCATGGCCCCCCCCGCGGCCGCGGTGCGGCCCTTCACCCCGGAGCTGCCCTCGTCGAAACCGCAGACCCTGGCGGCCAGCTCTATCTACTCCATGTACACGCAGCAGGGTGGTCCGGGGAAGACCTACCACCAGCCTGTCATTCAAGGGGCTCTCAACCGCGCCACGAGTCGAGGCAATGGATTTGTCAGTGGTAAGAATCAGTGTTGATTTCGTCGACTAAAACTAAGACGAAAAATGTTCGTCGATTACCTTTTTTTCACTGAGGATAACTAAATGGAAACTAAGCTATCATGACTAAAGTGACTAAAACTAAATGAAAACTATTCAAGAGACTATGACTAAAACTAAAATCAAAACAACACTTTGAATATTATGCAAGGGATACAATGTATGACACGGCAGTAGTTGTTGGAAAAAGAATGACCCACAGAATGTTTAAACGAAGAATGTTTAATCATCCTGAAGGGCATTATCCCACTTATTACACGGCTACTTTATTAATAAATTAATACATTTTACCCAAAAGTATCAACAAAACGAGGTATTTCCTTGCTTACGGACGGTAATGAAAGTATTGTATTGTATATGAGTGGCCGTCTGCAACACTGCACGGCTGCAGCACAGTCGGTCGCCTCGTAAAAGAAGGAAGTTGAGTTGAACAAAGAATACATTTTCGGTCACTGCCTTGTCATTTTCTCGCTTCAATTGTTTTCAAAAACATTCTTGAGAGCAATGTTTAGCTGTAAATGACATGGTGTGTTTGTTTACATGGCTGTCATGTTTGGGTACAGCATAAAATCCAAGCAGCGCAGCAGGTGCTCTTGAGTCTTTGATTAGACAGCTGAGCGGTCATTATCAAGACATAGCCGCGTAATAATCTACTTTAAACACTTGAACCCTAGCATCTCTATTCTACGGGGGGACATTAGCCAAAAAAAGAGGTTTAGTGTAGAGCCAACGGTCAAGTTTACTAAGTATGGAGTGTTTAAGTGGTTAACGCATTTTAACCTGAGATCAGATTCTAAAAAGGTCTTCTACATCCTGACAGTTTTCTGAAAAAGCTATATTTCTATGTCAGTCTTTCTTCGATTTTTCAAAAATAGCAGACCTACAAGCTCATAGCGCTGCTATTTTTCAATAGCTAAAGCATAACATAATGCTAACGCCAAAAGGGGTTCCCGCCCAAAATGGGTTAAATGTTAAACATGTCTACAAAGCTATCTCTGAAATCTATTTAAAAAAAGAGTTAACCTAAAAGGTTTTCTGTATATGGCACCCTTTAAAAGTGTCACCCTGTCAACAGTCTCTCTCCATAACGGAGAGGAGTGCTCATCTGGTGCGTTAGCACTCCATTTGAGTCCATTTAACTGGAGGACACCGTTCATGTCCCTTTTCCATTGATCAGAAAGCTTTTCTGGAGGCCATTCTCGTTGGGAGTGGCAGTTACTGGTTCCTCCTGGCAGCAGTGTCCTTTAAACAGGTCACTGGCGCTTCCAACTCAAAGTCCTGGCGCTAGTTCTCTCTGACAGTACGGCCCTTTATTCCATCACAATTAGCAGTAGGTGCCTTTCCATCAAGAATTTTCGAAAATAAGATGCAAGTAAGTAATTAGAAAAAAGAAAAGTGTATTTTTCTTGTTTCCATCCACTGATAAAATGTGCTTCTTGGGAGATATTAAATAAGCAGTAGATGGCACTATTTTGCCATTCAAGTGAGACGCACAGAGAGGCGCATATTATCTGACATTTATTTTACCGTTTGATGTCTGAAATCTGATAGCATCTGCATCACACACTACAGGATAATCTTACACGATTATTTTATCACGCGTGCACACACACACACACACACACACACACACAGTTCTCTGATTTATTCTTCACCACAGTGCATTTGTCGTTCTTTTAGGCTATTACAAATATCATACACAGACTGCCTGCGGTTGGTCTGCATGAAGTCGTCTGTCCAGAGGGCCACTGGGCCAGGCTGTCTGTTAAATAAATAAGTGTGTGTTTTTGACTTGACGGGGGCTGGTATAGTATTATTCAAGTACAGGGGCGAGGGACTCCTCCCCTGCGACTTGACAGTACCCAATTTTCATACCCAATCGGACTTTTGGTAAAGTACAAAACGAGATGATCACCTAAGGGGACCCAGCACTGCTCAAGGGGTGAAAGACCAGGCATGTACTGTATAGCTATGTGAAAGACGTGAGGTCGATTGTTTCCCGTGCTCCGACATTTGCTCCGATATTCAACCCAAAAAAACCGAGCTCTGTGTGTGTAATTCAATAATTTTATATTTTCACATTTCAAAATAAATAATTTTAAAACATTTAAAAGAATAAAATCACTATTCTATTGGAAATATCTACATATAAATCCTTTTAGTGGGCTATTTTTTTTCTTTTTTTTTTACGGGAAAAGGACAGCAAATTCCCGGGGATTTAATATGAGCCAAATTATTGAAAATTATTAAACCCTATCCACCAGTTTTGGAGATATGGATTATAGAGTAATGTCTTGCATAAAACAGCGAGTTGAGAAAACAGGCTTGAAAGGTTCACTTCTGTGGTCTCTAACATTACACCTAGCTAGCTACATGTTTAAGTATTTATTTCATAATTACAAGTCGATTTCAGCTCTGACATTCTCATGACATGCTCTAGTGTGTGAAGAGTCTGCCTGTGCCAAAAAACTAAAACTGTTGGGGTGTCTGTGTGTTTGTGTGTATTAGTGTATGGTAAACCGGTGATCTCCAGCGGTCTGCAGCACCCAGACAACCCCTACACGGAGCGCCGCTCCCCCCCGGCCACAGACGAGGTGGACCACTACCCACCAATGGCCCACCAATCGGAGACCCCGCCCCCCCAGCAGCAGCCGGAGACGGAACGCAACCCGCGGCCACTCAGCCCCACCAAGCTCCTCCCCTTCATCTCCAACCCGTACCGCCACCACCAGAGCGACGGCGACCTGGAGGCCCTGAGGAAGAAGCTGTACAACGCCCCGAGGCCCCTGAAGAAGCGCAGCTCCATCACGGAGCCCGAGGGCCCCGCCGGCCCCAACATCCAGAAGCTGCTCTACCAGAAGACCACGCTGGCCGCCATGGAGACGGTGGTCGCTTCGCCCGGGTAGGGTTTTTTTTTTTTTTACTTTTTGACTTTGGGACCCCCAATTGACATTCGTAGCGCGGCACCAAGTTCCACGCTACGAATGTTTTTAACTCAAATCTTTGCTTCTGGAGGGGGTCCCTGGAACAACATATTTTCAGATGGGGGTCGGTGGCCAATTACATATATTTTTGTGGGTTCTTGACATGAAAATGAAAATGCCTTTGTAGAATCATCCTCAGGTCGAAATGGGTTAATATCCACTTTGTCAGCAACAATAAGTTTAAACTATTACTAACTACTTGCTCCATGCCCTCAGTTTAGACTATTACTAACTATAATGGCCTTGCTCCCCCCCCCCCCCTTCAGCACGCCCACTTATCCCGGTGGAGAAGCGGAGAAAGCTGCGGAGGGATCGATGGCTCAACCTGGTGTCCCTCTGAGTGGCGGTGCAGAGAATGGCCAGCAGGAGGCAGCAGAGGGAGGACAGCTTCCACCTCACAGCCCCGCTTATAGTCAAGGTTAGTGGAATGGTGTTGAATTTTTCATTTGTTGTCTTTATGTTGTCAATTTCAGTTGAGTTTCATAGGACATAGAGCCTATTTCTTCAGAATAGATAGGACATTGATTTAATTCATGCCAAAATACTAGCATTTAGAACTAGCACTAGAAAGTTGGCATGCTAATATAGAAGCCATTGTTCTTGAAACGGCAATCTCGTTTGAACATAACCCAAACTACAGTCCGATGATGTCATTGGTAGGCATGTTTCTGAACTGTCCTCTGAGACACAGAGAGAATAGACAGGTTTGTGAACTGTCCACAGCCCTCCTCTGAGACACAGAGAGAATAGACAGGTTTGTGAACTGTCCACAGCCCTCCTCTGAGACACAGAGAGAATAGACAGGTTTGTGAACTGTCCACAGCCCTCCTCTGAGACACAGAGAGAATAGACAGGTTTGTGAACTGTCCACAGCCCTCCTCTGAGACACAGAGAGAATAGACAGGTTTGTGAACTGTCCACAGCCCTCCTCTGAGACACAGAGAGAATAGACAGGTTTGTGAACTGTCCACAGCCCTCCTCTGAGACACAGAGAGAATAGACAGGTTTGTGAACTGTCCACAGCCCTCCTCTGAGACACAGAGAGAATAGACAGGTTTGTGAACTGTCCACAGCCCTCCTCTGAGACACAGAGAGAATAGACACAAATGGTTCCATTATTATAATGAGCATTAGTGAGGACAAATTATATGAATATAGGTTGTAAATGTGTGAAGTGGTGAAGCTGTTTGTTAAGTTTCTGTTGACTCTACTAAGCTGGTCCGGTCCTAATGATACTGTCCCGTGTCCACAGCCCAAAGCGAGCAGCATCCCGGCCCGGCACCCTCCTCCTCCTCGGTGGTCACCGCAGACAACAAGGACATCGTCCCCCCTCCCCCGCCCTCCCACCCGGCGCCCCGGGGGCCCGACGCCGGCGCCCTGTTCCCACCGCCGCCCCCCTCCGCAGGAGGAGGAGGGCCGCAGGAGGAGGAGGAGGAGGAGGCGGCGCCCACTCCTCCCAGCATGCCCCCTCCCCCGCCGCCCCCCGCTCCTCCCGAGGGCTTCCTGGAGGAGTTCCCCCCCTACCCGCCGCCCCCCTACCCCAGTGGCGCCGAGCAGGAGGGCATGCTGGGAGAAGACTCCTTCAGCATGAAGGCACCGGAGGTCACAGGACAGGTCACCACACTACCACCGGTACGAACACCCAGTTCATTGATTGGTTAAAAATCACACCCGTAAGCCGCTCTTATCCTCATGACGTAAAACAGACACTATGCCCATTTGCTCAAATTTTCCATTGATTGTCAATGGGGAATTTAAGTGACGGGTGCCTGGTAATGTTTGCTTAAAGTGCTCTAAACAAACATTTAAAAAGTCCATAGACTTGGCTTCCACATGACGTCATGTCTGAGAGCCAGAAGTTGGAGGGGCTGGCGCCTCTCGAAAAAAGGAAATCAATAATAATAATAGGGCGTGATGTCATTATTATAAGTAGAAAGAAAAGAAGAAACACAAAGGAGACCTACAAGCTGAGATGTGAGCTTGTACGCCGGCATTTAAAAATAAAATCTGTATTGCCACGCATGCGCACACACACACACACAGGTCAACAAGGTCATGGGTCATTCCACTGGCCTGGAGTGGACTCCAGACTGTACATTGCTGATTACTAACAAGCTGTTCTCAAACATGTTGCATAATGGACTAAATCCCCACCATTGTTGGGAGAAGAAAGCGCCCTCTGTTGAGTCGTCTCCCCTAATCGGCTGCAGGCTCGCAGGTTATTTACAGCACATTATGCCGTGCTGAAAATAACTAGCAGTGTCATATCTACACCAGTGATATAACGTAACTGAGTACATTTACCGTAGTACTGTACGTACTAGTATTTCCGATTTTCCAATACCTACTTTACTACTCCACTACATCCAAAAGGCGAATATTACTCCACTACAATTATTTGAAATGTTTAGTTACTAGTTACTTTGTAGTGGTTTTTATACATTAGAAAACTTGAGAAATGGTACAATGGTACTTTTGTACCTTTAATTACATTTTGATACAAATACGTTTGCATCAGTACATTTTCGAATTCCTGACTTTTACTGTATTTCTACATTGTGGTATTGATACTTTTACTTAAGTAAAACACATTAGTACTGTTTTCCCACCATTGGTCTACACACACACCGTGGGTTTTAGCTTCCATTAATCCTTCAGAAGAGGGATTGACCGTGAGGTGTCAGGGATTACCCTAAAAGTGTCAACCAATCAGCGATCAGTGCTCTGACCAGTACAAAGGTGTTGGCATCGAAATATATCAGTGCCAAAAGTTAAAGTACTTGTTCTGCGTGTATCTTTTTTGTAATAATAATCTAAATCTACAAAAAGTTTTCAAATAATCTTAATGGCGTAAAAGTACAATACTTGAGAAAATGTACTTAATTATTTTTCCCACCACTGGCTATGCTATGACCCATTTCTCTCCCGCTGCCCCGGGTCCTGCCTTGTGCCCCCTAACCCCCAGACAACAACAACACATTGCATAACCATATTTCAGTGTGGTAGCGCCCTCCGTTGCTCAATTGGATCAGTGGCGTGAAGTAAGAGCTTCTGGAACGAGTACTGCTTCTTTTCTTGCCTCTGAACACAGAAGCAGGCGGACATAATGGACAACAACCCATAGGCTGTGTAGACATAATGGACAAGAACCCATAGGCTGTGTCTTTCTTTTTGTGGTTGTTGCTTGGACTCCTGATGCCTGTGTGTGTGTGTAGTCTCGCATAGCCAGACAACTATTCCACAATCTCTGAATGCTATTCAGAGTCTGGAACTACACCTCCCCGAAATCCGAGTAAGGAAGCTGGCATTTCCAATCACGAAAATATATTTTAAAATATCTTTTACATATATTTTTTTTATTTTCATTTCTGCCAAGCAGCAAGCTATATCTGCTTAGATGATTTGGATTTATATTAGGATAAAGTTGCGGCGACTGTAAAGACAAAACGGAAGAGGGGAGGCTTCACTTTATATGTGACTCATGATCAGAGCTGCCGTTGCTCCAGACTGTATGACGGACGGAAGCATTTGAAAAGTGCGAGAGGCAACAGTCTGGCCACACGAGACTACCGTGTGTGCGCGCCTCCGTCCTCACCGCTGTGATTGTGTCTCCAGGGCAAGAGGACCAACCTGCGTAAGAACGGCTCAGAGCGCATCAGCCACAGCATGAGGGTGAAGTTCAACCCACTGGCCCTGCTGCTGGACTCGTCTCTGGAGGGAGAGTTCGACCTGGTCCAGAGGATCATCTACGAGGTGAGGAGGACGCAGCCTGTCACCAGAAAAAAACATTTTAGTTTTACCATTATTCTTACCATTATTCTTTTCAGTTTTCTGAAATACATTATGTTTCTATATCAGTGGTGCTCAATATTTCATGTCAAGGACTCCCAGAAACTATATGTATTTGGCCACCGACCACCATCTGAAAATATGTAGTTTCAGGGACCCCCCAGATGCAAAGATTTGAGTTAAAACGTTCATTGTGAAAGAATATATTCAAAGATTTGCGCCACATTTTAACGGGTTTTTCAATAGATAAAGTTTAAAATAATGGTTAAAACATCAAAAGGGGTTCCTGTCCAGAATGGGTTAATTGCCACAAATAATTGGGATTGCCTTTTAGGCTTCGTAATAGAATGTTGCACAGGGCAGATATGACAAATAACTTAAATGTGCAACGCAATTACTGACACATTTTTAATAATGAAAAATAACAGATGAACAAGTTTACAATGGGTCACAAACTGACATGTTGTAAACTTGCTGATCTGCTATTTTTCAATAGCTAAAGTATGACATAATGCTTAAAACACCAAAAAGGGGTTCCCGTCCTGAATTTACTAACGAGTCAATACGGCGCCCCCTATAGGTGGACGATCCGAGCCAGCCCAACGACGAGGGCATCACGGCCCTGCACAACGCTGTGTGTGCCGGACACACGGAGATCGTCAAGTTCCTGGTGCAGTTCGGAGTCAACGTCAACGCCGCAGACAGCGACGGCTGGTGAGTGGCCGCCGATATACTAATGCAGTTGTGTCGTGTCAGGTGCTTTTTTATGTCTTTTCTTTCTATTTCTGCAGACTTTTGAAAAATGTTTGAAAATGTATGGACATTTTTCTACATGGAAATGATTGACGATTATGTGACAGGATTTTTTATTATTATATATATATATTTTAAGATTTTCTTTTGGCTTTTGTGCATATTGATAGTTACAGTGAAGACGGACAGGAAAGAGGGAGTGAGAGAAGGGGACGGGACTCGAACACGTAACGCACTGCTAGGCCAGAGCCTATAAGTGTCATTGTGTCATGCGCCTGGACCACTAGGCCAGCAAGCACCCGATTAGGGGATTATTTAATAATTGTGACAGGCCTAACTCTCTCGCTCTCTCTCTCTCTCTCTCTCTCTGTGTCTCTCTCTCAGGACGCCACTGCACTGCGCGGCCTCCTGTAACAACGTTCAGGTGTGTAAGTTCCTGGTGGAGTCTGGTGCCGCCGTGTTCGCCATGACCTACAGCGACATGCAGACGGCCGCCGATAAGTGTGAGGAGATGGAGGACGGATACACCCAGTGCTCGCAGTTCCTCTACGGTAAGGCTGTGTGCATGCGTGCGTGTGCGTGTGTTACAGTATCTTGTGTGTGTTATATTTGTGAGTGTCGGATGTTCCCACAAGTATAGCAGTATTTGAGAAATAGACCATTGTCCAGGTTCCCCCACTGACACCCCCAGGCGTTTTGACCTTATCCCCTCTCTCCCCCACTGACACCCCCGGGCGTTTTGACCTTATTCTCCCCCTCTCCCCCCCAGGCGTTCAGGAGAAGATGGGCATCATGAACCGCGGCGTGGTCTACGGCCTGTGGGAATACGCGGGAGAGAACGGCGACGAGCTGAGCTTCCACGAGGGCGACTGCATGGCCATCGTACGGCGAGAGGACGAGGACGAGGTGGAGTGGTGGTGGGCCCGCATGGGGCCCGATGCCGCTGAGGGCTACATCCCCCGCAACCTGCTAGGGGTGAGTCACTGGAAACAACACATTATAGTGGATCCATGGGCTAGTTTCACAGGGCTTGACACTCCGAGTGGCATAGACGGAGGTCTCCGTCCTATCAAATAATCCTGCTCGTCGCCCAGGACGGAGATTAATCACAGGACGGAGCATTAATGATATCGTATAACCGAGCGTACCGCTCCACAGGCTGGGAGTGTCGATTGAGCAACATCCGATGTCATTTCCGGTTGGGACGTCACCGAAAGTGGTCCCCCTCCATTTTAGTTGACGAGAGGAGAAAATCCTCAAACGTGAATAACTCTTGATCTAAATCAATCCGTCCAATTCTAACCAAAGATTATGTTTTTGACGGCCCAACGCGGTCCCGTAGCTTGTCGCGTTGTTGTCATTTTGTCAATCCCCTCGGGGTGTTTTGGCTACATTTAGCTACTTCAAGCTACTTTCAAAATGGCACGGAGCAACCTTGAAATAGGCCCTCAAGAAACAAATCGCTGGGCGTCCTGATTTAATGGTTACAAATACCCCCGGGCGTTCTAGGTGTTAATTTGTACAAAGTCCATAAACTTTGGCTGGGATGGGAAGTTTATAGTTAAGGCTCTCGACAAACATTAAATGTCCATAGACTTGGCTGGCCTATGACATAATTTCGGGAAGCCATATATAGCAAGGATTACTACTACTGTAACAAAATATAGTGCTTTAACATTTTCAACCCTATCTTTTAATCCATAATGTATTGTTGTACATTTGGGTCCCGGCTGGGAAGGCACTAAATCCTTTGGTTCTTAGTTTGCGAAACCCCTTGATTTAACGTTGTCCCTCCCTTTGTGTCTCCTGTCTCCCAACCATCAGCTCTACCCCAGAATCAAGCCCCGCCAGAGAAGCCTGGCTTAGAGGAGGACTGTGTGAGACAGACTGTCTCACTGTGTGAGACAGACAGACTGAGAGGACACAAGCACTCACTGGACGTCTTCAGCTGAGTGTGGACAATGAGGAGACAAAGCAATCAAAATGAAGAATGTGGAATAAGACCAAACCATATGAAGGATCTTAAAATGAACTATTAATGAACACCACACTAATAGCTGGGCCCGGAAACCACAGAACTTTTCTGGTCTAACTGGCACTTTTTATATATATATATAATGTCTCCACAGACAGGATTTCCACATCTATTTTTCCAGACCACTCCTCGATGTACTGTACACTAATGACATTATATTGTATTTCTCACATTTTTATTTTTATTTTTACTTGTTTCATAATGAGATTTAAGCATCCGGGGCCCTTTATAATGCGACCCCCGAGCCATATGTTGGGATGTCAAATGGAATAGGGTTGCAATATTTTATCAATTACTCTTTTTTTATTAATCAGATAGTCGAGAAGGGGTTAAAATTTGACGTTTTTTATTTAATTTTTTATAATAAACTAAATTGACGAGTCTGACTGATTAACCACTTTAGCCCTATTTTATATGTTGTTCTACAATGGCGTTAAGCAAAAAAACAACCAAGACGCAATGCAAGCGCATTAAACGTTCACATTTTGTTAACCAGTAGATGGCTATTTTCACTATCTTTGAATCAATTAATGGCATTAACTGTTGCACCCCTAAAATGGAGCAAGCAGTATTTTACAGTAGAAATGTGAATTATTTTTGTTTCCTTTTACACTTTTTTTCTTTTAGCTTACTGTTATTTTCCATAAGTTCACCACACAGTGCATGACATGAATGAGATGATTATGATGATGAACTTGATTTTGTTACCGCGTGCTTTTTGAAAATGTCCCCCTTTCTGTTACCCTGACAATCCCTTGAGGCTTGGTACTTTTTGCTTTGGTCCTTGACTTGGCAACCATACCTCAGTTTAGCATACACAATGGCTGCATCGAACAGGTGCACACACAAGGTTTTCAAACTGCGATTCTTTCCTCGAACCGCCATTCCAGCTTCCAAAATGGAACACGCCGTGCAATGATCACCATGATGTGTTTGATGGTTTGCTTATAAAGACCTACTTGTTGTTATACTTTTGACTATTCTGTGGTCCATGACGCCCCCAAGAAGCCAGGGTCCCTCGTCTTCCCCACGCTGGCAATGTGGCCGAGATACCCACAGAAACACTACAAGAACACAGTGTCACTGATACTAACATACTGCAGCAGGTTGTGTATTGGTGTGAAGAAGGAGTTTGGAAATCATAGCCAAGAGACCAAGGAGATGCTATATATGTTGTTTTCAATCACTTTATTACAGATCGTTTTCAGAAGGTTAATCCATGTTCAACCTTAGCTTCATGTAATCGGTCTTCGCTATAAGATGGCCCCATTTCCGTCTGTATCCACTCTTGACTGTGGATGGTTCAGAAGCATATATCCCCAGAGGTCCTTGAGGGGTCCCCGGCAAATAGGAACCAAATGGACCCTTATGTGTAACTCTTGAGAGCGTATTTGTACTACAGTGTAGATTGGGAGTCCAGGAAATGAGATTGGTATCAAACGGGCATCTGTGTGGCCTAACCCATATCAAACCAAGGGGTACTTGAAATTGAAATGGTTGAGAATCACTGCTATAGTTGTAAAAGTTACCACGGGCTAATGTGATAGTATAACAATCCATAGATTCCATAC
Source organism: Protomyctophum bolini (assembly GCF_963924005.1). Classification (NCBI taxonomy): domain Eukaryota; kingdom Metazoa; phylum Chordata; class Actinopteri; order Myctophiformes; family Myctophidae; genus Protomyctophum; species Protomyctophum bolini. The sequence continues at coordinate 15,328,651 of NC_137875.1, forward strand.
CCTCTTCAAGTTTTAGTTTTTTTTGTAGCAACTGATTGCTACCGTTCTCTTTCTAATGAGTGCAGGTGCAGATGTTTTTTTTCTAAGTCTCATGTTTCACTAAACCTGTCTGCCATCAGTTGATGCTTTCTAAATTCCAGACACCTCAAACGGCTCAACGCATCACGGCTGTCCACGCAGATATATATTTATTTTTGCTACCTATCATTATATTTTCTTGTCTACTGTAACACCACACACGTAGTATTTCCCACAATTTACAATAAAAATACTTTGTACTAAGTATTTGTGTGATATATATTTTTTAATACTTGCACTGGCCATTTGGTGGAATTTCTCTTGTGTGTTACTTAGCTTACCTGGAGACTAGAGGTATTATGTATAAAAGGTTTTTTACCACGTACATATTGTTAATTTATTGTGTCACATATTTTTGTGTATTTGGTTTGTTAGCCTTTGAGTCACCGGATAGCTCAGAGCTCTCACCTTTGGACCACAAGTTCATGGGTTCGATCACACACCTGTTGGTGGCGCTAGCCTGTAACTGGCCAATGTGAAAAGGGTGGGATATATTCCTCAGCCTAGTATGAAAGTCTGTGAAAGATTCCACGTAAATTGCACACTGCCTTCATGATTTGAGTCATTTTCAAAAATCCACCTTTTGGTGGCGCTGTAAGTCTGTCCAGGTCCCCAGCTAAATCTTTAACTCTAACAAGTAGCCTACTGTACTTTTAGGCAGTTACTTTAGTCTTTACTCTTCTTTACTCACTGGTAGACTTGCAGAATTACAAAATGGTTTATACTCTTGCAATGAAGCTTTGATGGATAGTTTTAAGTATCTTTATCTATGTTCGTTGAGGCTTTAGCAGCGAACAAACAAATGTAGTATCCTATTCTTCACAGGGCATATATGTCAAAACGATAGGGTGAGAATTGTAATGCTAATTGTGTCCAGGAGGTGTCAGACAAATACCGTTTTATTGAATGGCAGAAGGGGAGGAAGACAGACAGTACTGCGTGTGTGTGTGTGTGTGTGTGTGTGTGTGTGTGTGTGTGTGTGTGTGTGTGTCACTGTGTGTGTGTGTGTGTGTGTGTGTGTGTGTGTGTGTGTGTGTGTGTGTTTGTGTGTGTGTGTGTGTGCGTGTGTGCGGCGTGCGTGCGTGTGTGCGCGCGCGAAAGGGTCCGAAATTGAGCCCCGGACCCATTGATTGGGAAACACTGACTGGAGAGGGCGTGCCACCTGTGTGACGGTGAGGATCCGAGAGAGAGAGAGAGAGAGAGAGAGAGAGAGAGAGTGTGTGTTTGTGAGTCAGTCACACAGTCAGAGACAGAGACTGTAGTGTAGATATCTGGGTCTGTCTGTAGGTATCGGGTTCGGTACGGGGGGTTTAAAGTCCACCGGGATTATTATCTGGACTGGACTGGAGCTGATCTCTCACCAGACCACGCACCGTTGTGTCAACTGCAGCTGTGTGTGCTTCTAAAGCTAAAGGAATCCCTCCAAAACATCACAATCCAGGTATTGTCAAATGTGTCATATCACCTGTCTTTATGTTGTTTATCGTGTCTTAAAGACAACGGAATATATAGCCAGTCAGTGGCAGCAGTATAGCCACTGTCACTGATCAGTGACTTGACTTAAAACAAATTTGAAACTCTATACGATACGATCATGATACCGTATCTCTGCTGTGGATAGGTCTGTCGCTAATGATGTCCTTTATTATGCACATAAGAATATTTGCACAGTAATTATATAAGCTTATATCATGCACTATGTAGTAGCCTAGTCAATGTAGTCATACTGACTGTACTGTGTGTGCTGCCTGTCACACAACCTACCAGCCTATTCACTTATTGTCTTGGATAAGACGAAAACTGTCGAAAGACGAGACAGTTTTCGTCTTATTCAAGCGTGTCGTTAGGTGGCTTATCTTATTCTTAATAATCATAATCAGTGCTTTGATGTTTCACGTGCGTGTTGCTTCATTGTAACGTTTCCTACGCAGGAGGGTTCATTGTCTATGATGATCGCCTGCATGGCTTTTATTCCCTCCTCCCATGTTGCAAACTGAGCTACTATAGTTCTGACGTTCTGTCGTGCACACTGTAGCCTACTACTAGACTGTTACTGTACTTTGTGCGGGGTAAGTTGGGTAACTGTAGGCTATTGTATTGCAACACACCGAATTTAAGTTCCAACTGCCATTTCAAGTGGCAACTGTCATTTCTAGACGAGTTTTTTTGACGGGTATATTCATTAGTAGGAGGGTGGTCGACGACATTTTTGATGAATTGAACAAGGTGGACCCTCTTGTAAACTAGTGTAATGCTTAATTGGGTCGTCCACTGCAGTTAACAGTCTTTGCATTGAGTTTGTGCTTGAAATGTACTGTATCTCTGCAAACTGTTAATAAATATTTAAATCAATCAATCAAACATGAAAAGGTTTGAGAACCACTGCTCTATTCTATTTCTATCCTATCCTATTCTGTGCTGGTCAGCCCTATCATTTCATATGGATAACCCCCCCCCTCCGTGGATGTAAATGTATGAATACACTCAGTCAGCTAAGTACCTCATTAGTTAACTTGAGTTAATGTTTTCTATTGAAAACATATTAAAACTGTGGGGCCTATTAGAACATAGACCTGTAGGGTCTATTTGGCTCCATTTGTAGGCCTATTAAACTAAATTGTTCAGGGGGCCGCATTGTCAGAAACTCAACGGGCCGGGGGCCCCTTGTTTTTATTTTAGAACTCTTCCGTGGGCCGGTCCAACTTCATTGGCGGGCCGGATTTGGCCATGACTTGAATAGCCCTGGCCTACACTCTCAAGAGTTACATACCCCCATAAGGGTCCACCTGTGTTCAGTGTTGGTCACTTTCATGTTGTAGCCCCTTTCCTTTCGGGACCATTGGTTACCTTTTATAAATACAGAAAAGGTAACTAAGGGTCCCGAAAGGGCCTGCACTTTCATGGACCCTTCATGCATGCTGAAATCCTCATTGTTCTCTTCTCATTCTAAAGAGCATTTGAACCACCACCACCACTATACTACTGACAATTCATCTTTTACTTTCACCAGTTTCCCTTTAACGATCCATCGGAGGAGTCGTTTATTGTTTGTTGTTTGCTTGGATGCCCATTAGCCACAGTATACTCCCTTAGCAGCGAGCGGCTACTCTCCCTGGGGTCCACTGAGGTGAAGGGTCAGTTTAAATTAAAACACAGTCCCCAAAATGATTATTTCTTTCAATCAATTACAGAGACTTGACTTGAATTCAGAGATTCCTGAATCCCCTGAATTCCCATTCAGCAGGTCGCTCTTAATCCAGACTGACCTATAGTAAGCAACACAAGGTAATGCATCAAATGCATAGAAATGGTCATTTAGGATCATAAGTAGACTAAGAACAGTAACATTATGTAACTTTGCCTTGTGTTTCTGCTCACATAGCAGAACAATACACGATTGTTTTGTCTCTCTGTATGTTTCACTCTTGAGTCTTGACCCATCATTTCCCTCTATAGACGAATCCACAGAGGGGTACGTGCCCTGGGCCGCCATAGCTGATATTTGAACTGGTGACCCCCCCCAAAATAATCATATTTGAGCTGGGGACCCCCCAAAATAATTATACTTGAACTGGGGTCCCCCCAAAAAAATCATATTTGAGCTGGGGACCCTCCAAAATAATTAAACTTAAACTGAATTATACTCTCACCCTGACAAGCACTTGGAATTGCACATTGGAATGGAGGTGTTGCCGTTTTGTAGGCGACATTTACGCAGTTTGTCGTTTGTAGTTAAATCGGCACAATTGTTTACCTCTTTCTATCTGTCTATTGTCTATTTGACAATTTGGCCAATGTTTGACCAGGTTTTATAGTAGGCTGCCTATACTAGTGTGTTGTTGCTAGAGATGTTGTTACTTTTCCGATACTGTATCGGTATCGGAAAAGTATCTGATCTGCCCTTATTTGGTCATATTGGGTCATATTGGTATCGGCAAATATGCCAGTCTAACCACAGATCCGACACAGGGGTAAAGGGTTGACACTATGGAAGGTAAATAAAATGTTGGGGCATGTGGAGTTTGCTTTCGAGTTGCCCAAACTGCTTGTGCACATTTGAGTGAGGAGTCTGCTATAAACACAACACAAGATATATAGCTATAAACACAATTCCCGGTTAGTGGACTTCAAAATAAGATATTTTTTCTTTTTGTATTATTATAAATATTATTCTCTGGTATCGGTATCCGGTATCGGCTAACACAGAAATTGTGGGATCGGAAAGGAAAAACTAGGGACATCCCTAGTTGTTACTTTTGATGCAGTAATGCGCTCAGTCAATAGTATTATGGTGCGACAGTGTCAGAATATGACAGTGGTCTTTTTATATAACACAGATGCGGTTCATTCAGGCTCTGTTTGTCCGTCATACACAGTGTGTGTGTGTCAATGGAAGCACAGTTCAATGCCTTCGACTGGCCCCTTTTCTACCATTTATTGTTAGTTTCTCTCTCACACGCGCACTCTTTGTCTCCTTTCAGCTTGAATGGATTTTTTTATTTCATATCTTCTCAGGGGGTCTCAAGCAGGACTACCGTACCGTGATATGCTGTCAAGCCTATAGGCAGCTGACCAACATTCATTGATTGATTGACAGACTGACATCTGTGACTGATGACTGACTCTGACTGACTTGCTGATTGAAAGTGTAGTCTGACTGACTGACTGACTGACTGATTCATTGACTGCTGGACTGACAGGGTCTACTGGTGGCCCGCGGGCATGCTTCACTTAATGTGGCCCTCGGGTTAATTTCGCAATATTGATATGTTATTGATTTCAGCTGTTACAATTCCAAACATGCAAACATGACCCGCTTTAATTACTTAGTCTAAATTAGTAGCTTGCTGAGTAGTATTACAAATAATTTGTAATACAGGCGGGAAACTCAGTCCGCTGCCCCAGAAAGAAAACCTTATATTTTGAAGACAAAGCAATACTGCCTCATCAAAGTTGGTGTTGTGATAGTAAGAGGTGAGAGGAATTATGTCTAAATCTACGGCTGTCTGTCTGTGTACTGCTGTTGTGCGGGTTGCAAGGGTAGGCAGTAAGTAAGTACAAGTACTTAAGTACAATTTTGAGGTATTACTGGAGTATTTCCAATATCCAATTATTAGTGTGGTTGCCTATAGGCAAGCAGATTGTTTTTGCACTCTCATCGTTGTTTAAAAAACGTTTAAATCGTGCAATAACTCTCTATTCTCCCCTCCGATTGGCCAGCGATTCGGTTCTCTTCCCAAGGCTTTTGTGCACTTTGCCCTCATCTGATTGGACAGTATACAGTGACATACCCAAATCAGTGAAACTCTTCTCACTTTTGCCTCTAATAGTGCGATTTCCTATAGAGATAAGCAAGCACAGTCGCAATTCCGCAGGATACAGAATTTTCTGAATGCGTATATGCCATATCACAATATTCCAAATCACAGACAATATCCAGTGTAATATTAACCCATTCAGGCCTAAATCCGCCTAGAAAAAAGCCTTAAGATGGATATAATATTGATACTTTGGATGTCCCGATCGGGATTTTTTGCTCCTTCCGATTCAGGTCGTTTAAAAATGACGTGATCATTCTGCCCCGATCACGTGCTCGGGACAACCCTAGTACTCGAGGTACCGGTAATTGTTTTCCCCCCAAAACCACGAAGGCTAATTTGACCTTTGGGAGATACACAAATAAGTTGGTGTGTTACTGCACGTTGGCCTTTTAGGGCAGCATAGTCTGCTATTGGATTTGTGTTAACATGGTAAACATTGTGACTCTACTGGCTCGCAGACTGATACTGTTGAATTGGAAGCAACTCACACTACACTTATGAAAGATGTTATGCACTATTTGCAATTGGAAAAGATAAAGTTTGAATTGAGAGGGAGTGAAGATATAGATTTCTTTACTTTTTTTTTCATTTAAAAAGAAAAATGTCTGTAATTCAGTTGATTTACAACAACTTGTTGGGGAAGTTTGAGAGCAAGAGTGTCTGTCCTGTTGTCTTTGTTTTGTTTGTTTGATAAATGAGTACTTCTACCAGCACAGCTGTTGTCATGGTCCTACAGCTGTGACTCTGTGTGCCAGCGCAGGGCCCTGGGCCACTCTGTGTGCCATGGCAGGGCCCTGGGCCACACAGGGCCCTGGGCCACACAGGGCCCTGCAGGGTCACACAGGCTTATGTTACATTAGGACACTTTCACCCAGAAATAGCCGATCTGCAGAGATTGGTTCTTTTTTAAATAGCTGAGTTATGAAGTATCATATCATGGCTTAAGTGCTTAATGGCCTCATTCGTCTTAGACACGCATGCAACCAACCACACGTAACGGGCACACACGTTGGCATCAGCATGCGTGTATATGTGTAGTATGCACTGTGTGTGTGTGTGTGTGTGTGTGTGTGTGTGTGTGTGTGTGTGTTCGGGGTGTGTGGAGCAGGCTGTCTTCTCTCTTGGTTTGTTTAACTCGGAGAGAGAGAGAGCACCAACTGTGTTTACACTGAGAGAGAGAAACAGAGAGAGAGAGAGACAGGCAGGCAGGCAGACAGACAGACAGACAGACAGACAGACAGACAGACAGACAGACAAAGCACCAAATGTGTTTACACAGAGAGAGAGAGACAGAGAGAGAGAGAGTCAGGTAGACAGACAGTGAGAGAGAGAGCACCAAATGTGTTTACACTGTGAGAGAGAGACAGACAGCAGACGTCAACATCTGCATTAGGAGGGACAAGGTCAATGATATTCAACGTGTGTGTGTGTGTGTGTGTGTGTGTGTGTGTGTGTGCGCGCCCAAGCGTGCGCGCATGCATGCGTGGGCACTGATGCAAGTGATGACCGTCTCTGTCTTTGTCTCATATTAGCTTTCTGTCTCTCTTTCTATTTCACACACACGTACACACGCGCGCACACACACACACACACGTCAAGTTCAACTCCGTCTTCTCTTGCTGGAACACTATTAGTATTCAAAGCACCATATTGCACCACGCAGATCCCAAATACCATTCCGTACACCCCCCCAAACACCCCCCCACACACACACACTCGCCCCTGTGTGTGTGTGTGTGTGTGTGTGTGTGTGTGTGTTCGGAGTGTGTGTGGCTCCTTATTGTTATGTGATGTTTGAAGTGAGTGCGTGTCATGTTTGACATTCATGTCAAACAGTGGTGGAAAGTAACTTAAGTACATTTACTAAAATAATAAATACTGTACTTGAGTGCAATTTTGACTGGAGTATTAACAGTTTTAACAATACTTTTACTTTATCTACTCCACTACATCTTCTGTTTAGTAAAGAGATGGAGAGACGGTTAGACGAAAGTATAGCCTTGGTACCCACAGGCTTTTAGGTAGATGGTAGGGCTCGGTACACAGGCTTTTAGGTAGACAGTAGAACTCGGTACACAGGCTTTTAGGTAGACAGTAGAACTCGGTACACAGGCTTTTAAGTAGACGGTAGGGCTCAGTACCCAGGCTTTATGGTAGACAGGACTCGGTACACAGGCTTTTAGGTAGACTGTAGGGCTCAGTACCCAGGCTTTTAGGTAGACTGTAGGGCTCAGTACCCAGGCTTTTAGGTAGACTGTAGGGCTCAGTACACAGGCTTTTAGGTAGACTGTAGGGCTCAGTACACAGGCTTTTAGGTAGACTGTAGGGCTCAGTACCCAGGCTTTTAGGTAGACTGTAGGGCTCAGTACCCAGGCTTTTAGGTAGACAGTAGGGCTCAGTACCCAGGCTTTTAGGTAGACTGTAGGGCTCAGTACCCAGGCTTTTAGGTAGACGGTAGGGCTCAGTACCCAGGCTTTATGGTAGACTGTAGGGCTCAGTACCCAGGCTTTTAGGTAGACAGTAGGGCTCAGTACCCAGGCTTTTAGGTAGACTGTAGGGCTCAGTACCCAGGCTTTTAGGTAGACGGTAGGGCTCAGTACCCAGGCTTTATGGTAGACAGGACTCGGTACACAGGCTTTTAGGTAGACAGTAGGGCTCAGTACCCAGGCTTTTAGGTAGACGGTAGGGCTCAGTACCCAGGCTTTTAGGTAGACTGTAGGGCTCAGTACCCAGGCTTTTAGGTAGATTGTAAGGCTCAGTACCCAGGCTTTTAGGTAGACGGTAGGGCTCATTACACAGGCTTTTAGGTAGACGGTAGGACTCGGTACACAGGCTTTTAGGTAGACGGTAGGGATCGGTACACAGGCTTTTAGGTAGACGACTAGACTCTCTAGATACTCTAGCAATGATCTTCTCACACACACAAAAGAAGAAAAAACCTTTTCAACCAAATAAGTTCACAAACTAAACCTTTACTTGGACTAGAAGTGTTGTCTTCATTCGCTCTTCCATGCCTGTTTTCTCTGTGTGATATCTCTCTGCATATCAATCAGCTGGTCTCTCTTCAGTCAGCTGATTCTCTGTGATATCCTGCATATCAATCAGCTGGTCTCTCTTCAGTCAGCTGATTCTCTGTGATATCCTGCATATCAATCAGCTGGTCTCTCTTCAGTCAGCTGATTCTCTGTGCAATAGATCTCTGTGATATCCTGCATATCAATCAGCGGATCTCTCTTCAGTCAGCTGATTTGCTGTAGGTCTCTCCCTCTCTGAGCCCCAGGGGACCCAGAGGACCTGGGGAGCCCCAGGGGACCCAGAGGACCTGGGGAGCCCCAGGGGACCCAGAGGACCTGGGGAGCCCCAGGGGACCCAGAGGGAAACTTTATGGGTCTGTAACTCTTAGAGTGTACAAATGGAACTCACGGGTCCATTTGGTTCCATTTGTACACTCTCTGTGTTAAATAACATGCTGAGGATTTTACAGTGTAGCTTGAAGTGAGGGGTGCTAATATATTAAAGTCTAACTCATGTTGATTTGGTGATGTAATGGTGATGTAAAACAAATGGTGCCAACACAAACATTAAATGCCAACAATAATGAGGGACACTATGATGTAAAGTTTCCTTTCATTGTCAATGGTGTTTTTAAAACAAACATTGAACCTGTATAATTTATAGGAGGGGCTAGCGCCCCTCAAAAATAAATTGTATCAAATAGGGGTCCATGGCCTTAGAAGGCATAATTATCAAACTGGGGGTCTTTGAAATGAAAAAGATAATTGGTGGGTGCACGTTTTCTGAAATAGAATAGAATAGAATACTTTATTGGCAGCAATTAAAAGAACGGTGTCACCAATTACAAGCGCCAAATGCATTAAACACCAATAATAGAAGAAAAGTATGATTTATTGGTTCGTGCACATACAGTACTACTGTATAGGACAAGCAATGAGGCATGGGCTAGTCAGTCCAGCCAGGTACGTTTGTATACAGTAAGTCCAATTAGTTCCACCACATAATCCCCACTGCTGTCCCTCACTGTTGCTGCGTTATGTGAATGCATTTTATATAGTATTATAACCCATTTAGACCTGAGGACGATTCTACAAAAATGTCTTCTAAATCCTGACAGTTTTCTGAAAAACCCATGTTTCCATGTCAGTGGTTCTCAATCATTTTCTTGTCAAGGACCCCCAAAACTATCTGTAATTTGCCGCTGACAATATGTTGTCACAGGGACCCCCCCAGAGGCAAAGATTTGAGTTAAAAACGTTTGCTCTGAAAGAATATATATTCAAAGATTTGCAACACTTTTTCACAATTTTTCAAAAATAGCAGAAACTATACAAGCTCGTAGCGCGGCACCGAGATCTGCTATTTTAGTAATCCTGGTCTCTAAACTGCCTCCCCCTGGCCAGCTGGGGCGCCTGATGGAGGAACTGGTTGGAAAAACGTGTTCCTTCCACAATCCACACGCTCCAACCAGGAAAACTCCCCCATGTCAGGTGTAAAGGAGCGACTTGGACACTCATGCATGAAGGAAGCATGAGTTCAAGTCCGTTGCTCTCCCCAGGTTGGCGGAGGATGATTAGATAATTGACACAGGGGTGAAAAATGGGTTACATCGTGGGATAAAAAATATATTAAAGAAAAATAAACACCAAAAGGGGTTCCCGTCCAGAATGGGTTAATGCATCTGTGTATTTATATAATGTTTTATTGTTGTGAACTGACTGCCGGTGTGCTAAAGACCATTTAATGGACAATAAAGTTTTCTTTATCTTAATTAAGATTTCAATTAAGCCATGGGGTGTTTTTTATTGGCGTTACCTTGTTGTGACAGTCTTCCGCAACAGTGGTTCTCAAACATTTTGTCATATTAACGGTACGCAAATATGTAAATCTTTCCCCCAAAGTTAGTTTGTCACGAGGAATAACTGGATAGAATATTTCGTTTTCATTAGGACAGACTGAAAATAACTTTTATATTGGTGTTTTGCATTCCTCTTCGGGGGAGAACATTCACCAAAAATAGCCGATCTACTGTACAACGCGTTGTGAGGTTGTAGATCAGCTATTTCTGTTTAAGACTTGGTGTACTGTAGGCTGATAAAGAACGCACCAAGTACAGTTTAACTCTGGCCCGTTTTAAAATATCGGGTCTACTCTGAAGTGATATTGACAAATTATAAAAGTATTCTGAGGCATCCGTGCCGTGACTTGCGTCAAGACAGCCTAAGGTGCCATGAGAAGTCCTAGCTGGACTACGAGACTTAACTGTGTTGTGTTTGTGTTTCTCTTGCAGACCTCAGCAGCCCTCCATCCGTGTGTGTGTGTGTGTGTGTGCGTGTGCGTAAACATGATTGCGTGAACATGTTTGCGTGAACGTCTTCGGACGTGTGTTTGCACCCGGGTGGAGGTGGGCGGGGCGGTGATCGATGCGTGCGGCCAGGCGCCCCCCCGCGAGGGGCGTAGCCTCCTCGCTGTGGACGGTCCTCTGCTGTGTGGGCGTGGCTGGCGGCTATCTGTTCAGAACGCCCCAGGACCTTGACGTCACGCCGCGCATCACCGTGCCTACCACAGGTCTGTACTCTACTGTATGTTAACATCACCGTGCCTACCACAGGTCTGTACTCTACTGTATGTTAACATCACCGTGCCTACCACAGGTCTGTACTCTACTGTATGTTAACATCACCGTGCCTACCACAGGTCTGTACTCTACTGTATGTTAACATCACCGTGCCTACCACAGGTCTGTACTCTACTGTATGTTAACATCACCGTGCCTACCACAGGTCTGTACTCTACTGTATGTTAACATCACCGTGCCTACCACAGGTCTGTACTCTACTGTATGTTAACATCACCGTGCCTACCACAGGTCTGTACTCTACTGTATGTTAACATCACCGTGCCTACCACAGGTCTGTACTCTACTGTATGTTAACATCACCGTGCCTACCACAGGTCTGTACTCTACTGTATGTTAACATCACCGTGCCTACCACAGGTCTGTACTCTACTGTATGTTAACATCACCGTGCCTACCACAGGTCTGTACTCTACTGTATGTTAACATCACCGTGCCTACCACAGGTCTGTACTCTACTGTATGTTAACATCACCGTGCCTACCACAGGTCTGTACTCTACTGTATGTTAACATCACCGTGCCTACCACAGGTCTGTACTCTACTGTATGTTAACATCACCGTGCCTACCACAGGTCTGTACTCTACTGTATGTTAACATCACCGTGCCTACCACAGGTCTGTACTCTACTGTATGTTAACATCACCGTGCCTACCACAGGTCTGTACTCTACTGTATGTTAACATCACCGTGCCTACCACAGGTCTGTACTCTACTGTATGTTAACATCACCGTGCCTACCACAGGTCTGTACTCTACTGTATGTTAACATCACCGTGCCTACCACAGGTCTGTACTCTACTGTATGTTAACATCACCGTGCCTACCACAGGTCTGTACTCTACTGTATGTTAACATCACCGTGCCTACCACAGGTCTGTACTCTACTGTATGTTAACATCACCGTGCCTACCACAGGTCTGTACTCTACTGTATGTTAACATCACCGTGCCGACCACAGGTCTGTACTCTACTGTATGTTAACATCACCGTGCCTACCACAGGTCTGTACTCAAAGTAACGCAAAGGAGTTCATCGCGCTAAGAAAGTTAATCCATCGCGTGTCGTCACACAGCCTAGAATGAGGATGTGGCTCAAATATGGAGGGCTATTACTTCCGGGTCGGGCGGAAGTGGTCTCTTCTCATGCGTTGTTTGCCTTTTTGCCTGGCACTGGCCTCATGATCCCACCTATAGTAATGGGAGGGAATGTGTTAATTAGAATAGACTTAATTTTGCCATTTTCACAAGTGCTTAGGAAGTCTTGGAGCACAGCTCCAAGGATCAGCATTAAAAGAAAGACACATACAATCCTGGAATACTAAATAAGTACTTCACAGTAATTCAGTTCCTCTATGATGATTCAGTTCATCTGATATATTGACTACCGTCCTTAATGTCCTTGGCTACTAATCGCACAGTGGCAGGGAGAAAAGTGTTAGATAAGCGTGTTGTGTGAATGTGTGGGTGGAGAAGAGATGCTCTCCGGCCTGTGGTGTCTCAGGTCGTGTCCTGAGTCCCTCCACACAAACAGGATGGTGTGGAATCCTTAACCCATTCTGACCTGAGATCAGATTCTAAAAATGTCTGTTTGAAAATGACAGTTTTCTGAAAAAGCTATGTTTCTATGTCAGTCGTTCTTAGATTTTTCAAAAATAGCAGACCTACAAGCTCGTAGCGCGCCACTCGGTGGTGCAATTTGAGCTTGTAGATCTGTTATTTTTAAATAACTAAAGCATAACGTAATGCAAACACCAAAAGGGGTTCCCGCCTAAAATTGGTTAAAGATACTCTGGGCTCTCCTCCTACAGCGCTGTGTGTAGATTGTGTCCTATCATTCTTTCTACTATTCTTATTCAAGTTATATATCGTTTGCAGAGGTGGACAGTAACTGAGTAAATGTAGTTGAGTACTGTACTTATGTGCAGATTCTGATGGTCTGTACTTAACTTGAGTATAAGAATTTTTTATACTCTTACTTTAGTACATTTCCAAGACAAATATTTTACTTTTACTCGAGTAGATTTCTAGGAATGCTGTAAAGTACTAAGTACTTTTAGTTTGGTTTTTTTACTTCTGTGCTCACACTATCCATGTCTGTGGCTTCCCCTCCACTCGCCAGTGGCAGCAGGGCTACTCTTGCTCGGTGTTGTTCAAACTGTTGTTGTTAACACCCCGAACGCCCGAGGTTATTTCATTAATAAAATCATAGCAGCACATTTAGCGACGGACCGGATGCTCTCCCGGATGTGGCTGAAGTAGTTTGATGTAGCCAAAAGACTCTCGATGCGATCGACAACAACGGGAGGTATGATTAATTCTACCGCGACTATAGCGACGCGACCGCGGTGGGCTGTCTAATCTTTTCTTAGAATTGGACGGAATGTTTTAAATCAAGCGTTATTAACGTTTTAAGATTTTCGATCTCGTCGGCTAAAATAGGGGGGAACATTATTTATGACGTCCCACCGGGAAAACAACATCGAATGTTGTGCAACAGACGCTGCCATCTGGTGACTAAAATGTGACTAACACTAAAGGAAAGACTATGACTAAAACTAAAATAGAAATGTGCTGCCAAAGACGACACTGATTGTAGCATCACCACCGTATCTACCACTGTCTGCCTACCTTACACTGCTCTCTTTGCCCTTACTAGGATTTCATTTCTGACGGGCGTCCTTGGTCTTATACTGACACTCACACTCACACACACACACACACACACACACACACACACACACACACACACACACACACACACACACTCGGTAGATATTGGGGGGGATCCGTAACCATGACAACTGTTTCGCAAGGCATGCAGTTGTTTTCCTTCTTGCTCTTATCAGTAGATACAGTTCAGTTGTGTGTGTGTGTGTGTGTGTGTGTGTGTGTGTGTGTGTGTGTGCGCGCGCGCGTGTGTGTGCGCATTGATTTACATCAATTCTGAACAAAATGTTCTAATCTTTGCAATTAGGGCTACAACTATCAATAACTTTTTGGACTAATCAATTTTATACTTTATCGCAAAACATTTTGAAACTTTCCTTTAATGACTTATATCTGTGACATATATTTTTATCAGCCCTACATGACACTGGCCAGTGGCCACCACTGACCACCACCAGGGTGGCCCGTTGTCCAGGGTGAATGTGGAAAGTGTGAAGCAATTTGCGTCACAGCAAATTGTTGCGCAATAACAGTGTGGCAAACAAAAGCAATATTTGTACAGTAAATATGACAGTTGCGTGGATGCAAGGTAGTGCGTTATGTCTGGACAGGCATGCAGTACAGTATGTGTTATGCATTGCATGGAGAGATGTGTACAAACGGAGTGGTTTGGTAGGAGAAGGCGGACGGATAAACGCGGACAAATGTTAAGACGCCCTTTCAATTAGTGTGGCAAGATGGCCTATCTCAAGAGTGTGACTTATTAGGCAATTATTTTGTCTATTTGCTATTTTCAAAATAGTATAACATAGTTTTCAAATGTATACATTTGAAAACTTGTGAAATGAGACACCCGCACATTTTAATACCAATACTTTTGTACTTTTACTCAAGTACATTTTGAATTCCAGACTTTTACTTGTAACAGAGTACTTCTATATAGCAGTAATGAAGTAAAAAAAATATATATATGCGTATATATGAGTACCTTTTCCTTTTTCTACCCATCTGTTCCTCCCCAGTCAACAGCACCTGCTGGTACCTTTATCTCTGCATGTCTACATCAACACTTTGTCCTGCTGTCAACGTACCAGTCCTATCAGCACGCATTCACCTCCTCCACTGTTCCTCATGATCACTCACGCCCCTCTCACACTCCCCCCACTAACCTCACTCACACCCTGTCACACTCCCCCCACTAACCTCACTCACGCCCCTGTCACACTCCCCCCACTAACCTCACTCACGCCCCTTTCACACTCCCCCCACTAACCTCACTCACGCCCCTGTCACACTCCCCCCACTAACCTCACTCACGCCCCTGTCACACTCCCCCCACTAACCTCACTCACGCACCTGTCACACTCCCCCCACTAACCTCACTCACGCCCCTTTCACACTCCCCCCACTAACCTCACTCACGCCCCTGTCACACTCCCCCCACTAACCTCACTCACGCCCCTGTCACACTCCCCCCACTAACCTCACTCACGCCCCTGTCACACTCCCCCCACTAACCTCACTCACACCCCTGTCACACTCCCCCCACTAACCTCACTCACGCCCCTGTCACACTCCCCCCACTAACCTCACTCACGCCCTGTCACACTCCCCCACTAACCTCACTCACGCCCCTGTCACACTCCCCCACTAACCTCACTCACGCCCCTGTCACACTCCCCCCACTAACCTCACTCACGCCCCTGTCACACTCCCCCCACTAACCTCACTCACACCCCTGTCACACTCCCCCCACTAACCTCACTCACGCCCCTGTCACACTCCCCCCACAAACCTCACTCATGCCCCTGTCACACTCCCCCACTAACCTCACTCACGCCCCTGTCACACTCCCCCCACTAACCTCACTCACACCCCTGTCACACTCCCCCCACTAACCTCACTCACGCACCTGTCAAACTCCCCCCACTAACCTCACTCACGCCCCTGTCACACTCCCCCCACTAACCTCACTCACGCCCCTGTCACACTCCCCCCACTAACCTCACTCACGCACCTGTCAAACTCCCCCCACTAACCTCACTCACGCCCCTGTCACACTCCCCCCACTAACCTCACTCACGCCCCTGTCACACTCCCCCCACTAACCTCACTCACGCACCTGTCACACTCCCCCCACTAACCTCACTCACGCCCCTGTCACACTCCCCCCACTAACCTCACTCACGCCCCTGTCACACTCCCCCACTAACTGCGTTATGTGCTCTCCCGGATGTGGCTGAAGTACCTTGATGTAGCCAAAACACTCTCGATGCGATTGACAACAACGGGAGGTATGATTAATTCTACCGCGACTAGCGACGGGACCGCGGTGGGTCGAATGTTGCGCTAAACCTATAACCTCACAGGAAGCCACGCCCACAGGTTAGTTTGAACCTGTCACACATGTCGGGAGCCATGGGTTAGTTTCAACCCGTCCCACGGGCAATGCGACACACTGTGAGCTTGTAGATCGGCTATTTTCAAAAGGTCTTTCGAATTTTGGAAACTTGTGAAATATGGGACATTTATGCACAATGAGTACTGGCACTTTAACAATAGCATGTCTGAGAGGTCATTTTGACAGGTTCTTTTTTAGATTGTATTGATTATTTGGCCCATGAAGCTTTCAGAAGGTTCCCCTTCCATGACTATCAGCATCCATCATCATTCCATCATCTCAGACATTTTTTACATCTGAAACATTTCTCACACATTTTGATATCAATACTTTTGTACTTTATTTAATCAAGCACATTTTGAATTCCGGACTTTTACTTATAACAGACATTGATACTTTTACTTAAGTAAAACATGTGAGTACTTTTTCCCCCCCACTGCTGATGATTAGTCATAGTCCTCTATACTCTCCCCACCTTCCTCCTCCTCCTCCTCCTCCTCCTCCTCCTCCTCCTCCTCTTCCTCCTCCTCTTCCTCTTCCTCTTCCTCTTCCTCTTCCTCCTCCTCCTCCTCCTCCTCCTCCTCTTCCTCTTCCTCTTCCTCTTCCTCCTCCTCCTCCTCCTCCTCCTCCTCCTCCTCCTCTCAAACTACACACTAATCCCTTTAATCTCAGTGTTTCACTTCACACACATCATCCTACGAACCTGCATGAGCTGCACTGCACCACTGTTGATTTTGACAGCACATTTTGATTTAGTTTTAGTCATAGTCATTTTGAATACATTTTCATGTAGTTTTAGTCACATACTATGGTCAACTGAAATATTGTAGTGTTGGTCTAGTTTTAGTCCACTAAATATAAATTTAATAAATATTTTATTTGACTAAATCTACAGTTGATTTAGTCGACTACAACCGTGAACATTCAGCCAAAATGGCAGATCTGCGTGCTCGGATCACATGCTTGTAGATCTGCTATTTGGGCACCATTTGACAAAGGTGCTACAGTTTAAAACCGCTGTGGCGATCAAGGCAGGGTCCGTCCGTCATCCGTCCACCCTCACGAGGCGGTCCAAATCACTAACCCATTTAGGCCTGACTTCGAAATTTATAAAATGTCTTCAAAATCCTGAAAGTTTTCTGAAATACCTATGTTTCTATATCAGTGGTTCTCAATATTTCATGTCAAGGACCCCAATATGTAATACGCCTCGAAATGTGAATATTTTGGAAACATTTTAATGACACAAATCTTGTGTGTGGGGGGTCCCTGGTGGCACAACATATTTTCCAATATAGGTCCGCGTCCAAATATTACGTATTTTCATTTGGGAATCCTTTCATTTGGGCATCATTCCTTGAAGAAGACCTGCTAGGTCGAAACGTTGGATAGTAATAAATATACAGCATCGTGGCTACGTGTGTGCAGCCCTTTTCTCATTTTTACTTATTTACTGCCTTAGGCCAGCACCTCACCAACACTGGTGTGCGCCCTTTCCTGTTTTGTCCATTTGGGCATCCTTGACATGATAAACACTGAGAACCACTGCTATATGTGGCACGTTTTTAAATCCATTTCCACGTGCGCACATGCACACACATACACATATACTGTAGTACACACACACACCGGTACATACACGCACACAGAGGTTTCTTTGCACCAGCCGTTGTGTGTGTGATGGTTCTGCTCTTGACTCTGCTCCCATTCCCAAGGTCCCAATTATAAGTGCGTGTGCGTGCGTGCGTGTGTGCATGTGTGTATGTGTGCATATGACGTGTGTTAAGGGGTCTTTAAGCTTGTAGATTTCAGCTCTCCGTTTTGAGCAGCTAAAGAGATTAAACATTCAGACAGGCAGAGGAGAGAGAGGAAGTTCATCCTACTAACAGTACATCCAAAACGGGGTGGGGGAAAAAGAAACTGTACCCGCTGGATCCAATGTAGTTATTCTTTTACGCAGTGTGAGCTTGTAGATCTGCTATTTTCTGATGCTTGTGTGCGACACTGTAATGTGACTGACCAAAGCAGGGGCCAGGGCATTAATTTATGGTAACAACATATAAGTTTAAATATTACAAGGTATATCTGCACCGACAGCAACAGCAGTTGTGTGACGAATAGCCCATCTACAGTCAGGCTCACAAGGTGTCATGTTCACTACTTTTGAAATGTTTTGACGTTTTCTTTTTGTGTGCGACAGTTTGTGCCTGCTGTAAATTGATATGGTTGAACGTGTTGAGTGAAATGGCATGGCCAGTGTTGTATAATGGAACTCTTCTATGCAACGCGGTAGAGTCTGTCCTCCTGTACGCCAGTGAATGCTGGACCCGGCCTGAAGCCAACCCTGCAGAAGTCCCTCTAGACGGGGTGCTACACCAGGATGCTGGTACTTAACGTCAGCAAGAGTACACATGTTACCAACGACTGTCTGTATGATGGAATGCCAAGGGTGAGCCCGGAAATAGCAGCCAGGAGCATGAGACTATATAGCAGGACACTAGTGCCAAATTATATGAATGATGACACCAAGAGCTGCCAGCCAGCAAATTAGTGCTGTGGGATCAAACAACACACAGTCAGGCATCATCGGTCACAAGGACGACCCCACACTAACATACGTGTCCTCAAGGAAGACACAGGAGCACAAAGCAACGGACTGGCCACAAGTACTGTATTGAGAACCGGGATGACTGTCTGAGGACAACCTATAGAGATTTAAGAGCCACAATGGCTTCCTTTTAATCACGAATCTCAGAGGAAACCTAAACAAACACCTCATTAAGAAATGTCTTTGATATCTCTGTGACACAGAGATATAAAAGATACTGTATATGTCTCTCGTCAGTATGGTTGGTTGGTGTGTTTTATTTCTCTCTTTGATCAGGAAAATATCTTTGTTTTCTTCTACTCCAGTTCATCTCACATCAGCCTTCTGTTGTTGGAACCGGGCTTTCTGATTAACCACCAGTGGTGGAAACTAACTAACCAAGTACATTTACTTAACGTATTGTACTTAAAATGTGAAAATAGCCGATCTACAATCACACTAGAGTATGTGCGTGTGTGTGTGTGTGTGTGTGTGTGCGTGCGTGCATGACTGGAAGATGCTGTTGATTTTAGCTCATGTGGTTGGCGCCGCTGTCATCTGGAAACCTTGTATGTCCGTTGTAACTGTAATTTATAAAACCCACAAACACGCTATGTTGAGCTTTCAAGTTAAGAATAATTATTATTTTGTCTCTCTCTCTCAATGGTCACTCTGGGGCTTCATCCTTAATCACTTTCTCTTTGACTTAAAACTCATTTAACCCATTTAGACCTAAGTTCGATTCTACAAATATCTTCTAAAACATGACTGAAAAACCCATGTTTCTATGTCAGTTGTGCTCAAACTATTTCATTTCAATGTTATCTGTATTTGGTCGACGACCCCCATCTGAGAATATGTTGTTCCAGGAATCCCCCCAGAAGCAAGTTAAAGAAACGTTCGCTCTGAAAATATATATTTAAAGATTTGAATTACATTTTCACGATTTAAAAGAAATAGCAGACCTAAACAAGCTAGTAGGACAGCACTCGGTGCCGCGCTATGAGCTTGTAGATCTGTTATTTTTCAACAGCTAAAGCATAACATAATGCTTAAAACACCAAAAGGGGTTCCCGCCAAAAATGGATTAAATAGCAGATCTACAGTAACGTGTACAAGCTCACAACGCTCCGCGATGCTTTTGAGAGAGCTTGTAGATTGGCTGTTTTTTGGGCTATACTGCTGTTGTGTGTTGTGTGGTGTGATGGAGAGAGGAGTATAGCTGGGCATTCATTTACAAAATCAATCAAAAATACATAAACAAGTAGAAATAATGGATGTGCCAGCCTGCCAGGTTTCTGCCCGACCGCAACGATTTGTCAGTCCTCCGCAGAGCAAACACACCTGACATCTGTGAAGCTGAACAAACACACACACACACACACACACACACACACACACACACGTACACACGCACACACACGCACACAGTTGGAGAGCATCCAAGCACTCTGCTCCAGAGTGCGTGTGTGCGTGTGTGTGTCTAACGGCGTGTTCTGCCCTGCGGTGCTACAGTCTAAGGCCAAGTTGACAACGACAGGCAGTGACACTAGTCACACCCAGCGGTGGCAGAAGTACTGCTGTTTTGTCTTTAAGGTTAGGGTCACCAGGAAGTGCAAAATGATTATAGAAATAACTGACACTGTCCCCACCCGGTCTGGTGACTCAGGTCCATCCCTGGGGGGGGCCTGTCAGTCAGTCCCCCATGGCATGCACACACACACACACACACAAACATCCTCCTCCTCATTCGATTGACCTGTCCATAATACCTCATTATTTAAACCGTCAGGAGAGTCAATAATAACCTCAGGCTTTCTGCGTCTCCTTCGCAAACAAACAAAACAAACATAATTAATGGGACCCATAGAAATGTGTCCGCGGCCCACCGATGGGTCCCGAGCCACTGTTTGGGAAGCAGCAGCGGTGGAAGTGGTGAAGTGGTTAATGGAATGTTCTTTTTTTCTAGAAGCACTGAGGCGTTTATCAGCAGGAGTGTTATTTAATCGCATAATCCTATCCTCACCTGCTGTTCCCCTCTGTCCAAAGTTACACCCCCCTGCCCCCCCCCCTACACACACACACGCACACACACACACACATTGAAACATTGAGAAATGTACACTGTACTTCCACCACTGCTCATCCCCTCACTTCACTTCACTGTGCGTGCGTGCGTGCGTGCGTGCGTGCGTGCGTGCGTGCGTGCGTGCGTGCGTGCGTGCGTGCGTGCGTGGATCACAGGCCGGGGGCACCGACAGGAAGCGCAGGGGGCCATTGTCTTCGCCCCGGAAGCCTTTTGTTCTTCAGACACAAACCCATTGTCCTGACTCAACAATGCAGAGCTCCTGGTGCCGGGATGGGCGTGCGCTCACCCCGCGCACCGCCAAGGAGCTTTTCCTCCCCGAAATTACACGAGGTAGGGGTGGGGGTCGAGTAGTGCCTTGAAGGGCTACTTCAACCCTATTCCAACCATATCTTATTTTAAAGATGTTTAGGACACAAACACTTTCCTTGGTTTTTTTTTAATGTTTTCTATGTGTGTACTTTGTGTTTTTAGATATTTGAGTTGTGGCGTTCATGACAAAAAATTGTCATGAAAATATAAGTAACCGTGCCATGAGGCGCAGGAGCGGAGGAGCCTATCTCCTGTTTCTGTAGCGTGAGTCACTGTCAGCTTGATGTACAAGTACACCCCCTGCCTGCAGGACATGACGCTAGTACGTTGCAGGGATTTACCCCTAATCCAAACCTTGATGCTGAGTGCCAAGCAGGGAGGCATTGGGTCCCGTTTTGGTATGACCCGTCCGGGGATCGAACCCCGACCTCCCAGTCTCAGACACTCCAACCACAAGGCCACCGAGCTGGTGTGAAAAGGTGGCCTCAATTAATTCCTAGTAGTAGTAGTAGTACAATTTACAATTCAGGCATTTAGCAGATGCTCTTAATCCAGAGCGATTTACAGTAGGCAACGACATCACAAGGTAATACATGTACTAGTAGTAGTAGTAGTTGTGAATTAGCAAACTGGACATTTGGACTGAATGTTTCCTTTATCCTCATGTTTATCCTCATGTTATCCTCATGTCAGGGAGGAAAAGCTACACTCAACCGCTATGGTTGTGTGTCTGCTAAACCGCAGAGAGGGAGGGGACAGGTGGACACCTGATCTCATGGAAAGGGCAGACGGGAGGGGTTTGTTGTGGGAAGGAACGGAACGGGCTCATCCAGGTGGAACGATGCCAGTGGGATTAGATGGGGTGGTTGTATTTTGGGTAGGAATCCAATAACACCCTGCAATATATATGCTTTGAGAAAGCCGTACGACAAATACTGTGTAGCACATCTGCAAGTTCTATATCCGTTACACCTATAATGGCGGAAAATAGCGATGCATGGTTGAAAGTTAAATGGATAACATTCGTGTGTGTGTGTGTGTGTGTGTGTGTGTGTGTGTGTGTGTGTGTGTGTGTGTGTGTGAGAAGGTACTATTAAATATTTGTAATGGTTTGTACTGACAGTGGCGGCATGTTTATATAAGCTAAGTGGAGTCTTGGTGCTCAGAGCTTGTATAATCCTAGTAAAGGTGTGTGTGTGTGTGTGTGTGTGTGTGTGTGTGTGTGTGTGTGTGTGTGTGTGTGTGTCTGCGCGCGCGCGCATGTGCATGCGTGTGTGAGAGTAGAAGTCGTCATTATCTCAGCCTGTCAAACAGCTGCATCCCAATATAGCCTGGACACATAAACAGTCATCCAACCGAACATCCAACACAGATCCATGGACACCTTACTAAACACAACCACATCCAACCACATCCAACCGCATCCAACTATAAGCTGTTCTGTTCTTCATGTTTCGTCCTGATACTGCCTACGGTTGCTGTCGGGCAGAAGTCCTGATACTGCCGCTGGTTGCTGTCAGTCAGAAGCCTCTATTTTAACATTTTATGCTTGTTCTTTTTTCTCGTAAATGTATGCACTACTTTGTCACACTACAGTGTCCTGCAATAGAAGCTAAAACAGCTGATCTATACAAGATTGTCTATTTATTTTTGCTATTAATTTGAATCCTGAAAAGCTAACCTTTAACAGTTTTGGACAACAATGTCCAGTCTGTCGACCTTGAATATGATAAACAAATAATTGTTTTTCTCAAATGTTGGGTTAGTTAACGCTCAGGTTCTGTGCAGCAGGATTGAGTCTAATTGGAGGAAAGTGGCCAGGATGGACTTTTTATGTCTTAAAAGGAAGATAGTTAGTACAGATGTTCAAATCTGATCAGCATAAACATATGCAAAACAATTCTGCATAGACTAGACATAAAATAGACCAAGGTTGGAGGAATCACATCGACTCGCCTCGGGATCCCCCAGGAGGAAGTTACTAATGTTGCTCTGGAGAGGGAAGTTTGGAGCTCTCTGGTGGAGCTGTTGCCCCTATTACCAGACTACGGATAAGCGGTTGAAGATGGATGGATGGATGGATGGAAGTGGATAGCCTAGATGCAAAGACAAAAAAAGCCCCCACTACAGAT
The DNA here is from genome assembly GCF_963924005.1 of Protomyctophum bolini. NCBI lineage: Eukaryota > Metazoa > Chordata > Actinopteri > Myctophiformes > Myctophidae > Protomyctophum > Protomyctophum bolini. The sequence goes on from NC_137875.1 coordinate 15,351,891, forward strand.
CTAAGATATAGGAGATGGTGGAGGTAAGATTGTGGCTTTATCCAATCCAAGGCTTTCAATCGGTTGAAGAGAATGTCAAGATGGATGGTGCCAAATGTCACGCTTTAATCCTGTGAGCACAGACACATGACCAGCGGTGGCATTTTGATAGTAGGCCACTGACAACTATCTGGGACCAGGACTGTCTCTGCAGTACCGCATAAATAGCCCAGCGTCCACGCGCGAAAATCGTGCACTTTACGATAAAAGCGTGACATGTGGCACGGCATGGCATAAGGAAGATCTTTGGCTATAGGGCCATTACAAATTTGTCCCGTGGTAACCATGGCAGCCATTTTCTAAAATGGCCGCCACCTGCTGCTATTTTACCAATTCAGTGTCTACACCACCCGGATTTTGATTCTGGTGACTAATGCTACATTTTCAAGGAATTTTATTCAAAAGACTATGACTAAAACGAAAAGAAAAAAATCAGCACCTCCAATGTGTGGCCTTTTCATCAAGTCTATGGATGGGATTTGTAATGTTTATTTAGAGCACTTATGTCGTAAATCGTTTGCCAGCCATATGGACTTTAAGGATTTCACGATGTTCGTTTAGACTAGAGCACCTTAGCGAGCACTTTATAGAGCCAGCCAAGTCTATAGACCTTAATGTTTGTTGAGAACACTAAATGACGACGTATAAGATGTCATGTGGTCGGTAATAAACACAGTGGGCGCCCCTCACTTCACACAAGTGTGATTCTTAATCTGCGGAAAAATATACTATGAATTCCTGTCACCTTTTAGCCCATGGCTGCTCCAGTGAAGGTAGACCATGCTGTCAATCAGATAACCATGGTCTCTCCTCTCCTCTAGGTCTGCTGGGCTGTAAGCGCTTCCAGTCCTTGGCAGTGAACTACGGCCCCCTGCTGCTGTCAGCTGACGGCGCCCGTCTCCATGTCGGGGCCCGCGGGGCTGCGTTCAGCCTCAACGCCTCCGACATCTCTCACAGCTCCGCCTTGACGGTGAGTGGCTTTTGTGTGTGTGTGTGTGTGCGTGTGTGCGTGCGTGTGTGTGTACGTGTGCGACTGTACACACCTATTTGTAAGCCAGTCACAGTGCAATTACAGTAGCATGTTTACAATGCATGCGGTGGTGCGTGAGTACAATTGTCTTATGCCCATTATACAGCAGCAGTGGCAACATTCAGTGGTGGAAAGTAACTGCCGGTATGTTCTCTAAGGAGGCCTACTTAAGTACAGTTTTGAGGTATTTTTGAGGGGCACCAGCCCCTCCTATGCCCAGCTTTGTGTGTGCGATGATGATTTGGTTGACTGAGGACATATAATGCGAGGATAAAAATGGAGGACAGAAAAGTGAGGATTTGCCGTAGTGTGATGATGTAATAATATTATAAATCATGACATGCAATTTCTGGTTTTCTTTCCTTTTTCTTTCCTTTTTTACTGTAGTAAAACAGTAGAATGATATATTTACAGCGAAAAAAGGAGCGGTGGGGGCGTGGGTCAGAGGAGTTGTTCATCTTCCATTCTTGAGTATTGCTCCAGGTCATCAATGCTCCGCTCCAAGCCCACCATCTTTTCATCCTTCTCTTTAACCATCAGGTCCAGCAGCACGGTTTGCATGCTTAGCTACACCGCGCTGAGCTCGCCTGACATGAAGTTTAGAGATTTCTGGATCTCCTCCAACAACGCTTTCTCCACTCCAGTTTTCTTTGACATTTTCACTTCTTTATCTTCGTTTGACTCTGTAGTATTTCTCAGTTTCCAGACTTTTGTTTCTTTCTGTTTTGCATCCGCTCACACAGGCACCTCCGATGAATATTGACATGCATTTTGAGAGGTACTTTTGAACTATGGTGACATGCATTTTGAGGACAGGGATTCTTTTAAACTATGGTGACATGCATTTTGAGGACAGGGATTCTTTTGAACTATGGTGACATGCATTTTGAGAGGGACAGGGATTCTTTTGGGTTAGTGTTGCCTTTGGGTAGGCAGGTCAGATGATGTTCTGGTGGTATGCCCATGGGCGTCACAAGTTAACACATGATAAGAATAAGTATATAACTAGAAAAACGCAATTCTGGGAAATTGCAAGTGGTTGCACCGACACTTTCAGGCTCTTGAGTCTTGCATAAGTACAGCACTGGAACATATGGAACAATGTTGTACTTTTGCTCCACTGCATTTATTATTTGTCACTATTTACTTTATTTCTATTATTAATACAAAACATGCATTAACCACTTAAGTGTGTGTGTGTGTGTGTGTGTGTGTGTGTGTGTGTGTGTGTGTGTGTGTGTGTTCATTAGATTGAGTGGGATGCCTCCGTGGAGCAGAAGCAGCTGTGTCTTAGTAAAGGGAGAGACAACAAGGTAAACACAATGACTGCGTGCGTGCGCCGTGCGTGAGTGAGTGAGTGTGCGTGCTTGCGTGCGTGAGTGAGTGTGCGTGCTTGCGTGCGTGAGTGCGTGAGTGAGTGTGCGTGCTTGCGTGAGTGAGTGTGCGTGCTTGCGTGCGTGAGTGAGTGAGTGTGCGTGCTTGCGTGTGTGAGTGAGTGAGTGTGCGTGCTTGCGTGCGTGCGTGAGTGAGTGTGCGTGCTTGCGTGAGTGAGTGTGCGTGCTTGCGTGCACCAGCATTTCGATGCTCCTGGTATAGCAGGCATTGGCAATTGTACTTAAGTACTGTGCTTAAGTACAATTTTGAGGTATTTAATACTTTACTAGTATTTCCAATGTCCAGTACTGTTACTTCTACTCTAGTTATTTTGTAGATTTTTGATTATTAATACAAAACATGCATTAACCCTATACCTCTACATTTTGCCCATTTGTTTATACATTTGAAAACTTGAAATGGGCCATTCAGCCTAATAAGTACTACTACTTTTGTACATTTACTCAAGTAAAATTTTAATTCTGGGACTTTTACTTCTTGTAACTTGTATTTGTCTGTCTCTCTCTCTCTGTGTCTCTCTCTCTCTGTCTCTCTCTCTCTCTCTCTCTCTCTCTCTCTCTCTCTCTCTCTCTCTCTCTCTCTCTCTCTCTCTGTGTCTCTCTCTCTCTCTCTCTCGCTCGCTCAGACCGAGTGTTTCAACCACATCCGCTTCCTCCAGAGATACAACTCCACGCACCTCTACATGTGTGGAACACACGCCTTCAGACCGCTCTGCACATACATAGTAAGACACTGTACTGTACTGTACTGTACTGTACTGTACTGTACTGTACTGTACTGTACTGTACTGTACTGTACTGTACTGTACTGTACTGTACTGTACTGTACTGTACTGTACTGTACTGTACTGTACTGTACTGTACTGTACTGTACTGGTTGCCCATCAAGGCCATAGTAGATTTTAAATCCTGTTAACCACTTTTAAGGCACTTCATGGACTGGCCCCACTTTATATCCTCGACCTTTTAACCCCTAAGGAGATGATGATGTATGATGATGTACGATGATAAGAGCGCCCCTCACTTCACACGGGTGTGATTTCTTTTAGAAATATTTGGGAAGATCCGCCGATCCGAAGTCAGTTGGAAAGTGCTCGACATTAGGAGATACGTGAACTAATGACACAGACACGCGTACACATGTCTGTCTGTGTGCCTGCTTTGGCCCATATATGGAGATCCCTGATCAAATTCCCGGATTAAATGTGTCGCTTGTGTGTCCTCCTTTACGTTGCCGCTTCCCTTACCTGTCCCGTTGTTTGGTAGGACGAGGAGCGGTTTGTGATGTCCCCTCGGACCGAAGAAGGTCGAGACAAATGTCCATACAGCCCGGCAACTGGCTACACCGGCCTCATCGTTGGTAAGACACACCACAACTTAAAACTCACCTTTTCTGTTTGGCTTTTAATAACATCCCATGATAATGTTTTTCTGCTTGCAGTGAACCTACACGCTGCTCAATGCATTACCATAGTTGTAATACATCATAATACTTTACAGTATATTGTATTATAATTACAGTTATGTGGGGTACTTTATTTGAATGGAAACAGTAGATATTTTGATGCGGTGTGGTGTAGTGTGGTGTGGTGTAGTGTGGTGTGGTGTGGTGCTAAAGCTGCAGTCGGAACTCGGGCTAAAGTTAATCCTTGTACTAAAAAGCGTATAGCAACATACGTTTTTTTTTCAGAAAGTCCCACCTATAGTGATATGCTCTAAATTTAGCCCTTGACCCAAATCTACAAGCTCACGGCGTGGCGCGTATTGTCACTACTTCTCATCATAAACATTTTGTTCTAATTTACGGAATATCTTAGATTTTTGGAAAATTGAAAAAATTACTGGGAAAAATCTTTGAATTAATGGGAAAAATTCTTTTTTGGGAATGTTTTCTTTGTAATGTTTTTTGACACTGGGGGCTTGTTCCCTCCTCTGCGTCATCAACCCGAGGTGGGTTTGGTGAAAGGGCCTTTCTGTGTGGAGTTTGCATGTTCTCCCCGTGTCCCCTAGGGTAGGTACCCTCACAAAAAACATGCAGTAATGCTGGTCTCTAAAACCTCCCCCTGGCCAGCCGGGGTGCCTGATGGAGGGGAAAGGAACTGGTCGGAATAACGTGTTCCTTCCACCCGCTACGTCCGGCCGGGGAAACTCCCCCCTGTCAGGTGAAAAGAATCAGCTTGGACTCCTCATGCATAGAAGGAAGCATGACGTCCGTCCACTGCCCCCCCCAGGTTGGCAGAGGAAGTGTAGCGCCCAGGATTACATTAGATAATTGACACTGGGTGAACAAATGTATTGTTGTCATCTCAGACCCAGCAGATGTACTGTTTTTCCTCTCAGACCAGCAGATGTACTGTTTTTTCCTCTCAGACCAGCAGATGTTCTGTTTTTCCTCTCAGACCCAGCAGATGTACTGTTTTTCCTCTCAGACCAGCAGATGTACTGTTTTTTCCTCTCAGACCAGCAGATGTACTGTTTTTTCCTCTCAGACCCAGCAGATGTACTGTTTTTTCCTCTCAGACCCAGCAGATGTACTGTTTTTTCCTCTCAGACCAGCAGATGTTCTGTTTTTCCTCTCAGACCCAGCAGATGTACTGTTTTTTCCTCTCAGACCAGCAGATGTACTGTTTTTCCTCTCAGACCAGCAGATGTACTGTTTTTTCCTCTCAGACCAGCAGATGTACACGGCCTCTCAGTACGAGTTCCGGAGCTTCCCAGACATCCGCCGCCACTCGCCGCCTCCCGCGCTGAAGACGGAGGACGCGCCCACGCGCTGGCTGACCGGTGAGCAACGCTGTCAAGTACATTTACTCAAGTACTGTAACTTATAGGGCCACTTCATCGCTTTTGCAACCAGATCTTATTGTAATGATGTTTGGCAGACAAGAAGACTTTCCTGGGTTTCTATGTGGGTAATATGTGTTTTTACTAATATTTTAGTATTTCAAAGTTCTGTGTGATGTCACTTCCTTCCTGGACTACATGTTGTCTCCGTAAAACAGCCCTCTCCCTCTCCACAAGGTGGGGAGAGTGCAGCAAAGCAACACAGACTACATAATGTTTCTGGCCATAGAGTGCAACATTTCAAATTGTGCTACTGTTATCTACTACAAATACAAATATAAATATAGGCCTAAGGTTTTCTGCAATTGTCCTGAAAATGTAATATTTTAAATATCCTGAAAAACATTTTGGAGTTGGCTGGTTTCTGCCCGACAGAAGAGATATATATGATTCGGGGCCGATCACGTCATTTTAAAATGATCAAAACCGGTTCGGGAGAACAAAAACGTGATAAGGACATCCCTAGTATCAATATATCATGATATTAGTGTTCTATAAAAATATAAATATCGGATCGGGAGAAATCGGTATTGGCAGATACTCAAAAACGTGATCGGACCAGTCTGGCTTTCGGGCATTTCATTTCATTAGTCAAATGGCAACCAAATCTATGGACATTTTTGTTTAGAGAACGATGTTTGTTTAAAGGAGTGTGTGTGTGTGTGTGTGTGTGTGTGTGTGTGTTTTTTCTGTGTCCAGAGGCAGACTTTGTGGGCTCGGCGCTGCTGGAGGCCAGCGGCTCCGGAGACGACGACAAGATCTACTGGTTCTTCACCGAGAGGAGCCAAGAGCAGACGCCCGGTGCCACCCTGACACGGGTGGCACGGGTGGCACGCATCTGCAGGGTGAGAGAGAGAAAGAGAGACAGAAACACCCACCTACACTCTGAGTAGGGTGGCATGGGTCTGAAGGGTGAGAGAGAGAGAGAGAGAGAGAAAGACACCCAGCTACACTCGGAGTAGGGTGGCACAGGTCTGAAGGGTAAGAGAGAGAGAGAGACATGTGTCTGAAGGGTGAGAGAGAGAGACACCCAGCAACACTCTGAGTAGGGTGGCATGGGTCTGAAGGGTGAGAGAGAGAGAGAGAGAGAGACATGGGTCTGAAGGGTGAGAGAGAGAGAGAGAGAGAGAGAAAGACACCCAGCTACACTCGGAGTAGGGTGGCACAGGTCTGAAGGGTAAGAGAGAGAGAGAGACATGTGTCTGAAGGGTGAGAGAGAGAGACACCCAGCAACACTCTGAGTAGGGTGGCATGGGTCTGAAGGGTGAGAGAGAGAGAGAGAGAGAGAGAGAGAAAGACACCCAGCTACACTCTGAGTAGGGTGGCACAGGTCTGAAGGGTGAGAGAGAGAGAGAAAGACACCCAGCTACACTCTGAGTAGGGTGGCACAGGTCTGAAGGGTGAGAGAGAGAGAGAGAGAGAGACACAGGTCTGAAGGGTGAGAGAGAGAGAGAGATCAGTGTGTCCTACAGGCATCACCCCACGGCCGCTGTGTTGGCCTGCTGCATGCTTTGTGACCGCATGACAATCCACTGACATTTTGCACAGAGGCAGAGTCTGCGTGTGTGTGTACGTTGTGTAATGTGCGTGCTTGCGTTCTAAAGGCACTTGGACAATAAATGTGACAGTCATGTCTTTGATTCCCAATCTCTCTCCTCTCCTCACCTCTCCTCACCTCTCCTCTCCTCTCCTCTCCTCTCCTCTCCTCTCCTCTCCTCTCCTCTCCTCTCCTCTCCTCTCCTCTCCTCTCCTCTCCTCTCCTCTCCTCTCCTCTCCTCCAGGGGGACAGAGGAGGTCGCCTGACCCTCCAGAAGAGGTGGACATCGTTCCTGAAGGCCAGGCTGCTGTGTTCTCTGCCTGAGTACGACTTCCACTTCAACATGCTGCGCAGCGCCTTCGTCCTGCACGGACGCACGCCCGCCGACACACTCTTCTACGGCGTCTTCGGCCTGGAGTGGTGAGCATGCATAGCGTTGTTTTCGTCGACTAAAACTAAGACCAAAAATGTTCGTCGACTACCTTTTTTCACTGAGGAAAACTAAATGGAAACTAAATGAAAACTATATGCTCTGGTGACTAAAACTAAGACTAAGAAATAAGAAATATATTGACACTTTCGTCAACAAATAAAAACTAGACAAAAATGTTTCCACTATAGTGGACAAGAGATCCAGTATAAGTCATTTTACACTTGGTTTGCGTGACGCGTTGTGTGCTTGTAGATCTGCTATTTTCAGCAAGTGTAAAATCTGTCATTACAATGGCATCAAGGCCCGCCAAAATACATTTTAGTCGACTAAATCAACTGTAGATTTAGTCGACTAAAATCGCATGACACTTAGTGGACTAAAACTAGACTAACGCTAAGACATTCCAGATGACTAAAACTAAATTAAGTTTCAGTCCAAAGACTATGACTAAACTAAAATTGAAATTTGCTGCCAAAAACAACACTGGTTGGACAAAAAAGTGAAATCAGCCCTCAACGGCTTCTGCCAGAAATATCGGGAAGGGATACGTGCAGGCTTCTGGCAGGGTTCCGTTCTTTTTACATGAGTTGTCATATTCTAAAAACAGCCAGCTCGGTATCATGGCAAAATTATTCTGGGCGACGGTGGCTCAGGGGTAGAGTGGCTGGATGGTAACCGCAAGGTTGCCAGTTCGATCCCGGGCTCCCCCAGAGCTAGTGTCGAAGTCTCCTTGAGCAAGACACTGAACCCCAAATTGCTCCTGATGTGCAGGTCGGTGCCTTGCATCGGTGTGTGAATGTGTGTGTGTGAATGTGTGTGTGTGTGTGTGTGTGTGAATGGGTGAATGCAATGCACAATCTATGTAAAGCGACCTTGGATAAAGGCTCTACTGTATACAAATGCACCATTTACCATTTAGCGAAACTTCTGGAAAATAATTGATCTTTCATCATTGTATCGTAGTAAATACACAATTTATAATAATAACACGCACAACTCAGCTTTTATGTTCCCCTCTGAAGGTTCTTTGAGGGTGTGAATTTAAATCAGCCAAGAGAGATCGATGGAGTCCACATTATTCAGAAAAGACTAGAGGAGATGAAAGACAGGAGGAGATAGAGAGGAACGTTTTACACATCCCTCCCCCCAAAACAAACATTTCGGGGAAGGGCGGAGAGTGAATACAAATTGACAATTTAGATTCCGTTGCACGTGTTTGAGTCTAAAGGGCTTTTGAGTTTCTCAATAGGGTTCATGGCCTGAATGTTAAACAGTGTCACCCAGTCCGCTTATTAAGCAACTTTGGGCTTGCATGGTTTTTTCTGTAGCCTAAAAGTACATGCGGTCATGTGTGTGTGACTCTTCCACTAGGCTCATAGCTTCTTCTCTGTTTGCATTCTGCAGTGCTCGGCCTGAACCGCACACGCACACGCGCACACACACACACACACACACACACACACACACACACACATACCCACACACACCCACACACACATCATAGATATGTGAGCTGTGACTAATTTAGCATCCTTCGCTCCTTACCTCCCATCTCTCGTCCTTTGCTTCCTTTCCTCTCTCCTCCTGTGTTGCCGCTCCACTTCCATCCCTGTCCTTCCTTTAAACCCACGTGTGTGCATGTGTGTGTGTGTGTGTGTGCGTGTGTGTGTGTGTGCGCGTGTGCACATCACCACCACCGTCTCTATGGAAACTGGAGGTGTACTGTTGTGTTACCAGGCTTGTGATCTGCTCTTTCTCACTGTGTGTGTGTGTGTGTGTGTGTGTGTGTGTGTGTGTGTGTGTGTGTGTGTGTGTGTGTGTGTGTGTGTGTGTGTGTGTGTGTGTGTGTGTGTGTGTGTGTGTGTGTGTGTGTGTGTGTGTGTGTGTGTGTGTGTGTGTGTGTGTGTGTGTGTGTGTGTGTGTGTGTGTGTGTGTGTGTGTTTTCAGGAAGAATGTGAAGGCGTCTGCAGTGTGTCGGTTCTCTCTGCCTGAGGTGGAGCAGGTCTTCCAGGGTCCCTACATGGAGAGCCACAACTCTGGCTCCAAATGGCAGGAATACACAGGCAAGATCCCTGAGCCACGGCCTGGGATGGTGAGACACACACACACACACACACACACACACATACATCCCACACACATCGACAGACGTATAGACCAATGGTTTTAAACCAGTGGTCCGGGGACCACCAGTGGATTGAGGGGGTTCCAGGTGGTCCCCAGCTAAAGGTGTTTGAGAGTTGGTTACCAAATGGACCCTTATTGTCTCCACCAGGCCGAAGGCATGGGGAGAGAGTATGTTTTGCACTCCGTGCGTGCGTGCGTCCGTCTGTGTACAGCTAATCTTCTTGGCTGATGCCAAACTTTGCACACACACTCCCTGGATGCCAACTGAACCTCTGACCCAATTTCTTTAACAGCCTGTTATAGCGCCACCATGAGGCTGACTTTTGCAAAACACATTTCTTCATATTACTCGTACACATTTTCTCCATACACCATGCAACTCGGTATACACCATCTCTATAGTCATGTGATCACCACGGACCACTCCGCATCCCCATATTCCATCCCCACTGGCTCAGATTGCCTTCTAAAGTTCTGCAGATGTGTCTGTTTTGAACAAAATACTTAAAATCATGAACACAGTGTGCGATTTCCGTGACATTATGCACACACATTACCACTCGGCAGAGGAAAAAATGGCACTTGAAAAAAAGCGGACTCATGGTGGCGCTATAACAGGAAAATTCATGTTCTTACCTATACTTTCACCGATCTGTGTACAACTTTGCATGCTCACTCCCCCTAGAGGCCAAGACAAAACCTTTGCCCTGCATTCTCCACATTGCGCCACCATGGCGCCAATTTCTGCAGAACTTAAACGCTTACTGTAAATCGCTCAGGATTAAGAGCGTCTGCTAAATTGTAAATTGCTATTATCCTGGTGGAGACCTGTCCCACTGGGCACTTTTTCTAGTTAGATCTTTAACTCTCGAGACTTGAGTGGAAAACTATGTAAAAATAATGTTTAATGTTGCGCCCTCAAGAGTTAAATTATTGTTAAACATCTCCATTACTTAATTTCTACACAATTAGAGAATGTAGAAAGATTGATTGTTCTCCAAAGGAAGCTACACAGACGCACACACAGATATCGGAGATATCCACACAAACACATTTCGATTTCTTTATTTGAGTCCACATTTATAAAATACATTATCAAGGACACAAATATTTTCAGTTGCTTCTGATATACTGCGCACTCGAAACATCACATGTCTCAGTGCTTGAGTCCAAACAAGCCCTAAATGTACAGAATATAGGCAGCACATGAACTTATTCACAGCCAACATTGGTCACTTCAGTCTGTCATATTACCAACACCGAAAGTAAATCATGGGTACAAAAAGCACCTTCTCCTCCAAATAGACCGACTGCCTATAATGGAGAATATTGAACAGTATGTTGCAAGCTGCTTTGCCTTACACTTGGACAACCCTATAATCCTCAAGCCTCTGACCACTAGCCTGTGGACATGGCCCAGGCTGCCAAATATAATGCACACACAGAGACAGACGTATACATACAGACAGTATACACACCCACACACGTTGGTATGTCTATAATAACATACAGTAGGATAGCAGTTTTATAAATGCCATTTTTATAATTTTTCTTTTGCCATTTGTAATGCTAGCTTACCTATGTAGTTGCATAGGTAAGCTAGCATTATAAATCAAGCATATTAACTCCAAACCCAACCCGTGAAACTGACTTAACAACTCATTCTAACCCTAACCTGAAAAACAACCATTTATCTTGTGAGGCGCAGAAAAGGTTTGCGCTTGTGCACGCACGCACGCACAAACGCGCACGCACGCACGCACACACGTTTGGTATTAATGTCCTCTCTAATAGCAATAGGCAAGCGCAGCCACAGTCAGCGCTTGTGAGATGAAGCACAAGAAGAATTGCTTCTAAATCTTCCTGTCCAGTCCTATCTGCTCCGGAGCGCACGGAGCGGCACAGAGAAGGAGTGAGAGAGAGAGAGAGAGAGAGAGAGAGAGAGAGAGAGAGAGAGAGAGAACAACCTTACGACAGCAGCTCTTATCGGAATCGTGTATGCCATTTGAAACCCATTTCCGTTGTGATAAAAACGCCAGGCTACTTTACTGTATAGAAGCTACTTGTGATGATAGCAGACAGCAGCCGCCATCCAGCCTCAACACTTCATAGAGCTTAAGTTAAACTCGGTGGGCAGCTGGAAGGGTATTTAAACGTGGGGAGTGTGGAAGCCTCTTAAGAGAGGGTGTGTGGTAAAGTCTAAGTTTAAAAGGAAAACGTATTCCCTTCTCCGGGCTCATACAGAGCCCCTCGACATGTCAGCACTCAGTGGGGCCGCTGGACTGGTCTCCCCTGAGGTGCAGACAGTAACACGGGAGAATAATCACCTTTTCGCCACGGATGTACAGTTGCAATTTTTATGTTTAGTTGAGCTTGGGTGTTGCACTGTGAAAATAGCAGAGTGAGCGAGCTTGTAGATTTTTCAGCCACAACCAAATGGCTGTAAAATCAGGCATTACAACAATGCTATCAAGGCCTGCCAAAATACATGAAGTCAACTAATGACGTTTAGACATCTAAAACTAGACTAAAACTAAAATATTTCAGATGACTAAAATATGACAAAAACTAATTTAAGTTGTATTCAAAAGAAAGACTAAAACAAAATAAAAAAAATTGCTGTCAAAATCAACACTGAATGGAACGCACACGCTCGCAAATTCACACGCACGTTGAATAACCTTTTTACTTACGGTTTGGTAGGCCTATTTACCCCATATATGAATAACCTTTTTACTTACTGTTTGGTAGGCCTATTTACCCAATATATCCATATGTCAATAATGTTTTTCTTACTTACTCCGATCGCCTCGGCTACTTTATATTGTTGTCACCTACAATTTTATGCCAATGTGTGTACTGCAGAGCTGCAAACGCTCATATCTGTGGACTGCTTCAGAAAATGGGGGACCACTATGCCGGGAACCCCTTTTGGCGTTTTAAGCGTTGCGTTACACTTTCGCTATTGAAAAATAGCAGATCTACAAGCTCGTAAGCGGGGCACTCGAGCTTGTAGATCTGCTATTTTTGAAAAATCGTGACAATGTGGCGCAAATCTTTGAATATATATTCTTTCAGAGCGAACGTTCTTAACTCAAATCTTTGCTTCCTGGAACAACATATTTTCAGATGGCCAAATTCATATAATTTTTGGGATGCTTGACATGAAAAACCTTGAAAACCACTGACATAGAAACATGGGTTTCTCAGAAAACTATCAGGATTTAGAAGGCATTTGTAGAATCATCCTCACGTCCGGTCTAAATGGGTTAAAAGTCCATGGCCTACACCTCAGTACTTTAGGTCACACAATGGATCACTGAAATACATGCAGCCTTTAGCGAGTCATTCCTCAGTCTCTCTCTGTGTCTCTCTCTCTCTCTCTCTGCAGTGCATAACAGACGCGTTGAGGTCACGGGGCATCAACTTCTCCACCTCGCTGCCGGACGACGTGCTGGACTTCGTCAGGAGGCACCCGCAGATGTCCCAGCAGGTCCGTCCCGCAGACAGACGCCCCCTGCTGTTCAGGAGGACCACGGACTACACCCAGATGGCGGTGCACGCGGTCCAGGCCCTGGACGGACACACGTACCATGTTTTGTTCCTGGGTACAGGTGCGCTCTTCTGACTATAAGTACATTTACTTAACACGCAGCCCGACCAGAACCGTTGAAAACGGTGTTAAATTAATCGTCTAAGCCTGCCAGACACGTTATCCAGGGGTTTATATTCTTTAATCCATGTTTTGATCCGATCGTATCGTTAGCCATCGTTCGTTAGCACACAGTTACTAAAATCTGAGTACTTTTTCAACCACTATGGCCCCTGGTTCCGGAACTTTAAAAAAAAAAAGGGAAAGCAGCAATAAGGTTCCAATAATCTAGAAGGGAACCAGTTCCTAGAACCAAAGTTATTTTGGTGGAACAGGGGCCAGAGAACCAGAAATGTTGTTTTTGTGGATATAGTTCCCATTGTGTTATTTTTCCAAAGAAAGGGAAGAAGAGAGGGGGCTGGGTTTAGGATATGAAGGCAAGAAAGAAACATTTGAAATTTGAAACGCATGCACGCGTCACACACACACAGCACACTCGTAGGGTCTCTCTCAGCTATACTTTACAAACGGCTCAGACGTCGTCTCTTCTCTTATTTACGATACAAATAAGGGGTTTTAAAGTAAATGTACTTTCCTTGGCTGCGCACGCACAGATGAGGGCTGGCTGCACCGGGCCGTGGCGCTGGAGGGCCAGCTGCACATCGTGGAGGAGCTGCAGCTGTTTGAGGACGCTCAGCCCGTCACCGGCCTGCTCATCTCCCCCACACAGGTAAGATCCCTTATGTGTGTCTGTGTACACTCTCAGAGTTAAATTAACATTGATTTTTACAATATAAATTGAGGTCCCAGAGATATAAATCTCCACCACACAGGTAAGATAGCCTGCTCATCACAGGCAACCAACCCATTAAGACCTGGAACCCATCTGCGTCACGATATAGCTTTCAACCACTTTAACCATAATTTTAAACTTTAGCTGTTGAAAAATAGCAGATCTACAAGCTTGTGTAGATCTGCTATTTTGGAAAAAATCATGAAAATGTGGCTCAAATCTTTGAATGTTCATATCCTTTCACAGCAAACATTTTGAACTCTTATCTTTGATTCTTGGGTGGGTCCCTGGAAGAACATATTTTCAGGGTTAACAGCCAAATATATATATAATTTTGGGGGTCCTTGACATAAAATGGTTTTGATCACGACTGATATAGAAAGATACATAAGGTAGACAGGGCATGCGCCCAGCAGGCAATGTGTCAAGTTACCTATTTAGGTTTTAAAGGAAAAAACAAATAGCGTGTGTGTGTGTGTGTGTGTGTGTGTGTGTGTGTGTGTGTGTGTGTGTGTGTGTGTGTAGATGAGCGTGTACGTGGCCTCTCCAGTGGGACTGGTACAGCTTCCACTGTCCACCTGCCACAGGTACGCCTCCTGCCATGAGTGTGTGTTCGCCAGGGACCCTTACTGTGGCTGGAGCGGAGCCCAGTGTGTGGACGTGACCTCACACGCAGACAGGTGGGTGGGTGTGTGTGTGTGTGTGTGTGTGTGTGTGTGTGTTCGTGTATAGCCAGACAACTATTCCACAATCTCCGAATGCTATATATAAAGTCTGGAACTACCTATGTCTCCCAAAATTCGAGCTGTTTGTCATTTCCGTTCACAAACCTATATTTTATGTTTTTATATCCATTTCTGCTAAGCAGCAAGATATATACGCTTGGATCATTTATATTTATATTAGGATACATTTGTGCGACTGTAAAGACGAAACGGAAGTGGGGAGGAGGCTTCACTTCTTCTTTATATTTTACTCATGATCAGAGCTAGATCACCCAGCGGTATTGCAGCTGTTCGTGCGACAGACAGACAGACAGACAGACAGACAGGGCCAGTTATTGGAGCGGTTAGGCACCACTCAAAAATCTGAAATAATAAAAACTGTATAAAACAATAAAAAAGTTAATACATTAATAAATACATATAAAGACAGGCTACAAAACATGTGACAATTTTAATATACAATGTATATATCCAAAGAGATAAAATAAGTGCAAGAATAGCATATTAAGGCACGTTGGCTATCCGAAACTATCAGGGTGGATTAAAAGTCACGTGAGCAGGCCTGGGCTGTGGCTCAGCGGTCCAGGCACCTTGGACCCTGCCAGACTTAGTCCAAGTCTGGCAGTGTGCCGTGGGAACAGGAGTTGAGGCATTCAATTTATAGTTTGTTCCACAGATAAATATTGTGAAAATAGCAGGTCTGATCTACAAGCTCACTAAGTGTATTCCAGTAGTCGAGGCTGGGTTGACATAAAAGCGCGTGCGTGTGTGTGTGTGCGTGCGTGCGTGCGTGTGGGTGGCCGCTTGTCCAATCAACCATGCATGATTGGATCAGCTGATTGTGTGCTGGTGCCCGTGTGTCTGTGTGGTGTGATGCGATGCGATGTGACTCACCTTCTGAGGTGTGTGTGTGTGTGTGTGTGTGTGTGTGTGTGTGTGTGTGTGTGTGTGTGTGTGTGTGTGTGTGTGTGTGTGTGTGTGTGTGTGTGTGTGTGTGTGTGTGTGTGTGTGTGTGTGTGTGTGTGTGTGTGTGTGTGTGTGTGTGTGTGTGTGTGTGTGTGTGTGTGTGTGTGTGTGTGTGTGTGTGTGTGTGTGTGTGTGTGTGTGTGTGTGTGTGTGTGTGTGTGTGCGCGCGCGCGCGTGTGACTCACCTCCTGGGTTGTGCGTGTCACTGCCCCCTGTGACTGTCACACTGTCATGACAACTGTTGCATAATGAGGAGCCGAAAACAGGACGCCTGTCGACTGGAACCATAAACCATGGTTATGCAAATATGTACACTGAAATATCAACAAGCAGGTCCCTAATGGAAACGGTGCCATACATTTAAAGATATCTCCATACAGTACATACAACATTATGTAATATTCTACTGAATAAAATAGGATAGAATGCACTACAGCAGTGAGCAGTGTTTCCCAAACGTTTGAGCTCAACACCCTAAAGAGAAATTAGACGTTGGCCTGGCCGTGACCCAAACTACCGAAAATAGCAGATCTACAAGCTGCTATTTTTTAGTACTTCTTAAGTTGGGTGGTCATAATTTATTTAAAAAAACAACAATCAAAACCCTTAAAGGGACATTTCACCGCAGGAAGAAAATACATTCACTCAATGTTAATAGTATTTGTAGTAGATAAAAGTAACACAATTTGAAACTTGCATCGTTGCATGCTTGTAGACCGGCTATCTCCGAATAGCTTTGTAGTGATCTAAATATGCAAAGTAACTAGTAACGGAAGCTGTTAAAGGATTGTAGTGAAATAAAAAGTACAATGTTTGCCACTGAGATGTTGTGGAGCATTATAAAGTCTTATTATAAAGTATTATATAGTGTTGAACAAAGGTGTAGACTAGAGTAAAGTAAAAGTACCTCAAAATCGTACTCCAGTTACAGTACTTGAGTGAATGTACTTGCAGGCTAGGGCTTCAAGATCGCTTGTTCCTGTATAGGACGCATGAACAAGCAGGCCCCATCTCAGTTCTGTGCATAAAATGTAATGCAATGCTATGCTTCTTGGAACTATGACTGCATGGTAGCCTTTCGTTAGCATTTTGTTTCATTTTTTATTGTCAATGTATTGTGTGATCTGTTTGTATTGTGTATGTCAGGGGTGCCCAAAAGGTAGATTGTGATCTACCAGCAGTAGATCATAAAGACCACATGACATGCCCCTAAAAATATCTTATTTAAATTAATTATCTGCCACTGTGTTAAGGTGACTTGATTGACATCAAAAAGGGCCTGTTATACATGCAAGAAAAGCATACCAATGCTAAATGTTCCCTCTGTATTTCCCATTCCAAGTGCGTTAGTCTTATACAGTATGTAACACCATCGCTATCACTATTCCAAAGCCCACTCAAGGACATTGTTTAACTATTTTCAGCAATTGGATAACTGGTATAACTGATAATTGATATTTTCTGCATATCTTCACAGAGCCAGTTTGATCCAGGACGTTCAGCATGGGAACAGAGGATGTGAGAACAGCACCGCAGACGGTAGGCACACCACACACTGTCACACATCATAGAATCCTCACTTAATAAATACCAAGTATCAAGCATAAGCTTGATACTTATGCTTTCATCCAAGTGTTTTCAAACTAAAGAGCTCATCCTTCTTTCCTTTGGGACCAACCAAATAAGTGGTCTGTCTTGCCTCATTACAATTTTAGAACGGTATAAGCGAAGCGTACTCAAGTTCCCTCAACCCATTTTATGTCCTTAATTATTCCATTGTTTCAGACCTGCTATGTAGTCTCATGTCGGGTGTTGCCATGTTGTTTCAGAGCTAGCCTCTTGTCTGGTATTGCCTTGTTGCTTCAGAGTTAATGTCCTTTCAGATGAGCAGCGATTAACGTGGCCAGTAATTCATTTTCAATGAGACCTGCGTTTTGCAAGCGTATTTACGTGGGCGCGGTCCTGTAAAATTGTTGTGCTCTTTTCATGCACACGCCCGCGACTGACTAGACCTGGATTCTGAGATAGTCTCATGTCTGGTAGTGTTATCATGTTGCTTCAGAGTTGAGGTACTTGTAGATGGGCAACGCATCGATTAACGCAGACGTTGTCGCGTGGATGAACAACAGGTGTGCTCCTGAGGGGGCGCGACAATGCAAGCATAAGAAAAAAGTTATTCGCGGGCACGTGCACGAAATGAGCACCCACACTGCAATTTCACGCTTGCGTACACGCCCCTCGACTTCTCTGTGCGTATTTTTTTTTTAAAAGGCAGGTCTCATTGAAAATGAATTACTTTGCGTAATGGGGCGGGAACCCCTTTTGGGATTTTAAGCATTATGTCATGCTTTAGCTGTTGAAAAATTGCAGATGGCACCGGGTGAGCTTGTAGATCTGCTATTTTTGAAAAAGCAAATCTTTGAATATATTCTTTCAGAGCGAACGTTTTCTCAAATCTTTGCTTCTGAGGGGTTCCTGGAATAACATATTTTCAGATGGGAGTCGGCCGCCAATTACATATAATTCTGGGGCTCCTTGACATAAAACATGAGGTTTTTCATGTGTGGTGTTGCCATGATGATGATGTTGTTGTTGTTTCAGAGCCGGCGGCCCAGCGGAGCCGCTCTGTGATGGCGGGCGATGACGTTCTGCTGCAGTGCGAGCTCAGCTCCAACCTGGCAACCCCCGTGTGGACGCTGGACGGCGTTGAGCTGCAGGGCTACGGCCTGGACTCGGGCTTCAGGACGGGCACGGACGGCCTTCTGCTCATCGGCGCCCGGCCCGACCAGGCCGGACGCTACACCTGCTACGCCCTGGAGAACAGCGTCAAGGTACCAAGAAGACTCTAGGCACGCACCTCAGGTCAACGGACCTGGAGCTATTGGATGTCCCAACAACCAAATTGAGGCTTAGAGGGGAACCGTGCCTTCTCTGTCGCAGCCCCTAGGCTGTGGAACATCATCCCCTACTCCATTAGAACTCCCCACCTCGATTTAAGTTTTAAAATCCAGGCTAAAAAACTTGCAAGTGTTTAAATGCTCCGGATATGTTGTTGTTGCTGTTGTTGCTCTTACTCCATTGTTTTTATGATGACTTTAGTATGCTCTTACTGTTTTTGTTTGAAATGAAAATGATGCAATGTTCTGTAACGGCACTTTTGCTACAATGATTGTGATTGTTTTTTTAAATGTGCTTTATAAAACAAACGTGATTTGATTTGATTTGAAGGTGGCCATAGTGGTCTACGACGTGAGCGTGCGCCTGGACGCTCCCGGCCCGCCGCCACCCCCTCCCCGTCCCCCGCAGCAAGTCCACCCCACCCAAGGTCACGTCGACCCCACCCAAGGTCTCGGGGTCAGCAGCGGCCCTTCTTCCTCGCCGCCTCAGAACACCAACGCCACCGCCGCCACCACCACTGAGACCACGGAGCCCCCCCTCCTCGCCACCTCCTCCTCGGAGAGACCGCCCCCACCACCGTGGTCGCCGGCTCCTCTCCTGCCCCGGTCGGAGTTCCTCTCGCCAAGGTTGTTATAGTTTTTGCGTTTTTTTTTTTTCATTCTTTTCTTTTTGACCTTTTGTCCTCAATTAATTTGATTGATTTGTTCCCTGGCATATAAGCCGTATATGCCTTAATACATTATAATTGCCCTCTATAACTAAAATATTAAATGGAAGCGCTCCCTAGGAAATTGTCTCCTACGGACACAGTATTAGCGTAGCTGACCCTCATAACCCTGCCTCTCTCTCTCTCTCTCTCTCAGGAACATGGAGGCCATGTACCTGTCTCTCATCACCATCCTGGGCGGGCTGTGCGTGGTGCTGACGGTGGTGCTGCTGTACGTGGGGTTCTGCCTGCAGGCGGGCAACCGCGGGAAGTACTCTCTGCGCGCCGCTGCGGCCGCCGCGTACCCAGCGGACCACCGCAGGAAACACAACAGGAAGAAGGCGATGCACCGCAGCTCCTCCTCCTCCAACATGGAGCTGAAGACCATCTCCAACGGCAGCGTCTGCTGTAACGGAGGGTCCAAGCAGCACCACGACGACGACGCGCAGGTACGTACGGCAGAGTACCACGGGTGTCCCAGTTAGGTACGCACGGCAGAGTACCGCGGGTGTCCCAGTTAGGTACGTACAGCAGAGTACCACGGGTGTCCCAGTTAGGTACGTACAGCAGAGTACCACGGGTGTCCCAGTTAGGTACGTACAGCAGAGTACCACGGGTGTCCCAGTTAGGTACATACGGCAGAGTACCACGGGTGTCCCAGTTAGGTACGTACAGCAGAGTACCACGGGTGTCCCAGTTAGGTACATACGGCAGAGTACCACGGGTGTCCCAGTTAGGTACATACAGCAGAGTACCACGGGTGTCCCAGTTAGGTACGTACAGCAGAGTACCACGGGTGTCCCAGTTAGGTACGTACAGCAGAGTACCACGGGTGTCCCAGTTAGGTACATACAGCAGAGTACCACGGGTGTCCCAGTTAGGTACATACAGCAGAGTACCACGGGTGTCCCAGTTAGGTACATACAGCAGAGTACGTGGGTGTCCCAGTTAGGTACGTACAGCAGAGTACCACGGGTGTCCCAGTTAGGTACATACAGCAGAGTACGTGGGTGTCCCAGTTAGGTACGTACAGCAGAGTACCACGGGTGTCCCAGTTAGGTACGTACAGCAGAGTACCGCGGGTGTCCCAGTTAGGTACGTACAGCAGAGTACCACGGGTGTCCCAGTTAGGTACATACAGCAGAGTACCACGGGTGTCCCAGTTAGGTACGTACAGCAGAGTACCACGGGTGTCCCAGTTAGGTACGTACAGCAGAGTACCACGGGTGTCCCAGTTAGGTACATACAGCAGAGTACGTGGGTGTCCCAGTTAGGTACGTACAGCAGAGTACCACGGGTGTCCCAGTTAGGTACATACAGCAGAGTACGTGGGTGTCCCAGTTAGGTACGTACAGCAGAGTACCACGGGTGTCCCAGTTAGGTACGTACAGCAGAGTACCGCGGGTGTCCCAGTTCGACGGGTGAAAAATATACTTTATAAGTTCACGGTTACGGTCGGGGACAGGCGGTACTGAACTAAACGCGGGCGGGTAACACTTTATTATGAAAAGCAGAGCGCACTGCAGGAGGTTATAAACTAGCAGACTATTGCAGCAATAGAGCGTCACCAGGAAATTATCCCACATTAATTTTCACCATAGAGGTTTCAAAAAGTATTTTGGTTCGGCCCAAAAATGTGTTTATTCTCATGATTTGTCAACTCGGCTGTTGGCTTTGTTCGAGGCTTTTAACTCTTTTATTGCGGCTAGCTGTTAGCATAAATCCCAGTTCCAGGTGCCACCATACGCGTTCACTTTAAGAGTCGGAGTTTGACCGCCCTCCCGCCCCCCACACACACTTGCCACACACGTTAGTATCATTGGCACAAGCACACACTGTTTACCTTTCGTCAGAAGCTTTAACATGGCGGGAGCGTCACGGTACAAAGGCACAAATTAAATCAGAAATTTGGATGGCAGAAGATCCACCCAGCATATGGACCTGGGATATGGCGTCCCCTGGTGTCGGGGTCTGGACATGGGAAAGAAAGAATTACGGTCTTTAAATAAATACTTTTTGAAATGTCTATGGGGAACATGAATGGGTAATTATTTCCTGGTGCCCTCGTCGTTCTGAAAGGGGGCGGGACTTGCGACGCTCTATAAACTGCAGCTGGGTGCTTCTCAACAGTGAAGTTAAGTCCGTCACATGCCCAAGGAATCGCCAGTGATGTCACATCACTGACGAACGTTCTTTCTGCTGCTGTACTAGGCTATACTTCCGTGTTGCACAGCATTTGCATAACGGCCGAATCCTTGCATCCTTCTGGTTATTGACGGGCGCCGTGGGTTGTCAAAATATAATTACGTATGGTCATTTTAGGCCTGTCAGGATTGTTACGTAATCGTCTGATCGCAATTATTTTCACGATTTAAAAAAAATAGCTAAAAGTATAACATAAATTATGCTTAAAAAACCAACAGGGGTTCCCGCCCAAAATGGGTTAAAGACCTGAGGCCGATTCTACAAAATGCCTCCTTTCAAACATAAATAAACACTCTAGCCCATCTTATTATGGCCTGTTTTGGCCTAAAAAAACCATTATGTAATATAAATACATTCCAGTATCCCCCCCCAACAAAAACGAACAAATTAAATCGTTAAGCCCTTTGTTTGTCGCTGCAGGACGGAGGCTTACTGCAGATCGTGCCGGGCGAGGGACACGTGGACACGCCTCCTCCCCCGGCCCCGCCTCTCCCTCCGCCCCAACAACAACAAGAGCTCCTCCTCCTCTCCGGCTCCTCCTCCCCGTCGGAGTGTGATTCCTTCTTCCCCAACGGCCTGACGACGACGCCTAGGGCGCCGCCCAGCGGCCTGTCGGCCACGCTGCCCAGCGTCCTGCGCCGAATGCACGGCAACAGCTACGTGCTTCTGAGGCAGTGCGACGCGGACGTCACCGCCGCCGACGGCGGCAGCCCCACCGACACCGGTACCGCCGTCCCTCTCGGACACTCGTTCACCGACGAACTCAACCGCATCCTGGAGAAGAGGAAAACCACCACGCAGCTGCTGCTCCCCCGGCCCGACGAGAGCTCTGTGTAGGAGCATGATGGAGGAGGTTCTAAGCTGGCCAGATCCATCGCCCCCCTGTGGTGGGAGGACTAAAACATTGTGCCTGTCAGGGCGGGGGGGAGGACAATCTATTAATTGATGACAAAAACAAAAGTCCAGCGATTGAGTTTCGTCCTGTTAACATCATTGACTGAACTTTTGAAAAAGAGGGATTCGATTCCATATTTTGCCAATCCTTTAATAGCGTTTAAATTAGATTTATGGACCCATGCAGGCTTCAATTCTCAAAACTTTTCCATTCCAAAAAAATAAAACGCACGAGTGCCCTCACAGTGAAGAGAATGGAATGGCAATGTGGATCAACCTCAGCTCAGCAGAGCTTAGCACGCCATCTCCCCCCCTCGCCCACGGACGTGCAGAGAATGTTAAAGTTGGCAGGGGGCTGAAATTGATAAAAAGGGCACTTTGGGCCTTAAATAGCAAATCTACGAGCTTGTAGATTGCCTGTTTTTGGTATGCGACACCACGTTCAACTAAGTAAGCCTTTTTCCGGAGACGTGGCATATGCCATGGATTTAAACACAGAGCGCAATTCTTTCGACATAAAACGCTGCATTCAACATCAGGAGAGTTCGGAAAAGGCAATTGGAGGCGATGGAAAGGACAGGGCCGTTTGCATTTCTTTCACCATGATTAAATGCTGCATTCATGGATCTGGAGAGGGCCCTTTTTTACAGACGGGTAAAAGGGCAGGGGCGCCCTTTGTTGTCAATGTGTGCCCGCGCTGAGTGACCCCGCCAAACCCACTTTCTGATTCAACCGTCCACATGTCAGCCGGGCCCGGACAGGGTGCCTGGGCGGGCCGGGCCCAGACAGGGTGCCTGGGCGGGCCGGGCCCAGACAGGGTGCCTGCCTGGGCGGGCCCGGACAGGGTGCCTGCCTGGGCGGGCCCGGACAGGGTGCCTGGCCGGGCCCAGACAGGGTCCCTGGGCGGGCCGGGCCCGGACAGGGTGCCTGGGCGGGCCGGGCCCCACGCCCCGGGCCTACTGCACCCCAGAGACCGGTGCGGGGGGCTGACAGGGGCTGACAGGAACATGAGTTCAACATGTGAACATGGCCGCTGTGAGGACAAGCCGTGTTTTGGCTCCTTTCAAAACGCAACGGGCAGCTAGCCACTATTTTGTTTGCATTTGTAAGTGGTGCACAGATGGCTGGTGCTTTATTTAAAAAAACATATTTCCTATGAACATACCGAGAGAAGTGGCGCTGGTGTTAAGGTCGGAGATGACGGTGATGATTAGCCTTTTATTTTAATTTATTTTTCAGGTTTTTTTTACAATATAACGGGACTAACCAACAGCAAGATAACACGTGAACTCAAAGCAACAAAAGGAAATCTTAACAGTATTAATGATTCTGAAAGCACTTTAAAATGTGAATGAGACTTTTGGGGACACTGCAAGAAATGAGAAGCACAAGGGAAACCTTCAAGACACTTGAAACCCGGCGGCATTAGGCCCCCGAAAATAGCAGATCTACAAGCTCACTTGAGCTTGTAGATCAGCCATTTTTGGGGGGTAGACTGTGTAAATAAGCGGTCCATGTACAGTTGCAACTCAGGTCGGCTTCTCTAAGACTAGATGGGTTTAGTTTAGAAGAGTTAAGACGTGGCATGGTGTTCAGAACCTACGTACCAGAAGCAGGGAGTCTTCGTTTGACCGAAAGCTGCTCTGCCTGAATGGAGAGTGGCAGCAGGTGTGATGGTACAGCACACCTACATGGTACTGTACTGTACTGTACTGTACTGTACTGTACTGTACTGTACTGTACTGTACTGTACTGTACTGTACACTGAAGACAAGCAAGGAGAAATAACCCAAACACCATGACACATGCGGGTCCAAATGTGCTGCTCGCTTCCCATCCGGATAACCTGCCAAGGTGTCCAAGGTACGTAGTAGTGATTGAATGATTGACTGATTGATTGAATACTTTATTAGCAAGTTTGGAAATGGCAGCACAGACCCGGGTAAAAGCCCCCCGGGAGCGTGCTTCCATCCGTTGTGGTCCATTATACTCAATTCATCAACACAATACTTTACATATCAGCACTAAAAGCAGAACTAGATATATTCAAAGAAAAAGAGGACGTGGCAGAGAATGAGTACTTTGCTAGTGCACAGAGTACTACACTCAACAAAGTACTCAACTCCAGTAGTCCAGTAGTCAAAGTTAAAGTGTAACGGGCCTGCTGCCAAACAAGCACTTAATGAAATGGACCTAGATACTGTAGGGGCTGGGATGCAGCCATTATTTTTAGGAAGCGACAGTATTCTTCGATTTTTGCGAAGGCAAGTGAAAGCACCATTATTATTTTATTGCTCATCTGTGTTTCGCTGTTCAGCTCTTTTTTTTCCTAAGCTGAACTGATTTTTTTTAGCACTTGTAGAAAGGTAGAGTTTGAATGATGCAAAAAGCTACAGCACAATTTACGATTTACATTTTACTAATTAATCCAGAGTGAGAAAAAAAATAATATTTTTAGTTACTCCACTGCGCTACCGATATTGCCAAGAGAATAGAGACATTTTTTCTTCGGGTGAAAATAAATCCCCTTTCTAGCCAAAAAGTGCATTTATACGTGTGGTGGGGGGCTCAAAAACTTGCGACTGAGGTGTACAACAGACCTTATGTTAGAGCAAAAAATAAATAAACACTACAATTTGCCGTCTTCATTTTCCTGCACCGATGCCAGAATAAAGCTCCAAAGAGAGCACAAATGTGAGGCGACCTCAGAAGACATCACAACACTGATTGGATCTATAAACCTGTCAGGACGCGCCTGTGATGTCGAAGCCTGCCGCGGCTGCACTTCTGAAAGCGAGAACCAAAGCATTATGGGAAGTGGCGCTGATCAAAGGCATGAAAAGGGATGGAGGCAGCCAGGCAACGCAGCCTTGTATGTCCGTAAAACTAAACTAAACTTTTATAATGGTAAAAAAATTGCAGATACGTGTGCACAATGAGGCACACCGTGACACATTGTGCACTTGTAGATCTGCTATTTTCACTGGATTTGTGCAGCACTCATTGTATGATGGAAACATGGGAGATAGGAGGTTTCTGCCTGGGCAGCGATGACAAGCGGCCTCATTAAGGCCCATTCAAACCACCTCCAAAGCATGGCATGACAGCAAATGACAAGTTTACTTTGACATCTTTCTCCTTGTTATTATCCCCATGGTGACATTTTAGAAATCAATGTCTATAAATGATTCAGACACATTATATAAAAAATTAAAAAACGAACAAGAAAACAACAACCAGCACCGCATGGAAGATGGGTTGCTGCTGGCTCTGATGCTAACTATAGCATCACCATCATCACTCCTTTTGATCTCGGTGCTGCTGTCTTGCCCTAGGAAAGAGAAATATATATAACCAGAATGGGGGAGGAGAGTCCAAGACAGTTTGATGAATTAATGTTCTCTCCTCGCTTTTGTTTCCAGGGTTGATGAGGATGACGATCGCATCATATCGGAGTGGATCTGTTCTTCTTAACTGCGGTTTCCATCTTGATCCGTCCATCGATTCCCGCGCAACGTTGACAGGCCCGGTTGGCTGTAAGGATCTTCCCCTAACGAGGGAGTGAAATGGAATTTCAACAAAAAAAATTTAAACAAAAAAAAACACTTAAAACCAAGCATTCCTATTCGGGTCGGGGAACATTCACCCCAAAATAGCATTTCTTCACAGATGCAACTCATGTCCAGTTTACTATAGAGTGGTTAAGTGGACACACTGAAGCTGACAGACAGAACTGGGATGAACACGGCAGAATAACAGCTGCTGTGTTCCACAGGAGCACAGTTACAACTGTTAGTTGTTCACATACTGTACTATATGATACAGTATAGTAATATAATATAGCCTACTACACCCCCTGTGTAGTCTGCGCCTGAGCCTGTCAGAAATTACATGAGCACAACATAAGATATAAGGCATGCAGCTCCCATGTGGATCAGGACCCACTCGAAAATGCGTTTGCATCTTCCTCGCCACCTCTGTCGTTCCACAGACAAACAAACAAGACCAAAAACCAAGTCGATCATTAACACCCCCTCTGGATGAATTATGCTGCAACACTGCTCTTTTTAATTAACGACAACTACCACTAAATCGAGTGACTCTTCAACAATGACTAATGTTGACAAAAAGAAATGCCATGGTTGCCAACTTGAAAAAAACAAATGCTGTGTGCTTTTGTATTGCAACACCTGTTCTCTCTAAACAAAGCAACAGGGAGATGAGACATATTTATTTTTGAATTGTTTTGTATATTATTAAGAGTTCTGTGATTGATGTTGTCATTTCAATGCCACTTGTCGTGAGTCTAATGATCACGAATAAAATCACTTAAAACCCCGTATGCATCCGTATGCTGGGGGGGGGGGGGGAGCTTCACAGAAAATAGCAGATCTCCAAGCTCACAATACGTCGCAGTGTGACAGTACGAGCTAACAGCGGGCGACAGCCCGGTGTATTTCCTCATTTTTCTGGAAGTGCGTTATTTGTCTATGGGACCTGGCAACTACTGGTGATAGCAGGCGAAGAGGCGATAGTCGAAAAGTGGGCGGAGGAACCTTGTTCAAAAACACTTTTTGACGGCATCGTCCGTTGATAGCCAATCAAATGTATGTGTTGCTTTGTTTACCCTCCATGCAGAACGGTGATACGTTTACATTACATACAGTGATGACAGCAGGCACGCCACGCCCACTAGGAGAGTTCTATCGCCCAGAGTCGCCGCTGTTCGCTCGCTGTTAAAACGTAGGATGACACGTTTATATTTTGGTGCTCAGTTAAGTGTAATACAGGCAATTATGGACGAAGAGAGAGGAGTATTGGAGTCAATTCACCTCTCCTCTCCTAGCCTTTTAATTAAGATCATAGCTTAGCTGAGCATTTCTGTCAGCTTGTTTGGTAAATTCCACAGTGTCACGTTCGATTCAATCTCTATATGCATGTGACATCAAGCTTGTTTGTGCACACACAGCAAATTAACATGTTTTATCACGCTAACAGAACGAATAGAATTACAACAGGTTCCTTCACATTTCTAATAAAGCTTTATACTTCAACCCATACCTTTATTGTTGCTTGTCTGTGTATTTACAGTTTTTGAGTGGTGCAACCACTCCAAGGAACAGCAATGTCCCTATATGTCCCAACCTACTTTATGTCCTAATGTGACTATGTCCGTTTAGAGTACCAGTAGGGGCAAAAGTGGCGCTGTTGTGCCAGAAACAGATTGAGAGATAGTGTTGCACTGTTGCCTACTCATTACACAGAGAGAGAGAGAGAGAGAGAGACAGGGGGAGAGGGGAGTTGCACCACTCAGTTCACACAGGTGTGATTTTTTACAAAATTGCAGACATTGCATTACATCTCATCAGTGAGATAAGGCAGAGGGAAGAATAATGAATCAAAGCAACTTGTCAAAGTGCTGGAACAGAGCCATGTGGGTGTAATCTGGAGCAGAGCCATGTGTTGTAATCTATTCTAGATAAACCAGACAGCTCACAATGACAGATTAGCAGGGAAGGAAGCATCTTGGAACCATGCCTGAGTTGCTGAAATATGGCCTTAGGAAAAGATGCGTAATTCAGCAAGATATCCCTGGCCAACCCCGTATGCTTTGCCACCATGTAAGAAATGGTACACAAATGGTCTGCTAAGTGTCTGACGGCAGATCTCACGTATGTCCTATGAGGACGTACGTTAATGAGGACAATTTGTTGCTGGGACAAACAAAGGTGAGAAAGGTCGACAACAACGTTGATTTTTCTCCCGATTTGTCTCTGTGGAGAAAATAAAGCATTTTCAGAGGGAAAACATTCTGAATATTGTGTGACAGTGACGTGTGCGATTTTGGCTCGTGAACATCGATGGGGCTGAAGAATCGTTCCGAAGCTGTGCTGTGCTGTGCATGTCACAATCACTTCTGTCATTGGAATGATAGACACCTACTGTATGTCGCGCAGTAACGCAAAGGAAAAGCAATTGGGCTGTCATGGCCTTAGGATATCTGTCTACTCTATTCCATCCATCCATCTTATTTATCTGCTGCTCGCATTCTCTTGTGCTTGGTTGGCTCACTTGGCTGGTGGAAGGGGTTTACTTTAACAAAGTGATGCACATCATTGGAAGCACCTGTTCACCCACTGCCTATCTCTGACAAGCAGAAGAAGACTGTAATGTAGCTTTTCCTCATTTGGAGTTTTCTTTCACTTTGATAAATTGCCACAAATCGGTGGACCTTTTCGCAGCCCTGTCGTTCTAAATGGTCAGATGGGTGGGCTGCTGCATGGATTTTCAGAGCATGTTTTTGAGCGGTGGCACACCATCTCCAATGTGTCTGTGTGTGTCTGTCTGTCTGGGGATAGGACCTAGACCAGTGATACTCAACCTCAGGCCCGCGGGCCACATCAGGCCCGCGGGACCATTATGACTGGCCCACCAATGAAAATCTAAAAAAAAGAAGAAAAAAAAATCTGGAAAATGAAATAAAAATAAATAAATTTGAATGAAGTTATCTTTAATTACATTATTATAAGTAATACTATTAGAGTTTTACTATTACTCGAACGAAAATAAAATGGGGAGATGCAATGCAAATGAAAGACATATACTGTGTATCCCTATTCCCTGACATAATTTTATAGCTAAACAGACAGAATTCTATTTTATTTGAATGATGAAACCCAGCTGCCATTAATAGTTGGAAATGGAAATGGAAATTGCGGAAATTGCGGAAATGGAAATTGCGGAAATTGTAATTGCGGAAATTGCGGAAATGGTGGAAATGGAAATTGCGGAAATGGTAATTGCGGAAATGGTGGAAATGTAAATTGCGGAAATTGCGGAAATGGAAATTGAGGAAATTGCGGAAATGGAAATTGCGGAAATGGTATTGCGGAAATTGCTCTTCAGTTATAGCTATCTATTTTCAGGTAGATTGTTTTATTTTACTCAGTCAGCCATATCACTACTCATTTTTTTTCATGAAAAAGGTCATAGCTGGGTAATCTATTTTCAGGCAAATTGTGTTTATTGTATTTTATTTTACTCAGCCATAACAATTTATTTTCTGTTTAAACTTGCTGGCTGGCAGGCAGGCAGACAGCTACTCATAGACAGACAGACAGACAGCTACTCATGGAGAATTGGACAGGCAGGCAGTCAGACAGCTACTCATAGACAGGCATTGTTCTCCACAATTTAGTCCTTCCTCCTGCCTACACACATGTGTTCTCACTGCTGTTGTATCCTATTGGCTCAAGTCAACGACAGGTGAGGACAGCCTCTGTCCTAATCCTCTGGGCCAACACTCCCTGCTGACAGCTGCCGCCACCAGCCCAAAGCTATGTATGTATGCAGTGACAATTATCAACCTCCCCGGCCGGCTTCCCTCACCAAAACACAGGACAATTGTGTTCATATAGAGGCCGTCTGCACCCCGTCCCCCAGCTAAGACTATGCTTTCTAAGATGTAAATATACGTTAAAAAAGAAACAAGAGGAATAATTATTATTAAAGGTGCTGCTGAAGTGCAGCACCTTCAATACTTTAGTACATACAGAGCCATCTAATAGAAGAGTTACGAAGAGTTATATTGTGCGTTCAATTCTTATTTTAAACTTGGTCTCAGTAAAAAGGAACAACACAGATGCAGCATGGTGACAGGGCATATCATGTTTTTTTTTGTTTTTCTTTTCAAAAAAGATGTTTTAGCAAATTCAACATAAACAAGGCAGAAGAGCCTGCTGTTTTTAAAGTATTGTACAGTTACAATTAAAGTCTCTGTAATGTTTATGTTGTACGAATACTACAAAACAATCTAAAATAATGGGATTTAAGATCATTAAAGCTGGGCTGTTGCCTGGGTCCAATGCCTTTCTGCCTACTTCCGGTAGTGAACAGAGTTTTCGTAACTCTGTCTTACTCTAATGGCTCTGATGCACACATACAGTTACTTTCCACCATTGTGCGGCCACTTGCTTGGCAGTGACAGAAACACCTACACAGCTGTTGGCACTTGAACAATAAGTCATTTGTCTGAAATTAGTGTATAGAAGACATGTAGCGGGATAATAATGCCAGGACGGCAAGCAGACAGAAGCACAGGCAATGTATGAATGTGTCAGTGTTTAGTGATTGTTTATTATGTAGTATTACAGTTATGTAGTATTACAGTCATTCAAGTGTGTTTTTTGCAGCCAACAGGAATAGCCTGTTTTTCACTTGGGCTACATATTAGGCATGTACACAGCAGGAGTGGACCTTGTATCCTGGATGGCGCGTTGCGAGGCGTGTGCTTGTACTGTAGATCTGCTATTTTCAAAAAAATTGCCACTTTCTTATATTATTTGTCAATTTGGCCAATGTTTGACCAGTTTTTAGAATATAGTTTGTTGATTACTGTTTAAGCAGTAATGGTCTTATTCTTTTCTTTGCAAATAATTGTGGGTCCACTAACTATATCGTTATGGTTAATCTATATTATTCCCAGCCGGGGCCAAAGTCAAAGTCGTACACGTTAGTCACACAGCGGCATTAGTTGATTTGACCCCCCCAATCCAACCCATTGATGCTGAGTGCCAAGCAGGGAGGCATTGGGTCCCATTTTTCACAGTCTTTGGTATGACCCAGCCAGGGATGGGATGGAACCCCCGACCTCCCAGTTTCAGACACTCTAACCACAAGGCCACTGTCTGGTTTGCCCCCTGCAGGGCTGTGATGTCATGTGGGTCAACCAATAGGAAGACCCACTTTGAGAACCCCTGCAGCAGCCTATAGTATCAGGGTATCAAATGTGTTTTCATAAGCAGAGACCAATGACTTAATGAGATGAGATGGTAAGAAGGAGGCCCTCCCTCTCCTCTCACTGGTGTGTGTGTGTGTGTGTGTGTGTGTGTGTGTGTGTGCATGTGTGCGTGCGTGCGTGCGTGGGTGCGTGGGTGTGTTTTAATCTCCTCAGTTTTAATGTATTGTTCTGAACTCTCATCCAGGGTCATCAGGCCCAGAAAACTCAGCAATGTTGTTCCTTGGAGAGGACTTAATTGGTAAACAGCACGCATGTACTTTCACCACCACTGCTTTTGTTGTTGTGGTGGTGGTGGTGAGGACCAATGGACCGTCCAAATCGTTCTCGCATGTCTTTTCCCTCACGTTCTAATCTACTGTACATGCACGCATGCACACACACACACACACACACACACACACACACACACACACACACACACACACACACACACACACACACACACACACAGAGATCATCATTAATGCACAGTCACACAGATGGCTGATCCTCAGCCCGTTATCATTAGAGCTTCTCTGAGCCAGAGGACTTTTGTGGGGTAACAGTGGGGTTCTGTTTACATGTGAGCCTGCTTCTCCATCCCATTCTGCCCATTATTCCCATCTGCACGTCTGTGTTCAGCATGTCTTGGCGCTGCAGTATTCCAGCACACGCACGCGAACACGCACGCACACGCACACTGCACGTCACTCACTGTTTGGTGTCTAAATCTGGTTTGTGACTCATTTGTCCATGAGGCACTAAGCAGCGTGTGTGTGTGTGTGTGTGTGTGTGTGTGTGTGTGTGTGTGTGTGTGTGTGCGCGTGTGCGTGCGCAAATTACTATTTCTGTGAGGGCCAAATGTATGCACCAGTATACAGTATCATTTGAGACAAAGACAATGTGAGGAAAATGTTCAGCTTCACCCAGCTGGTGGCTGCTCATGTACAGTCGTTGTATACTTGTAGTGAGTGCTCGGGGGGTTAAGAAGAGTCTTGCTCATGGATACCTCGACACACAACCAGGGCCGGGACTTAAACCTGGGGCTTTCTGTGGCCTCTTTATGGCCGCTCTCCTGCATGGTGCCACACCAGAAAGGAGACAAACGGACATTCATTCAGATCCCTAATTGAATTAAACAGAATATATTCTGATTCTGTTTCTGTACTGCACTGTGTCTGTAATCTCTTTGTAGAGTTAACGAAGGCTCTTTATAAACAGAATACTTGTTGCTCATCTCAGACAACGATCAGTGTTGCTGTCACAATGACCACAGTAGGAAGTGTCCTCCTATTGAACTGAATCTGTGGCTGCGACAAAAAGGGGGATGCACGCGTGTCACATTGCAACCATATCTCCTCTCAAAACAAACACGTCGCTGTTGCTGTTGTTTCTGCATGCAAACAGGCAGCTCCCTCTTGTCTTCCCGGACCGGTTTTTGACGCCGAAAAAGCCACGCGTTGCTGCTGTCACACGTGCCATATACTCCTATCAATCAGCCCCTTGTGTGTGTTTCCATCACTGACTGGCTGACTGACTGACTTAACCACGCTGCCTCTGCAGACAACACACACAATGCCGATTATTACCCAGACAGACAGACACTGTGTAGACCAAGAAAGGAATCCTGCCAGGGAGCATTTCGGTTCTGTCCAACTGGAAGCGATCACTTTGACAAATTAGGCTCTTACAATGTGCAAGATCACAGTACGAGACAGGATATCGGCCTAAATGGAGTCTAGGATCAGTGATCCTCTGATCTGTAAGTGAAGGGAAAGTACACAGGTGTCATGACCTTGATTGACCTTGTAGGTCATCACCATGTTTGGAATTGGCTGCAGCCAGCAACCAGAAGCCATGATGTGACCGGAATGCTGAACGATTGTACACCTTGAGGTCCATCTGAAGTGCCTCAGTTTCTAATCCTCATCAACATCATCAACATCATCATTCATTATTAACAAACCCTGTGGGGTTGGTTACAGAGAAGAAATGGGAGGATTTGTCCTTTGAATATGGACTTGCGGCTGAAATAAGGCCTGTACATATAATCAGTGTCTGTCACAACACAAACTTTCTTTAGAGACTGCAGTTTTCCCCAGACACGGAAAAACACGGCAACAACCCTGTGTTGTTCCGAGTATGAAATCAACACGGAGCCCCGCATTCTCTTCTCCCTCAGAGACGACAGACACACCTGTAGGGAACGTCTCCTAGAGACGTGTCACCTAGACAAGTCATCCTGACAACCGCAGTGACAACACACACACATACACGCACACACACACGGCACGCACGTACGCGCACACACACATGACACACACGTACGCACTTGCTTCGCCAGATTAGGTGTTTTGATAGAGGCCCTACTGCAGTTTCAGTCGAAACTCACTTATAGCACTGAAACATGCTGTAGTGTTGAAACTTAACATGACTCCCACATGTGGATTGTTCTGAGCTCATTACCATGAATACGTTCTACAGCAGCTTGGTTCCCAAACTTGGCCCGTGACCCATAAGAGAAATTAGATGTTTTCAGTGGAAACACTAGTCTGAACTGGTTCAATATTAATAGGGAAAAAGTAGTAAACGGAACTGAACCGGTTGAACCAGTTCGGTTCTTTTCTCCCGCCTAATATTGAACCAGTTCAGACTAGTGTTTCCACTGAAAATAAATTGGTTCAGATTGGTTTGGAACTGGAACCAAAAAAATGTCCACCGGTTCCATGAAAGCACCAGGTTCCAAGAATCTAGAACTGAACCAGTTCTAGTAGTGAGTATACAAGTGGATCATTGAACACTGTATAGCAGTGGTTCCCAAACGTTCTCATGTCAAGGACCTCCCAAATTACTGAAATTAGCCCGCAGACCCCCATTGGAAAAGATATGCCAGGGACCCCCATAAGAGAAGATTTTTACGGCTCTAGCAGAGATTCTCAACCCGTTTAATTTCAAGGACCCCCAGTTTGACATGCATTAGTCTACGGACCCCCATTTAATGGCATTTCTATCTCTGGGACCAGCTCAGTGGCTTTGTGGTTAGAGTGTCCGCCCTGAGTCTGGTAGGTCGGGGTTCGATCCCCGGCCGGGTCATACCAAAGACTATAAAAATGGGACCCAATGCATCCCTGCTTGGCACTAAGCATCAAGGGTTGGATTGGGGGTAAGTCCCTGTGACATATAGCGTCATGTCCAGGGGGTGTACTTGTACATCAAGCTGCCTCACGCTAAAGAAACAGGAGATAAGCTCCTGCCCTATGGGCCTCATTGCTCTGCAAGGCTTACTTATCTCTGGGACCCCCCTCTGAGAGTGTACATTTGTACACTCTCAGAGTTACAGAACCATAATCCATAAGGGTCCATTTGTCATCATTTAGCTGGGGACCCCCTGGAACTCCCTCAAGGACCCCTGGGGGTCACCGGACCCCACTTTGTTAACCACTGCTGTATAGGATCTGACTGTGTAATACACTGTTTCCTGGAAGCAGCAGAGACACGGACAACCTTATTATTGTGACCTTTGGATCTTAAACATTTCTACAGAGTAAACATGAACTGATGAACAACCCCCGGCCTGCTGCTGAGGAGGACGACCTTTGAAGTGTGGAACTGCAGACAGTATAACTGGCTCAGTGGATCACAAGTTTGAAAGTTTGAAACCAACCTGGTGCATTCCCATGGTGCAGTTCTGGCGCCACCTACTGCATATAATTATATAATGCTTCTGTTTATTTTCAGATTATGACAGTAAAACGTAATTTTGCAATTTTGCACATCTATAGAGGTCAAATAACCGCGTGAAGGAGAGACACCACAATAATGCCATAATTTAATTTCCAAATAGTTTTCTACTGGCACAAGCCGCACAACGACAAACGCAACTGAATTTGTATTTTATTTTATTGTATTATTTTCCGACTTTGCCTCAACTTCAAGGATTTCAACCAAGATTTCATCCGAAGGAAGGAACCACATAACTTTGTAAATGTTTTGTCGGACTGTGATTGGTGTTACACCGCTACAAATCAACAGCCCTGTCTGTAGCGTAAAATTCTTGATAGATTCAGTCAACAACTTTAAAAAGATGTAAATGAATGAATGAACGCCTCGATCTAATGGTTCTATGATCAGCAGCCCAGTCTTGCCCTGAGTCCAGAGTGCAGCATCATGGCTGCCGCAGACACTGCAGTGTTCCTGGGGTTGGATTTCAGCACCCAGCAGGTATAACGCTTCAATATTATGATTACGGTATTATTATTGTCATAAACGCGTCGCTAATTAATCACAGATGGGTTATTTTTTTTAGAAGGCGCGTCACGCGCGTAAAGGCGCGCGCACGACGCACACCAAGGGTGAAGAAAGGTCCTGCAACGTGAAGAAGAGTTTGATTGATTGATTGATTAGAATTTTTTATTCACAGTATGTAGAATGGGTACATTTCAATTTTCAACGAAAATACAGGTCATTATAAACTTGTGAAGAAAACACAAGTTTATAATGTTGACATACACGTTCATAATGTTTATTACTGTTGTAATGTTAACATGTTGGTTACAATCAATTTGTTGTTTACAAGCTGCAGCTTTAACAGCTTTGTGTGAATCAATAGGGCCTATAATAACACTTTCACTTTTTCATGTATACCACGTTCAACTGTTGTTGTGTGAAGGTTATATTTTGTGTTGTGTAGATGGTTTATTGTATTGTGTTGTTTAACAAAGGTTTGTGTGTGTGTGTGTGTGTGTGTGTGTGTGTGTGTGTGTGTGTGTGTGTGTGTGTGTGTGTGTGCGATGTGCGTGTGTGACATGCTTGTGTGACATGCTTGTGTGTGTGTGTGTGTGTGTGTGTGTGTGTGTGTGTGTGTGTGTGTGTGTGCGCGCGTACATGTTGCAGTTAAAGGTGGTGGCCATGGATGGAAACCTCAATGTGATTCATCAGAACAATGTCCACTTTGACAGCGAACTGCCCGAGTTCAGGTAACATACTAGTATCTTATCTTATCTTATTATTATTATTATATGGGCCCAAGCAGGATGTGGGTAGACACCCTATTATATTTGTTTTTGTTTTGTATTCTTCTTTTGAGGTTTTGTCGTTCTGGCATAACTGTCTGTCTGTCTCTCTAGGACTGAGGGAGGAGTTCATATTCATGATGACAGACTAACAGTCACCTCTCCTGTACTGATGTGGGTTAAGGTAACACACGCGCGCACAAACACAGTGCTATAGTCACAGTGAATCAGTAGACAGACAGTTTAACCTTTTGACCTCCACGTCCTGTTTGTCTGATCTCTGATTGGTCTGCTTGTGTGTGTCGTCAGGCCCTGGACCTGCTATTGGACAAGATGAAGGGGGTGGGGTTTGACTTCTCACGTGTCAGGGCTCTCTCAGGAAGTGGACAGGTGGGAGACACCCCCCCCCCCCCCCCTTCAAGCACATAATTTTAATAAGCCATTAGCTACAACTTTATTTCTTTATTTCACTGTGTGTGCGTGCGTGTGTGCGTGCTTGCGTGTGTGTGTGTGTGTGTGTGTGTGCGTGCAGCAACACGGTAGTGTGTATTGGAGGAGAGGCGCTTGTGAGACCCTCAGACAACTGGATCCAGAGAAACCCCTGCATGAAATACTACAGGTAGTTATACTGTTGTTGGTTCCTTCCTTTAATGTAAAGCAACCTTGGCTATACAGGCTGAGGGGCCATTCTGAAAATTCCTCCTGACATAAGTTTTCTGGAAAAACTTCAAATATGTATTAAAACATTTCCTCACAAGTATAGTAATACAAACTGTGTGTGTGTGTGTGTGTGTGTGTGTGTGTGTGTGTGTGTGTGTGTGTGTGTGTGTGTGTGTGTGTGTGTGTGTGTGTGTGTTAGTCTAGCTTCTCTGTCTCTGACAGTCCAGTATGGATGGACTCCAGTACAACTCAGCAGTGTCAGTACTTAGAGTCGTCAGTAGGAGGAGCTCAGAGACTCGCTGACGTCACAGGATCCAGAGCTTATGAGGTGACATGTCATTCTCTATCTCTCTCTCTCTCTCTCTCTATCTATGAAGATGGTGCTGGCTGGCGTTTAGCTTTTACTCCCTCAAATTCTGCCCAAACCCGACCTGACCTGACGTTTTAGGGCTGGGCCAGGCCTAAAATGTATGCTAATTAGTCGGGCCGTACAACTTTGGGCCGGGCCTTCATTTTCAGGCCCGTTGAGAACTCTGTATGACTCTCTCTCTTTCTCTCTCTCTCTCTCTCTCTCTCTCTCTCTCTCTCTCTCCAGCGTTTTACAGGGAACCAGATCTCTAAGTTCTACCAGACCAGACCACAGCAGTATGAAGACACTGAGGTGTGTGTGTGTGTGTGTGTGTGTGTGTGTGTGTGTGTGTGTGTGTGTGTGTGTATGTGCTGTGTACTGTAAAGTGTAAAGTACATGCATACAGACACTGTCACCATGCAGTCTCATCTCACACGCAAGTATAGTAGAATGTGAGAAGTAGACATTGCGAGAACAATAATTTCCTGTTCCTCACAGGAGAAATTGCCCTGTGATCCATTCAATCATTCTTTCTCAAAATTAGTCACTGCGTCCGTCTAAAAGGTGATTTGTCTTAGTCAGCGTTAATGTTGTAACCTCGACACAGCATGACATCAGAAATGACCCCAGAACGGCTGCGTTGTGTTCAATTACTGCGGACGCCGCCTCGATTCAGAGAAAACAGCCTTTTAAAACGGCCCAGAAGCAGGAACTCGTGTCGACGCAGTGCAAGGCCTGCTGGGTCACAGGTGCATATGATTGGAAGCCGTTTTTTTTTAATACAAACGTGTGTTTGTGTTTTCAGAGGATTTCATTGGTCAGCAGTTTTGCTGCATCTCTCTTCCTGGGTGAATATGCGGCTATCGACTACAGTGATGGTAAAGTCTGTCTTGTCTGGTCTTGTCTGTCTGTCTGACACTCTATCAGACAATCTGTTTTTGGTCGTTAAATTGTGAAAATAGTGACAAATGTTAGTTAATTAACTAACTAATCAGCTAACAAGTCATCTTTCTATAATGGATAATTATCAATATTTACACTCTGACTTGTGACTTGGCAACAGTATATAGACGTGTGTGTGTGTGTGTGTGTGTGTGTGTGTGTGTGTGTGTGTGTGTGTGTGTGTGTGTGTGTGTGTGTGTGTGTGTGTGTGTGTGTGTGTGTGTGTGCGTGCGTGCGTGTGTTCAGGTTCAGGCATGAATCTGTTGGACATTCACAGTCTGAGCTGGTCTGAAGTGTGTATGGAGAACACGTCTCCTCACCTCCAAACACTGCTGGGAAAGCCTCAGCCATCCACTGCAGTGCTCGTAAGTACTGTGTGTGTGCGTGCACCTCTCAAAAAAGAAATCTTATCACACAAAGATTTGGATCCCCTGTTGAAGACCCCTGATATAGAAAATGCAATGGCTTAATAAACTGTGATGCAGTGTGTTGTTTTGTCCACAGGGTGGAGTCTCATCCTATTTGGTTTCTCGGTATGGTTTCCATGAAGACTGTCAGGTTGTGGCCTTCACTGGAGACAATCCAGGTAAGGAACAACAGGGGGTCGCTGTGTGTGTATTTTCTTTTCTTTTAATGATTTGGTACCATTTATCTGTGTGTGTGTGTGTGTGCGCGCGCGTGTGTGTGTGTGTGTGTGTGTGTGTGCGCGTGTGTGTGTGTCAGCATCTCTAGCAGGTATGAGACTACAGGAAGGAGACATTGCCGTGAGTGAAAACTCTCAAGTCTACCTCGTGATGTTTACATTTCTGACTCATATTCAATTCAATATTCAAGTGTGTGTGTGTGTGTGTGTGTGTGTGTGTGTGTGTGTGTGTGCGCGTGCAGGTGTCTCTAGGAACCAGTGACACAGTCTTCCTGTGGGTTGAGGATCCGTGTCCGTCTCTTGAAGGACACGTCTTCACCAACCCAGTGGACTGTCACAAATACATGGCTTTACTGTGGTATGCGCACGCATGCACGCACCTATGCACGCACGCACGCATGCACGCACACCCAGTGGACTGTCAGTCTGTCACAAATACATGGCTTTAGTGTGGCACGTGCACACACACACACACACACACACACAGTGGACTGTCACAAATACATGCCGCACACACACAGATAATAGGAATAGACCGGCAACCACCGATTATCGGCCTCGTTATTCATGTTTTTTATAATGATGGATTATCAGTGTTTTGACAGACGAAAACAACAAATGTGTTGCTTCATCTACGTTGCTTTTTGGATAAATATTCTTAAATGCATTCAAAGGTCATTTTGTTTTGGAGTTTGTGTTACTGTTAATCTTAGATATTTTGACTGAAAATGCGTATCGGCTCCTGCACTGATCAATTTGTGTGTGTGTGTGTGTGTGTGTGTGCTATCTTCCAGTTTTAAGAACGGCTCGTTGACCAGAGAACGAATCAGGAACGAGTGTGCCGAAGGATCATGGGAAGTATTCTCCGCCTCCCTGAGAGATACGCCCCTCGGAAACTATGGCAACACAGGTCGGTCGCATGAGTACATAATATAATAATTGACATGTCACAATTTGTCGATGTTGGGCAGAAACCTTGTATCTCCATATTTTATTTTTATTATTTTCCTAAATGAATGCCCTATTCATCAAACAAGTAGCCTCGGTACCCAGACTTTTTCCTTCGCATTCGGCTCAAAAATGAAAGCCTGGGGGAACCTGGTCTAGGAGTGGAAGTGAACTACAGTACAGTAGCAGAGGGGCGTAGCTCGAAATATCGTGACGTCAGTGTTGTGCGCAAATTTCTACCAGGGAAGGCAGGGGAGGGGCGGGCGGTCAGATCGGTGAACCAATATTATCCAGTGCAAGCTCCATGCGCTACCCTTCCCCCTAGACCAGAAAGCACGCTGGCTGGGCCAGGCTATCAAAAACAAAAGTGTCGCACAAAGGAAATTGGACAAGTCGTGTGCTAGGAGTTGGAATAAACTTTGTACAACATTTGCTGATTTTGCTTCCGGGTTCATTGGGGTGAATTTTGGGGTCTTCAAAATAAAACTTGTGCCGTGGGAGGGAAGAGACTACAGACTGACAGTAAATTAGTTAATAATCAATTAACATTGCATGAACGCGACAGTGCTACTGAAGCAGGAAGTGCGGTGTAAATGCTTGAATGTTGATTGTTGCAGGCTTTTATGGTTGATTGTGATTGGTTGATATGTTTGCAGGGTTTTATTATGACGTGGTGGAGATAACGCCCGCCGCTGTTGGTCTGCACAGGTTCGATGCCCACGACAACCAGGTGTGTACTGCTAAAGAACTGACGTGAACTCTGGAGAATGTCCGTGGAATGTCCCGTGTTGGTGTTGGCCTTTCACACATGTAGCACCCACCAGGAGTTTTCATTGATTGATTGAGTACTTTATTAATTCACCCAGTGCCAGTGGTTTTTTTCATACCTTTTAATGTCTGTCGGTCTATCTATCTATCTATCTCTCTGTCTGTCGGTTTGTCTGTCTGTCAGGTGTCATGTTTCAGCTCCCAGCAGGAGGTCAGGGCGTTGGTGGAGGGACAGTTTCTGTCTAAGAGACTTCATGCTGAGAGCCTGGGATACAAGATACGTAAGACAACTGTACACACACACACACACACACACACACACACACACACACACACACACACACACACACACACACACACAGGGCAGATATGTACTGTACACTAAGACCTGGCTATAGTCACACACGCACGCATGCGCCAAAACGATTATTGTGTGTGTGTGTGTGTGTGTGTGTGTGTGTGTGTGTGTGTGTGTGTGTGTGTGTGTGTGTGTGTGTGTGTGTGTGTGTGTGTGTTTAGTTCCTGGTACAAGAGTTCTGGCGACGGGAGGGGCTTCATCCAACAAAGAAATTCTGCAGGTGAGTGTGCGTGCGTGCGTGCATTAGTAGAAGGGCATCAACTGCTTTTAACACAGATAGTCAGAGGTTTCCCTGAGCAGGCAAAGTCATACCATTGGACACGACCTGAAATTATGACAAGAAATGGCTACATTCAAATAACATGATCGTTACAGAGTTATTAGGAGTATAGTTTGTTGATCAGGCATACTTTTGATGCAGTAATGCCACCAAGGTTATAAAACGGGTGCAGTACTTACTTTAGACAGTTTTTGGTTTAGACTAGTCATTGGTTAGACCAGTCATTAGTCCTACAACTAGAACCTATCTCAAACCCTCACCCTAAACCTAACCTCCCACGGAGCAGCACACCTAAACCTAACCTTAACCCATGTCTAACCAATGACTAGTCTAAACTAAGTATGCACCCCTATAAAACGACTCAAGCATACCAAAGTGGTTAATCTCAATGTAGTCTGCAGGTCATTCCAGGTGTTGGGGCCACTGAAGCTAAACGCAGATCGATCTACCAAGTTCAGATTTGACTTTTGGCACCTTGGATTTGGGGAAATGACTTGAGTGTGTTCCAGAAAGGTGTCACCCTCGCTCATCTGCTTCATCTGGCTCTCTCTGCTACTTCATCATGCCTGAACACACTCATACATGGAACACTGCCTACAGCTATGAGATGGTAAATCTCCTTTCTCTCTCCAGGTTCTATCAGACGTGTTCAACGCTCCAGTCTACTGTATAGACGTCTCCAACTCTGCCTGTCTGGGCTGTGCCTACAGAGCCATGCACGGTAAGATCTGAACTCAGATCACCCTTTCTGTGCTGTGCCTACGGAGTCATGCACGGTAAGATCTGAACTCAGATCACACTTTCTGTGCTGTGCCTACGGAGCCATGCGCACGGTAAGATCTGAACTCAGATCAGCCTGTCTGGGCTGTGCCATGCACGTAGGGATGGCACAATTATTACATACTCGTCTAATCGCAATTATTTGAGATAATCACAATTATCTTTTCAGAATCGTCAACATTTTAAATGCAGAAATCGCAGATGAGGCCTATTTCCGCTATTTGTTTGTATAGAATTCTTAAATATAATATATAATAATATTTATAATATTACCGGTAATTTCTTAGTAAATTAAGGCAATCAGAAATGTATTCTTTATTCATATGTTGTCCAATGTTCAACGGCAAAAACACAATTATTAAGTGTGTGTGTGTGTGTGTGTGTGTGTGTGTGTGTGTGTGTGTGTGTGTGTGTGTGTGTGTGTGTGTGTGTGTGTGTGTGTGTGTGTGTGTGTGTGTGTGTGTGTGTGTGTGCGTGTGTGAAGGTGTGCGTGCACAGTCAGGTGCGTCATTCTCTGATGTCGTACGGAACGCTGCAGAACCACAACTTGCTGCCACCCCAAAGCCTGGCGCACAACAGGTACACACGCACGTGCGCGCAGTGCACACACACACACACACACACACACACACGCACACGCACACACACACACACACATACAAAGTGTCACATTAACCGCATGTCACAATGCACGGACAATTCAGCAATAACAGCAGATCTCTGTGTGTGCGTGTGTTCCAGGTGGTTGATGGGATGTTGAAACGCTACGCCCGATTGGAGGAGAGAGTTCTCCAAATGTCCCGCCCCTAGACCACATCCACCAATCGGTGCTCTTAGAACAAGTCTATAACGACCTGATTGGACAGTAGAAGAAGGCTTCGCCTAGAAACACGTCGACAATCTCACGATAATGATTAATAAACATTCATTATAATAGAAACTATTCATATACTAGTATACCTTCATACTTGTACTGTTTGTAAATTGCCAACTGACTAAAATCATTGCATTAGTTGAATGTTGTTTATCCCATTTAGGATGGGGAAACCTTTAGGTGTTATTACCTTTCAAGACAGGAAACCCCTTGGGGTAGCTGTTCTATGTACACTATATAGCAATATATATTTTTTGTAATCTTTGAATTCATATTTGACGTTTTTCTGAAAACTTACAGTAGGTCAGGATTTATAAGGTATTTTTAGAATCGGCCTCAGGTGATTATACTGGATCTCAGTAACAATAATCTCAGTAAAATAAAGTGAAGGATGAGTTTCTGTGAACGGAGACTGACCTGGGTTCAGCATATCACCCTGTGAATGAATGAAAGAACAAACAAACAAACAAATTAATTGATTGAATCAATGAATGAATTCATTCATCATTCATTCATTCATAAATATAATGTCAGTATTTAGTTAACTCCAACTGACCCTGCATGGTAATGCCAATATTTTGTTATTAAATTTTGAAACAATTGCACATAACTTGAATGTGTGAGTTCAGTTTTTATTTTATGTTATAAATGCAGTGATTCAACATGCTCTGTCCTCGCTCCTCTAGTCTAAACTAACTTGAACTGGAAGTGGAAGTCTGTCCCCCATCAAGTCCAAGACAAAAACAAAGACAGCCCAATTGGCGTTCACTTCCCATTTCTGCATGACTGGAAGCAGGTTGGAGTCTATTGTTCCCTGTTTAATTCCAATGGAAAGGTGAACGTGAAGTGAACTTAAGAACGATTATTTTCCCCAACATTCTGATACTAAAATGGCCTTTTTCAGAGTGACAAATCAGGAGAAATTTTACTTTGTTATCGACCTTTCCTGTTAACACACTCAACAGGACGTCCGCAAGATCTTGCCGCCAGACAGCGCCCACCTATTAGGAGACTGTTGGAAGGAAATAAGGCAAGTGAACTCAATACTCATAATGATATGAAATATCAATATTAAATGTTATCTCTGTCGTCTGTGGACACTATAATCAACTCCTTAGATCAGCCTATCAATAACAGGTGCATTATTTGTTTTTACTGTGATCCCAGTGTATCTGTAGCTGAATGAGAGAAGGGTAATGCTTTCCTTAAGCCCCTGCCATGCAGGGCTTCGCGAGTAACCGAGAGACTTCGGCCTTGTAAGGAAAACAAGTGCTCCCATATCCCTCGCAAACCATCTGCTGCATTCTCGGCTGCAAGGTTAGCAGTTTGCAGGGGAAGTTCACAGGTGTATAGTAGCTACATCTGGCTAATAACACATTTTTAGGGCCCTGTTGCTCTCTGTTGCTGCCCCTTCCCGTTCTTCAAAACCTACCTCTTAAGGCTATTTCTTCTCAGCTGAGGTCGAGACGAGTTAAGATGTCTCTGCTATTTCCCCTACCATAAGGCCCCTCAATGAATTAAATTTAATTAAATTTGGGGTTTTGTGCTAATTCGCTTATTTCCATCGCTCAAAAATCAGTAATGTAAATAATAATAATATTTTGATGGAAATAAGCGAATTAGCACAAAAACCCAACCCCCATTGAGTGCTTATGGTAGGGGAAATAGGCAATAATGCACTTTTGCACAAAATAACACGTGGACCTCTTTGGTGGGGACGTAACAACTACAAATAAAGGTAAGAAAGCCTTCTAGTCCGAAATTCTCCTTTAACCTGTTATTTCTTTTAAAATAGCACTTATCTTTGTATTGTTGTTTTTTCATAATACAATAATGCATGGCATTCATAATGCCATCTCAGTGGCCTTGTGGTTTGAGTGTCTGGGTCCGGGTCATACCAAAGACTCTGAAAAATGGGACCTAATGCAATGCCTCCCTGCTTGGCACTCAAGGGTTGGATTGGGGTTAAGTCCCTGCGACGACACTGTCATGTCCAGGGGGTGGACAAGCTTCCCTATGGGCCTCATGGCTTGGCAATGGCTTACTTACAGTCATAATGCTGACCTGTCTTCCCGTGACGTATGAATCATACGTCACTGCGGCTGTGCATATATAGCAAGCCAGCAGAACAGCACAGCAAAATTAACAGTCGATGTTCGTTAGTCAGACATTCATTAGTCATAGGTACGCTACAACAGAGAGCAGACGAGAGTAAGATCATTTCCTCGGATTTCCTCGATAATGAGGAAATCTGAAGACTTGAAACAAATACCGGTATCTGCATGGGAATTAGCATGGAAGCCTCACACGGGACAGACCTTCAGGGAGCACATGGAGGATCAGCCCATTCCCAGGTTCTCTCCGAAACAGCGTCTGTACTCCGACCCCTACGCTGTCGGAGA
This sequence comes from Protomyctophum bolini, assembly GCF_963924005.1. NCBI lineage: Eukaryota > Metazoa > Chordata > Actinopteri > Myctophiformes > Myctophidae > Protomyctophum > Protomyctophum bolini. Next base: position 15,396,869 of record NC_137875.1, read on the forward strand.
GATCGGTAACCGGCCTGCCCGGCCGGCTCAGAGCCACAATGTGCACGCAGCCTCGCAGGATTGTCCAGAGCTGGCGGCCAAAGTGGAAGGCATGGGGACGGAGAAACAGGATAGCAAAGTACAGGAGGAGAAAGCAGAGGAGGAAAAGCAGATAGAGTACGTTAAGAAGCAGATTAGGGTGAAAAAATACAACGCAGAAGATTTTAATCAACCACCTGTACAATGCTCACATCGATTACACGAGCACTATAGAAGTCACGCGGGCAAACACTGTGTTGCTAATAGTTTGGCAGCAATTATGATGAGTAAGATGAAGAATATTCTCACATGGACAACAAATGATATTGATAATGTTTTAGATGAGGGAACAACATTCTATAATGAAATGCTCAGTAAACATAAGATAAAGAGCAATACTGGATACATTGTGATATCTGAATTGCCAGATACGTATAAGACCAGGAAAGGTACATTTTCAGTCCACATAGGAAATTCCTTTCTTGGAAAGATTAAGGTCGAGCATCATGATGAAGAAATATCATCGATGCCTTTCGATGAGGCACTTCAGAACGCTTTGTTGAATTTCGAAGCTTGTCTTGTAACATTTGGTGAAAATACATGTGTTGTCATTCAGAAAGACAATTGGTTTGCTGTATTTGATCCAAACCCATGTAACAAACAGGCCACTGAAGATGCTAATGGCAAAGCCGTGGTACTTTACTATTCTACTTTAGAGAAATTACTTGCACACTTAGGGAACCTTTCTAACTCACTGTACAATGGCAATGCTCATACACAATCTTTTGAGATAACTGGCATTACAACTCAGATGATACCTGGCACAGAGGATAACTTTAACAACACAGGCAGTTCCCAAACAACCATGCATATGGAATCTGAAGCCCCGCCAGCTCAGGCCCACAATGTGCATACAGCTCCACTGGATTGTCCCGAGCTGTTATCCAAGATGGGAGTGGAGAACCGGAAGGAGAGAAAAGTACACCATGATAGAAAAGAGGAGGAAAAGCAGATGAAGGGTGATTATTGTAACGGGGGGCCGGAGAGAAAAGCGACTGCGCTACAGGAAGGGAACAAAGAGAAAGAGCAGGTGGCAGACAAAAGGGACAAGCAGAGAGAGCAGGAGAGGAATGTGGATGATAAAATGGAGGTGCAGAAGGCGAGGATCAAAGTAAAAGAAAAGCCAGAGGAGGAAAAACGGATATCAACAATGAGAACGCATGAAAACATGAAACAGAAATCTACGTGGCACACAGGGCAGACCTTTAGGGGATGCACGGAGGGTCAGGACATCCCCAGGTTTTCTCCGAAGCAGCGTCCATCCCCGGAAGCCGATGCTGCCGGAGAGATTGGAAACCGCCCCGTCCGGCCACCACCTCAGGGCCACTACGTGCATACGGCTCCGCGGGATTGGCCCGGCCTTGCAACCAAGGTGGAAGTGATGGGGACGGAGAAACTAGAGGAGCAGGATTGCAAAGTACAGGAGGAGAAAACGGAGGTTGAAAAGATGATAGAAGAGTATTATAAGAACAAGAAGAAGAAGAGAAGGGTTAAGAGAGAGCAGGACGTGGTGCCGGATGGGTCCAAAGAAGAGAAGGAGACGCAGAAGGAACATGAGAGGAAAGTAGAGGAGGTGAAAACTGGAAAGCAGAATGAGCAGGACTGGAGAGTATATGAGAAGACAGAAGAGGAAAAGCAGATAGAGAATTCAACAGCGAGAACTCCTGAAGATATGCACACATCTGCATGGAAGCCACACATGGGACAAACCTCCAGACGACACATGGAAGATCTGGACATTCCCAGGTTTTCTCCAAAGCAGCGTATGTCCCCTGACATCTACGCTGCCAGCAAGATTGGCAACCACCCCGTCAACCCAGCTCTGGGCCACAACGTTTATAAAGCTCCACAGGGTTGTCCAGAGCAAGTGGTCAAAGAGGTTGTGGGGACAGAGGTAAAGCACCAGAAGAGGGTAGAGGATACAAAGCAGTCAAATACGAAGGAGAAAGAGAGGGAGCCAGAGGAGAATATGGTGGAGGACGGTAAGAAGGAGTTGGTAAAGGAGATGAAGGTGGAAGGCAGAGGCCTGTCCGCGTGGGAGCCCCACTTAGCAGATCCTCACTTAGCAGAGCCCATTAATGTGTCCTTCTGCTTGTCTGATGAGCAGCTGGAAGCCAAACCAGAGAAGAACAGGGAGTTAGAGCAGAAATGGAGGACGGGAGTGGAGAAAGAGAATAAAGAGAATAAAAACCTGCCCGCATGGGAGCCCCGCTTTACAGAGCCCATGAATAATTTCTTCCAGTCTTCCAAGGAACTGGAAGCGAAACCTGAGAAGAATAAGGAGGCGGAGGAACATAATATGGTGATGGAGGGGAAGGAGAAGGAAAGCCTGTCAGCTTGGGAGCCCCACTTATCAGAGCCAATCAATATGTTCTCCTTCTTCTTCCAGCCTCCTGAGGAGTTGGAGACAGAACCGGAGGAAGAGAATGAGAAGGCAGATGAGGAACGGGAGATCATAGTGCAGAGGAAAAGCCTGCCTGCATGGGAGCCCCACTTAGCCGAGCCCATCAGTATGTTTGCCTTTTTCTTGTCTCCTGGGGAGCTGGATCATAAACCAGAGGAGCAGTGTTCTCTGGTTCCTCCAGGGGAGGACCACAAGGCTGTGGCGGAGGAAGAGAAGAAAAGCCCCTCCATATGGGAGCCCCATTTAGCAAAGCCCATCAATATGTTCTCCATGTTATTCATGTCTACTGATGAGCAGCTGGAAGCAAAGCCAAAGGAGATGAATGAGGAGGAACTGGAGGCTGTGGCAGCGGAGAAGGAAAGTCTGCCCATGAAGGAGCTCCATGTAGAAGAGCCTATTGACATGTTCACCTCCTTGTCCACGGAGGAGCTGGAATCAAAACCATATGAAGAGAATAAGGAGGTGGAACAGAAGATGGTGGAGGAGGAGAAGAAAAGCCTATCCACATGGGATCCACAAATCGCAGAACCCATGAATATGTTCTCCCTGTCTCCGGAGGAGCTGGAAGCGAAACCACAAGATCAGAATAAGGAGGAGGTGGAGGAGAACAAAAGCCTGCCCTTGTGGGAGCCTCAACCCATCGATATGTTCTCCCCGTCTCCTGAAGATCTGGAAGCTAGTCCGGAGGAAGAGAAGATGGTGGAGGAGATGGAGGAGGGGGAAAGCCTGGACATAGGGGAGGCCCAGGGGGAGCAGAATCTAATGAAGGTGCCCCTGGGCATAGGGGAGGCCCAGGGGGAGCAGGATCTAATGAAGGTGGAGGAGGGGGAAAGCCTGGGCATAGCGGAGGCCCAGGGGGAGCAGAATCTAATGGAGGTGCCAGAGCTGGAAAGGAAGGTGGTGAGGAGGAAGGTAGACGAGTGTAAAAAGGTGAAGGTGAGGAAGGTCACCGAATGGGGGAGGGAGATCAAGCAGAAGGTAGAAAGGACAGAGCAGGAGAGGAAGAAGGAGGTAGAGGTGAGGAAGAAAGAGGTAGAGGAGAGGAAGAAGACGGTGGAAGACAAGAAGATGAAGCTGGAGCTGTGGGAGAAGGTGCTTCGCGACAGGGAGAAGCAGGTTCACCAGTGGGAGACCATGGCAAGTGAGTGGCTGAAGGCCGTGGAGGAGTTGGAGAAGAAGGTGAAGGAAGCGATGATGGACGTGGAGGACAGGGAGAGGGCAGTGGAAGAGAGAAGGGAGAGTCGGGGTAAACAGTCCCTGCGCTGTGGACATGACCGGGGCTGGCCGCCCTCCAGGAGATCCTCCAGCTGTATCGGGCAGTCCTCTTGACGCTCCGGTGTGGTTTTCATCGAGCAGTTTAAAGACTCGCCACCTGAACATCCTCGAGAGGCATCATAATGTTTCTGTGGTGAGGTTTGCCTCAACATGGAAAAAGATGAAAGACAAGTGCAGGTCCAAATGCCTGTCAGTGAGTTATTTTTGCAGTTCCCTTTTTATTTTCGTCTCAATTTTACTTGTTATAGGCTCATATATATATATGAGGCCATTCTACACCTACACACGCATGCATACGTTTTTTTCATGTTTTTCTATGCCCGGCTTTGTGTGTTTGTGTGAATCATATCGTATTAGCAATGATTTGATTGGCTGATTGGTTGAGCAAAGCATATTGAGGATAGAAAGTGAGGGCAGAAAACTAAAGATGCCAATTGTGATTGGCCGGAATGACAGAAAAGTGAGGATGCCAATTGTGATTGGCCGGCATACACATGATGTAAGAGCGCCGCTCACTTCACACGTGCAATTTTTTTATTTTCCCTCCCAATTCATAATACCATTTCTCAATTCCTTCATTTGCTGTATTCAAGGAATGACGTCACAGCAAGCCAATGCTGCTTCCTGAGAAACTATACCAGTCTAGTTTATTTGTTAAAGATGGAGTGCCGTGATTTTGGTACTTTTTCTAGAATATTCAAATATGTCCTCCCTGTGTATTTTTGGTTTTCTCGAAAGACTTTGAGTTATTATCATTCAACACAGCTGTGGGCGAGGCTTCAAGTTATGGTGGTTGATGCTACGGTGAAAACCAGGTATACTTAATGAACTGGTGGTGGGTGTGGCCACATAATAACATAATTTTTAACACTTCCTGTACACTTTTTTGAAATAAGTCTTACTAGTATAATCATAGTAGCCTACCCGATGATCATGTTTTAGGGGGGAAACACCCCAGTGTCTGTCTTTGGCTATAGGAGGGACCTTCAGTGCCCGTCCTTGGGTATAGGGGGACCTTCAGTGCCCGTCCTTGGGTATAGGGGGACCTTCAGTGCCCGTCCTTGGGTATAGGGGGACCTTCAGTGCCTGTCTTTGGGTATAGGGGGACCTTCAGTGTCTGTCTTTGGGTATAGGGGGACCTTCAGTGTCTGTCTTTGGGTATAGGGGGACCTTCAGTGTCCGTCTTTGGGTATATAGGAGGGATGTTCAGTGTCCGTCTTTGTGTATAGGAGACCCTTTGAAGCTTTTTTGACTGCAACTTTGGTTGACTTTCTTGATCACCTTTACAATTTACAATTTAGGCATTTAGCAGACGCTCTTAATCCAGAGCGACTTACATTAAGCAAGAACAAAAGCATGGGAATACATCACATAAAAACATTCATCATGAAACATGCGTAAGCTAAGAAAGTAACAGTGGAATATCTATATAATGAAACTTATACGTATAAACTATACATATATACTACTATGCTATACATATGTACTATGGCGTGCTATGACTATATACAATGCAATTCTAGTGCTGTCTACATAACATGCTATAAGTTTTAAATGCTATCTAAGTCTACAGAAGTGCTATCTAGGGTAGAGTAAGTGCTATGGGCCATTGGTGCCATTGTACTCAATTAATCAGCTATACATAATAATAATAATAATACAGTATATTTGGAAGAAAACTCAGTGGGTCTGGAGGATGCTACTACTATCAAGGTGCTCAATTAGTTAAACAATGCTCAATTTAATTGTAAGATTTTTCAGTTTTGGTAGGGATGTTTAATGGGTTTTGGTAGGTCATTCCACATTCTTGTGACAGCATAGCAGATTTCTCTCTTTGGTTCCATATCAACTTCACAAAAAAGAACATTTTAAATGGACTTTTTCACTGACGTAGCTTTTTCTATTCAAGCATTACAATCATTAGGCTAAATAATTAATAAACGTGTAATTTAAATTTAGCCTCAAACTATGATTTCATGGTTTACACACACGCACACACACACACACACACACACACACACACACACACACACCAGTGTCACTGTCAAGTAATCTCTCAAGACATATTCTTAGTGGGTTCCCATATTGGTGTAGTAGAGTGACTGGATAGAGTACAATTTGAGAGTGTAGGAAGTTCCCAGCTAGTCATGAAATGACCCTTCCATGTGATTCTTGTGTGTGTGTGCAGGTATCTTCACAGATATGTGTGGGCTGGGCTCAGAGCCACAAAATGGCAGTTTTCCACCAATGAAACCAGGTCATGTGACCCAGCAACTGGTTTGTCAACATTCTTTTCTGTGGTGAGGAGGGCTTTCTCTCTCTCTGTCATATAACTATAAGTCGTCCATGAAGATCCTTAGAAAGAAGCAGTGAGGAGGATATAACAGCTGTTGAGTTGATCAGTGTGTACCTACAGAAAGGAGGATCAATCGAGTCAGAATACAATTAGGACAGAGATAATCCTCCTATCCTTGTGAGGAGGGCAGAGTCTTGCCATGGGCATTTTCTTCTCTAAGTCCTTCAAACATCCTCCACAGGTGAGACTATCAGACTAATAACTATCCGTACTTAGCTTGATTATTTGTATTGTCTGGATACTATACTATGAATATTGTACTTTTGAATAGTGAACATAGCCAGGACAGGCTTTAAAAGGGGTGTGAGGCTCACATTTTTCTGCACCCGGGCCCAGGTGCTCCTCACTTTCACTGATAGCCATCACACTGCAAACCAAGTCAGTCAGTCAATCAATCAATCAATGACACGTCTTACAAATTCAAACAGCTTATGCATAATACTATAATGCAGGTTGTTAACCGCTTAAAAAACCCTTGTTGGCTGCTCTTTTTGGCCAATGATTCCCTCAGAATACAAGGGCTCAAGTGTGGATAATATTAATCTAATATAGCTAGGCTCATGTTAGCTGCAATTTGCAAAACTAGATTTTTATAATACTAGAGCGGTGCCTGTTGGACACTGGCCTTCTTGGAACACTGCAATGCAACTCATTATAATGAATCTATTGTTGTAAAATTGCGGCTAGACTCATGTGTGTCTGGACTCTGGAGGCAAAGGCTGTTTTAGATGATTGTGAAGCCACTGTGATGATGGTCGCATCATCGCATGTTATGAGGAAGGAGACAATTACATAGACATGTACAGTATAATGAATGTAACTGTAACATCATCACACATCCTAAGACATGACATGCATTACTTTAACTTCTGCAATTAAACAATCGTGCGTGTGTGCGTGCCTCTCCAGGTGATCCTGATGGGTTTAGACTCGTCTGGGAAGTCCACCTTGCTGGCCCGACTCCTGACGGGGAAGGTGAGCATTCATTCTTAAGACTTTAATTACAGGGAAGAAGAACAAGCTGAAAAAAACAAACTTTGAATTTGAATTGACGTAAATTCACATGTCATCACATTTGAAAAGTTGAAAAGAAAGCACATTATCATAAACATTTGAAAATAATAAAAGTTCTTCTGTGTGATAAACATTTGAAAATAATACATTTTCATTGTGTGTGTGTGTGTGTGTGTGTGTGTGTGTGTGTGTGTGTGTGTGTGTGTGTGTGTGTGTGTGTGTGTGTGTGTGTGTGTGTGTGTGTGTGTGTGTGTGTGTGTGTGTGTGTGTGTGTGTGTGTGTGTGTGTGTGTGTGTGTGTGTGTGTGTGTGCGTGCGTAGGTGATGGATACATCTCCTACCATAGGGTTCAACGTAGGGACTCTGGACCTGGACAAGAAAACGTCTCTGACCATCTGGGATGTTGGAGGACAAGACCGGATGAGAGCCAACTGGAGGTTTGTCTGGTTTCCAGACTAGTGTTAGTGAGGTGTCTGGTTTCCTGACTAGTGTTAGTGAGGTGTCTGGTTTCCTGACTAGTGTTAGTGAGGTGTCTGGTTTCCTGACTAGTGTTAGTGAGGTGTCTGGTTTCCTGACTAGTGTTAGTGAGGTGTCTGGTTTCCTGACTAGTGTTAGTGAGGTGTCTGGTTTCCTGACTAGTGTTAGTGAGGTGTCTGGTTTCCAGACTATAGTGTTAGTGAGGTGTCTGGTTTCCTGACTAGTGTTAGTGAGGTGTCTGGTTTCCAGACTAGTGTTAGTGAGGTGTCTGGTTTCCTGACTAGTGTTAGTGAGGTGTCTGGTTTCCAGACTATAGTGTTAGTGAGGTGTCTGGTTTCCTGACTAGTGTTAGTGAGGTGTCTGGTTTACAGACTAGTGTTAGTGAGGTGTCTGGTTTCCAGACTAGTGTTAGTGAGGTGTCCGACCTGAGCTTCACGGATAGTGTTCCTAAAGTGAAAATATTTGTATAACACACAACTTATTATAATGTGTGAAACACGGTGCATAACATAGGCACATTAATTTTGAGGCCACGCTTAGCTGAAGAAAATTATCAACTCGTGTCATATCCAGATATTATTAATTTGGATGTATATATATATATAGGTTCTACCTGGAAGGCTGCAAGGCCCTGGTGTTTGTGGTGGACTGCAGCGACGCAGGCAGGATGCCTGAAGCTCACAGAGCTCTGAAGAAAGTCCTGAACGACGAGAACCTCAAAGGAGTTCCACTGATGGTCCTGGCCAACAAGAAAGACCTGCCCAACTCCATGACCATACGAGAGGTGAACCACAGCATGCGCACACACACACACACACACACACACACACACACACACACACACACACACACACACACACACACAGTAACGGGGGTATCCCCTATCCCTGTCCCTTCAGGCTCAGCTTGTTTATACTCTCTCCTGACTTGGATACAATTATTATTCCGACCTAAGGAGCTGGAGAGATGGGAATAAGACCTCCATTACTGAACAAACACTCCATATACAGGTAGAGCTATTTAACAGCACCCATTTTAACAACAACACATTAAAGGTGTCTGCTGCGTGTTTTTTATTTTTTGCAGCATTTTTTCGAGAAACGCGTCAAGTCTGCAAGGACCTTCCTTTACTGTACTTTATTTTTTTTTCTTTTTTTTATCACACTCGTGTGAAGTCATCATACATCACATTCCGTGCTCAGCCAATCAAATCATCACTATGGGGTACACACAAAGCTGGGCATACAGTAGGAGGGCTGTCAGATAAAGCACAGAAACTGTTTAACAGGACAAAACAAACACACTACCAGAAAAGAGTTTTGTTTTTTCGGTTGGTAGTTTGCTAATGAACCCCCGTACCCGTAAAGGTATGTGACTACGTGCATGACAACATGACCACTTGGGAAGGGAAATTTCAGTGGACAGTGGGTGCATATACTGCATAATATATATTTTGCCAAAATGCCAGTGGGTTCATTTGCGCCTCTGAACCCACGGAGTTTCCGCCCCTGCACACTACAGAATGAAACTGTTTAACAGGACAAAACAAACGCATTACAGAATGAAAATGGCAGATCTACAAGCTCACAATGTGTTGCGAATCGCGATGCGACGCATTGTGAGCTTGTAGAATCAACTGATTTGTATACATGTTGAACTTGTGAAATGGGACATTCGGCTTAATAAGTACTTTTATGCTTGTACTTTAAGTATGTTTAGATACCAATACTTTTGTACTTTTTATTGACATTGCGGTATTGATACTTTTACTTATCGGTATGTAAAACATGTGAGTGGTGCTTTTTCCACCACTGGCCTAAATGCCTACATTGTGAATTGTAGGTGTCGAAACAGCTAGATCTGCCGAGCTACAAAAACCGCCACTGGGAGATCCAAGCGTGTAGCGCTCTGAAGGGCCTGGGCCTCACACAGGCCTTCCTCTCCGTCAGCAAGCTCATCAAGAAGAGCAATACTTTTATTGCATTGCATTGAATTGAATGGGGCATTGGGGTGTTATGCTAATTCGCTTATTTCCATCACTCAAAAATCTTTTTTTTTCTATATATACTTTTATTGCATTGCATTGAATTGAATGGGGCATTGGGGTGTTGTGCTAATTTGCTTATTTCCATCACTCAAAAATCTTTTTTTTTGTATATATCCTCTCTTCATAATGTAAATAGTATCCCAAGCGGCACACTTTACTACTTATTTCGATGGAAATAAGCGCATTAACACAAAAACCCAACCCCCATTAAGGGCTTATATTAGGGGAAATAGCCAATAATGCACTTTTGCGCAAAATAATACCTGGACCGCTTTGGTGGGGACGTAACTACAAATACTTTTTTAATTTCTGTAATGATGGTTTATATCACATAGACTGCATCTTCCAAGGAGCTGAACTAATTAATTTGGTTGGGAAGAAAGAACAGAACTGTTTCAACCCCGATGGAAAAGGGGCCAGAGGTCAAAGATTTAGGTTACCTTTTTTCTTACGTTTTTTTGCCTTTTAATTTTATTTATTTTTGATAATTGGTAAACTGGTTTTAACATCTTAAACCCTATACAGGCCTATTCTTATTTCAAATCCATAAATGACAGCTATACTATATTTAATGTTCGTGAATCATTTACATCAGCTATTTTCTGTGAAGAGATTTGGTGTAGAGGGAGTGAAAAGAGTAGACCACGTACAGAGCTGTTACATTCCGTGGCACAAATTATTCTTGAATTCTCATATTCTTGATGAATATCATCTCCCAGCTCTGTTTCGCATGTGATCATCGGTTGATGAGGAAAGGTTCCTGGTTTGATCCCCAGGCCAGTCCTGGCATTGTGCCGGAGTGCCCTTGAGCAAGGGTCAACACATACACACTGTATAGATACACGCACACACTTAAAACACACTTTGAATGAATTGACAAATCAATGAATCAGTTTAGTGTTAAACACTTTGTCACACCATGGTTTCAAGCAAAATCAGAACTGCTATTTTCAATATTCTCTTTTGAAAATAACGATTCAGTCAATATTTCACATTATTATTAGACAATTCATGAATTGTCATCTCACAACAAACACACGCCAAACACACACTTGCCATTGTAAATATCATGTACATCATTTGAACTGTTATATTTTAATGTATGCTCTGTGTGTGTATAAAGCTAGTTGATGTATCATGTCACTGCCATTGTGTGCGAGTTTAAAAAGCAGTCAAATGAGCAGGTTTCTTTTTTTACTTAGGGTTGTGTTACGTAGTAACATAATAACGATGTGTTGATGTTTGGAATGGGACCAGTTGGGTACCTGCCAGAATAAAACTTTAGCTTTAGCTATGTCTCCTCCTTCCATTCTGTGAAAACAAGCCTCAACAAAATAGGACACATGAAAATATTAGATGTGTCACGGCGTGTTGAGAGCAGATTTGATGGATTAGATTTACTAAGATTAAAGATCTATGTTATTTGAAGTGGTCAAACTAGCATAAAGCATATTCAATCATTCCAGAAAGCCCTAATGATCTTGGATATTTCATAATCGGCAAAGGGTAAAGCCTCAATCTGCAAGTTGGCTGTATGACAATATTTATCATAATTTGTACATACATACATGTGTGTGTGTGTGTGTGTGTGTACGTGCGCACGCTCCTTTCATGCTGGCAACATTTTTTTGTGATTTTATTTTGCATGGACATTTACCAGACAGTATTGGTAAGTGTACCGTAAGCATCTGTACAACAGACTACATTATGTAGATAATTTCACTTATACAGCACAAAAAAAAGATGCATTCTAAACAAATATATATATATCAAGCATCAACGTTAACCACTTGCATGTAAACTCTAGCAATTCAATAAAAGTGAGCTTCATTGGCATGACAACATGCCAACGCAAGTGTCACATAAAACACACTGGCTCAGTGGAGGGAGTTCCAGGGGGTACCCAGCTAAATGATACCAAATGGACCCTTATGGGTCAGAGTAAAATTAACATTGATTTTACAATATAAATTGGGGGTCCTAGAGATAGAAATGCCATGGGCGTCTGTAGACTAATGCATGTCAACCTGGGGGGTCCTTGAAATTAATCGGTTTGAGAATCACTGCTAGAGCCATACAAATCTTCTCTCATGGGGGTCCCTGGCATATATTTTCAAATGGGGGCCCGTGGGCTAATTGGTGTCAATTTGGGGGTCCTTGAAATGAAAAAGTTTGGGAACCACTGCTTTAATCCACGCGATCACAATTATGAGTGTTTTGCGTGCGATGCGCTGGTCGGTCCGCCATGCGCGGCATGGTGCGTTCGTCTCAGCGCCGCCCAGGACTGGTGCAGCAGCAGGAGTGGCACCACTACCCAGACCCCGTTGAAGAACAGCAGGTAAACCCACATGTAGAGCCAGCGGGACGTGTCCAGGCTGGGGCTGCCCGCCAGCCAGTCCGGCACGAACGTCATCCAGCCTCCGTACAGCTCACACACACACAGGCTGACCTGTACAAAATGTCTGGACGATGGCAGGCACAGCAGAAAATACTAATTAATTATCTTTTATTTACCATTAGGAATTATTTCAGTGTGTGTATGTCTTTCTTGCAGTTAGTCTCGCGTGGTTCGTCATACAGTCTGGAGCACGGAAACTGATCATGAGTAAAATATAAAGCGGAATAGCCTCCTCCCGAATTCCGTTTCTTTCACTTTCCTAATATAAATAGAAATCATCCAAGCATAATATATAGCGTGTTGCTTAGCAGAAATGGCAATAAAAAATAAATAAAATGTAAAGATATTTTTTACATAAAATTTTGTGAACAGAAATGGCAGCTTCCTTACTCGGATTTGGTGTAGGTGTAGTTCCAGACTATTGGAGTTGTCTGGCTAAGTGAGACTATGCAGTTAGTAAAAAAAGATTTAGGTTGGGATTAGAGTGACATAGGTTAGGTTTAGGTGTCTGCACCGCTGTGTGTGTGTGTGTTGTACCTATAGTGTTTGTCTGTGATGATGGCATAGATCAGCACTAGAGCCAGGAAGCTGTCCAGTACCACCGTCAACAACTCCAATGAGACGATGGTGGGATCAGAATGCAGCCATCTGACGTCTGCTTTCCCATACTCCTTCCCTATGACGGGGCAGACAGAAAGAGAGATGTCCCTGATTTAATACTTTATTAGTTAGAAATGTAAACAGCATGGGTGCACGGTGGCGCACTCTGTAGCACTGTTGCCTCACAGCTAGAAGGTCCTGGATTCGATTCCCACTGTGGGCGCTGGTGGCATGCAGTAATCCTGGTCTCTAAACTGCCTCCCTGTTTTGCCAGTTTGGGGGCCCACTTTGAATTACGGGTTAAAATTACCACCGCTGAAGTGCCCTTGAGCAAGGCACTGAACCCCTACCATGAAATGTTCTATGAGCAGGGTGTGGCTGTAAACAAGTCCTTGGCTTAGTCCACTTCCCTGGGTAAACAAAGAACTTTGCTTTGCTTTGCTTCCACTATAGTGGAACTCTTATCATTTTTGAGGATTTGAAAAAAATGACGAAATGAAAAAACGATGGGTTATAGCCCATGTTTTTTGAAATTTTGAAAAAAAAAGTTAGCCTCGTTTCTCATCATTTTGGACCGTGGGCTATAGCCCATATCGTACGGCATACTATGGCACGCCGTTTTTCATCATTTTTAAGGATTTGAAAAAAATTAAAAAATTAAAAAAACGATCGGTTATAGCCAGGCCCATGCCAGGCCCATGAATTAGAGGATAAAGCTCACATGTTACCCAAATAGTTGAATACACAAAAGCTAAGGCACTGGTGTCGTACTTCTGGTTTACCGGAACGGGGTTCAACTCCCTGCAGTGCCCTGCTCAATGTGTTGTATTTACTGGAAAAATTGCGGGAATTGCGGAAATTGAAATTGCGGAAATGGTAATTGCGGAAATTGCGGAAAAATTGTGGAAATTGCGGAAATGGTAATTGCGGAAATCATTATATCATCGACCTATAGCACAGTAGCGATATTAAATTATTGCAATTTGCAATTAAGCGGATCAAAACTCACATAGTTCTGCCAGCATTCCTTCTGACGTGGCCACGGTTCCAACCAAGGACATGTAAACGAATGGACCCTCCTGCAGAAGAATCAATCAATAAACAAGCCATAATTATCCATGCAAAATTACACAAAATGTGCCCACACATCAACATACAAACTGCTAAATCCTGTCATTTGTTTAAAAGATCTTTTACAAGCAGCTATTTCTACAGTTGTGTACTTTTGTAAACTATAGTCTATCTATCTATCTATCTATCGTTTGTAGAATGGGTAGGCCTACTTACTGTTAAAAGTAAAAATTAGTAAACGATCGAAGTTACTTCATTTGGTTTGAACTGTTACTGTACCGTACAGTAACAGTTCAAACCAAATGAAGTAAGTCTGTACCCATTCTACAAACTGTGAATACAAATTTCAATCAATCAATCAATCAATCAATCAATCAAGCTGCTCAAGCATGCAGGTAAGACTCTCACCAGTGTGATGTGGACTATAGCATCGTAGAACAACCAGACCAGAACCCATCTGTCGGTGGACGAACATCTACTGCCCCAGTACCGAGCGAAGCAGTAGCCGGTGACAAGCTGCAGCCCGCACGCCAACAGAGAATACACTGTGACTGCGCTGAACAGGGCTGCTGGTTCACTCTCTGTCACCGCCGGGGACTCCATGAGCAATAATATATAGCCCTATAGCTACAGTTTAATAAAGTAGTTAAGCTATACCATATATATGTGTAGCTATAGTAGCTACACTTTCATTTGAAACTTTGAACTGGGAGAGTGAGAGACACAGGCATGTTGGTCCAACCCACTAAACGTTTCTATTGGTCGAGGGAGGAATCTCTCCACTCTTGGACCACTCCTCATAATTATTGGCTATTGAAATTTATAGTCAGGGGTTCCCCCATGACCCAAAATAGTGAAAATAGCAGATCTACAAGCGCACAACGTGCCGCTTCGCGCCGCGTTGTGAGCTTGCAGATCGGCAATTTTCACTACTTTTTAATTTCTGTACCCATTTATTTTTCTTTATTATTGTTTAATTAATCATTGCATTTGTTTTTAATTCATGAAACATATAGATTAGGGGAATGTTTTATATTTATTTTATTTTATTTATGTAATATTGAAATATTAATTAAAAACAAAATAAAGGGACCCATAACAATGTTTTCCGCGACCCACAAATCGGTCCCGACCCACCCTGTGTGCTGGGAAGAAGCGCTCTACCGACAGATCTCACTTCTATGGTATACTACGCCCTCTTGTGCCTGGGACCGAGGCTACCTATTGTGGCGTGCTATTTATTATTATTAATTGATATTTTGTATTAACAGCTTGCATAATGGATGCAGTTCAAACGAAGGTACAGGTCGATACAAAATCTGCTACAAGGATAAAACCAGAAAAAGCACTAAGACTTGTTTACATCAGTGTCCTCCATTTTCAATTAATCCTATCGGTGCAGAATTAATGCATGGAACTGGGGCACAAGTCACCATTCATACATAGGCCTACATAATGAAAAATAAAAGGTTTAAATATCAAGGTCGTGTGGCTCTGAGCCACTCTGCTACACACGCATCCGCCTGGGTGACAGCAGACTGCTGGGCGAGTGCTGGTGCTCTCTCGCTTTGGCATGGGGGGTCAGATCAACATATGGAATTAATTCTGTACTGGCCATATATGGAGCTAGAGCTAGCGTATCTTAAGTGTACAGGGTTTGATGAGGTCAGATCAACATACAGTATGGAATGTCAGAACAGGTCCGCTGCATATATGGAGATCTAAGGGTGGCAGCGTCTTGAGTGTACAGGGTTTGATGAGGGCCCAGGTAATTTTTGGGCCTATTGAGAACTCTAGTTTTCGCCGGCTGTCGGGCGCGGCTGCATTAATAACTTTGGGGCAGTTCACCTCCAGTTCACAGAATAGAATAGAATAGCAGTGATGGAAAGTACAGTACACTAGCTGACTTAAGTGCTGTAGCCTACAATTTTGAGGTATTTGTACTACTCCACTACATCTCAGCCTCAGAGACAAATAGGCTATTTGTAAAGTTTAGTAGTTATAGTTACTTTGTAGATTTTAGATTATTATTACAAAACACACACTAACCACTTCAGCCCTATATATACACATTTCAGCCATTTTCAAAACATATTAAACTTGACATTATACATTCTGCATAATAATTTTTACTTTTGGTACTTTAAGTACATTTTTGATGCCAATACTTTTTACTCAAGTACATTTTTCGAATTCCGGACTTTTACTTGTAATGTAGACAGTATTTCTATATTGCAGTATATATTGATACTTAGTAAAGTAAAACATATGAGTACTTTTCCCACCACTGTAGAATAGAATAGAATAGAATAGAATAGAATCACTACCAACAACAGATGGAGCTATCCCCATCCGTCAGCGGCGATGCTGTTTGTATTGTATCCGTAGAGGAAGAAGGAAACCAGGAAGTGAGCCAGCCTACAGCTTTTCTTCTTGAGAAGAAGATATTTCTTCCCATTTTTATTTTTAATAGAAAAACAAATTATTTTATGAGGAATAATTCACATCATGGCGTTTATAACAGCCAACTGGAACCCCCTCGGGGAGGCATTTTATCGGTAACTGTCGGGACTTTATTTTAAATGTATATATATGATGATATTATGATGATGTTTAAGCAGCGTCTCTTTTAGGCTAGTAAACAACCATTTAGACCCCCATAGCTCGGAGGGACAGTCGCGCTGTGATTGGTTTAGCTGACGTTGAGTACGAAATTGAATTAGTACTAGTTGTAACTTGTAAATTCTACCTCCAGTAACATACGTGAAAAGTAACTTGAATGGACTTGCAGTATTTATATAAATGGTCATTATTTGGGCCTATGAAGCTGCTATTATTAATGAAGCAGATTTAGCAGAGTGAGATTACCGGTATTATTGAAGCGTCTGCCTCTGTCTCCCTGACGACCAGCTGGCCAATGACTTCGCGTGGTCGTCCTTCCGGGCCATGGGATGTAGACACAGCTGACAGCTCACATGACCACAGTTAGCTTTGTTAGCTGCATGATAATAATAATATGAAGTATACAAGACAAAATGACTTACGAAAAGTGCATGGTTTCACAGCGGCCTATTGGTCACCTAAACTTGCCACCTCAGTGTTAAATTGGCCAACATGTAGCTGTGTTATGTTTGTGTAACTGATGCTGTCATATGGATATGCATACTTTATTTCATTTACAATTACAATGTGTTTCACACCATTGCTTCTCATGACAACATGAGTCTGACCCCCAAATTAATATGTATTTGGCCATGGATGGACGTCCCCATCTGAAAACACCTTGCCCCCCATAAGTCTTGTTGAAATGTAAAAAAATAGTTTAAAATAGCAGATCTGCAAGGTCACAACCACAGTCTATGGTCACAACGTGTCGCATTTCCACACGTTGTGAGCTTGTAGATCAGCTGTATACAATAGGTTAACGGTGGTTGAACCGACTTGGATCATGCCATATTAATTAACCAACTCTCCTGGGGGGACGCCCTGGAAGTTGGAACGAAACCCCCCTCTAGGACCCACTTTGAGAACCACTGATTTACACGGTGTCACTTTGTGTGTGTGTGTGTGTGTGTGTGTGTGTGTGTGTGTGTGTGTGCCCGCGTGTTTAGGAAGATAGAGTTGTATGACATGAGTTGGACTCTGAGGGAGGGCTTCAGAGACTGTCTGGTGGCCGCAGCACCCTACGGTGGACCCATAGGTGAGAGACTCTGCATTTAACCATTCAGGACGGGAACCCCTTTTGGTGTTTTAAGCATTATGTTATACTTTAGCTACTTTAGCTGTTTTTAAATCAAATCTTTGCTTCTGAGGGGGTCACTGGAGTCTGGAACAACATATTTTCAGATTGGGGTCCGCAGCCAAATACAGATATTTCTGGGGGTCCTTGACATGAAAAAGGTTGAGCACCACTGACAAAGAAACATAGGGTTTTCAGAAAACTGTTAAGATTTAGAAGCCAATTTTTTAGTGGTGCTGATCTCATCCTTCTTTGTGAGAGGAGATAGAAAATTCCTGTCTGGTTGTAACTAATGATGACTCATTAATATTGTACCTCTACTACACAGTAAGTGTTAATTTTGACGGCAAATCCAGCGTAGTGACAGTTCGAGTGGGCACTGAAGGCAAGAGGTGTACTAGCCCTGAAACATGACTGTCATAATCTCATGACAGTTAAAGTGCTCACCCAAGTGCCACGGATGTTAGACAATGGGTGCGTTTGAAAATTCACAGTTGCACACCGGGAGCGCACTCGCCTATTAGTTGCAATATCATTGATTGATTGATTGATATTGATTATGATAAAATCGTTTAAATGCATATGTATCATGTGACTTTGTTGCTATGGGCCGAAGGTACATTATGTCAGGAGATGTAGTTGGACCTGGCCCTTGGGTGTTTTAATATTTGTACTAACTAGGTAATCACAGTTAAACATAGCATCACAGCTAAACCACGAACAAAGCCCACGTACATCATGTACGTAACATCATGTTTTATCCTTTTCTGTCTGTCTGTCTCTCTCTCTCTCTCTCTCAGCTCTGTTGAAGGAATGTCAGCGACGTTCTCCCAGCGCCCGTCCTCAGCTGGAGATTTATTCTGCCTCTGGGGTTACCATGGCCAGCTTCCAGGTACGCACGCACACACACACACACACAGTTCCGATCATACCTTTTCCCAATCAGTGGGTCGTGAACCATTTCTTTATGATGAGGTGCATGTGTGATCTTCTCGAACCTTATGTCCCCTAAACAAATAAAAATAAATCTTTAGATTTTTAAATGGTCCATCCATCCATCTTCAACCGCTTATCTGTGGTCGGGTCGTGGGGGCTCCACCAGAGAGCTCCAGACTTTCCCTTTCCAGAGCAACATTAGTAACGTCTTGGGGATCCCAAGGCGACCCAAGGCCAGTGTGGCAATGTAAACCCTCCATCTGGTCCTCGGTCTCCTCAGGGGGTCTCCTAACAGTGGGATGTGCATTGAGGACCTCCCTAGTAGACGCTCGACAGGCATCCTTACCAGATGCCGGAACCACCTAAGTGAAGAAGCAGCGGTTCTACTCTTGCGTGACTGAACTTCTCACCCTAAGGGAGATGCCAGCCACACGCCTGAGAAAACTCATTTTGGCCACTTGTATCCGCGACCTTATTCTTTCAGTCATGATCCACACTTCATGACCATAGGTGAGAGACAGTAGGAACGAAGATTGCCAGACGGAGAGCTTTACCTTCTGGCTCAAGAAAATTAGATTTTTAGTTGAGTCGTTGTGACCCACAATAATTGGTCCGTGACCCACAAATGGATCCCGACCTCGGTGTTTGGGGAAACGGTATTGTATAGAACGTTGCATCATGAAGTGAGCGTGTTGTGTTGCAGTGGAAGAGCGGTCCGGTGCGTCACCTGGGATGGACGGTGTGCGATGACCTGCTGTGTGTCCAGGAGGACGGCACTGTCCTCATCTACGACCTGTTTGGAACCTTCAAGAGACACTTCAGCATGGGACAGGTCAGCGCCTTTGACCTTTTCTTTTTTTTACCTTTTAGTAAAAAGATTGTAAAGAATTTTACATTGGTTGACCTCTCTCTCCTTCCCCTGTAGAGGCCGGTGCCAAACTAACACTTTAATTACACGAGCACGATTCGACATTATACACCTGGGAGCTGAGCAGTCTTCTACTGTTGGTCACCGATAAACTGCACAGGAACATTGTCAGTGGAAAAGTAGAGAGAATGGAAAAATAGATTATCTCTCTCTCTCTCTTTCCACAGGAAGTGGTACAGACTCAGGTGTCGGAAGCCAAAGTTTTCCACTCGCCTTACGGCACCGGCGTCGCCATAGTGACGGGCTCGTCTCGCTTCACCCTGGCCACCAACATCGACGACCTGAAGCTGAGGAGACTTCCTGAGGTCCCAGGTACCCAACAGACACATTTAAGGGACATTTCACATCTACTCAGGCTTCTGTGAGCACCCTAGACACTAGACCGTTTTTATGTTGCTTTATCATTATGCCCCCTTCCTATACAAACCCATTTGTTAGATTGTTAGATTCATTGAAAACACTCGTCCTTGTTTCTGGTGAAGATTCTAAGCGACTTGAAGATTTTGTTAAGTTGTAAGGATCCTGCAATCGTGGACAAGTTAATACCTCGTTGCAAAGCTGACTAATCAACGATAAAATTTATATAAAATGCAATACCAATTGGTATTATTATAGGGGAGAAATAATTGACCGAAAAATGATGCTTCCAAACTTTTTTCTGAGAAGTTTGTATGACTCTCTGTGACATTGGCAGATTGTGGAATAGTTGTCTCTCTTGAGACACTAGTATGAACTGTGTGTTGCGTCTCCTCCAGGCCTGCAGGGGCCTCCCTCATGTTGGGCTGTGCTGACTCAGGACAGACAGACTAAAGTTCTGCTGGCCAATGGACCAGACCTCTACATACTGGACAACACTTCCTGTACCGCAGTGGTGAGACTGTCTCTCTGTCTGTCTGTGTGTCACCTGTGCCAAAATTGTAAAAATGGCATTCATAAACATGTTCTGTGCACATCCCCAGTCTCTTCCAGGTATCTCGTGCCCGTTCAGTAACATCGTGTGCATGGCGGTGTCCTTCAGCTATAAATACCTGTCAGTGTTCACTGACTCTGGACATGTGTGGATGGGCTCGGCCAACCTCAAGGTCCAACACCACACACACACACACACACACACACACACACACACACACACACACACACACACACACAAACAAACCCATTTTTCAACCCTTCCTTCATTGCATGAGGAGTGAACTCCTTTCCCTGGTAGAATGTGCTTGTTCAGAAGTCCTATATGATTTTGAAGCCCTAGCCTGCAGCGAAGGTAGTGTGTAACTGTGTCCCGTTGCCCCTATAGACTAGAGCATCGCAGTCCCTTTCAGAACAACGAGTGGCCCAGGAAATGAATCTCAATGCATTTTCCTCATTGACATTTCAGAAAGTATTTATTTAAAGACCTTTTAAGCGTCGTACAAAGACAACTCTTGTTGTGACAAATCATGACAACACACACAATATTTTGGACCAAACAATTAATTACAAAGAAGAAAAACAACAAAAAAAGTGTTGTAACCTGCCATTTCTTTTCTACTTTCTAATTATTTGTTTGGCCCGAAAATTTGTGCTTGTTGTCATGATTTGTCACGACAAGAGTTGGCTTTTTCCACGGCGTAAAAGGTCTTTAAATAAATTCTTTCTGAAATGTCTATGAGGAAAATGCATTGAAATTCATTTCCTGGGCCACTCGTTGTTCTGAAAGGAGGAGGGACTGCGACGCTCTATTATGGTAAAAGATGGTATTGGCTGCGTTCTGTCCCTACTACAATACTTTAGCTTTCCCCTTCCTGAGTATCCAGGTGTCATACATTGATGGCATGCTCTCAAGTCGTACCCCAGCTATGTTTCTGGATACATTGATGATTCTCTGGAACAATAGAGCCGAGTCCGGTCAATTTATTTTAAAAAGGGCGCATATTCGCATAATTGCGCAAACCTCCCACATATTTCGCAACTTCCTTCCTGCATATTTCACCACATAAAATCCTGCATATTTTGCATATTTCATCGCGACATGAATGATTTTTGTCCGCATAATCAATGATGTTTAGCCGCAGTAAGTGTATAGTGTAAATGAACCCCTGTGTGTGTTGTGTTTTCAGGATAAACTGTGTGAAGTGGACGCCAAAGTGAGGACCCCTCCTAAACAGATGGTTTGGTAAGTCCCCTCTGTCTGTCTGTCTGTCTGTCTGTCTGTCTGTCTGTCTGTCTGTCGTCTGTCTGGTTCTGATCTCTCTCTCTCTCGTCTGTGTTCAGGTGCCGCAGACCAAAGAGCCAGCAAGCTTCTGTGGTTGTGATGTGGGACAGACTCCTCCTAGTGGCCGGCGACTGTAATGACACCATCCAGTATCCTACCCTTACTCACTGCAGGTCTTGTGTCTTACCAGGACCTGTAGTGCTGCTGGTTTTATGTCCTACCAGGACCTCTAGTACTGCTGGTTCAATATGTCCTACCAGGACCTCTAGTACTGCTGGTTCAATATGTCCTACCAGGACTTCTAGTCATACTTCTCTGCAGTGTTGTTGGCTCCACTGTCGCGCTGTAGTGTGTCTTCTCAGGCGTTGCACCTTTTTGTATCCCTACCTTTTCTTCTTGCCACGAGTTCCTGAGTGTGCCTGACAGTGCCTTGTCAGCCTCATCCTTCTCTCTCTCTCTCTCTCTCTCTCTCTCTCTCTGATCTCCACAACCAGATATCATTTTGGGGGTCCTTGGCACGCAAATGTTTGAGAACTACTGATTTAGAATCGGCCTCATGTCTAAATGGGTTGGTTCTAAGCATCACTAGTGTTAACTCGGTGTCAGATACTCTCAGTGTGTTTGTGTTATAATCATCAGTAGTTAGTGTGGTCCATGCCTTAACTCGGGGTCAGATACTCTTTGGATGAGGAGTGTGTTTGTGTTATAATCATCAGTAGTTAGTGTGGTCCATGCCTTAACTCGGGGTCAGATACTCTCTGGATGAGGAGTGTGTTTGTGTTATAATCATCAGTAGTTAGTGTGGTCCATGCCTTAACTCTGGGTCAGATACTCTCTGGATGAGGAGTGTGTTTGTGTTATAATCATCAGTAGTTAGTGTGGTCCATGCCTTAACTCGGGGTCAGATACTCTTTGGATGAGGAATGTGTTTGTGTTATAATCATCAGTAGTTAGTGTGGTCCATGCCTTAACTCAGGGTCAGATACTCTTTGGATGAGGAGTGTGTTTGTGTTATAATCATCAGTAGTTAGTGTGTTCCATGCCTTAACTCGGGGTCAGATACTCTTTGGATGAGGAGTGTGTTTGTGTTATAATCATCAGTAGTTAGTGTGGTCCATGCCTTAACTCGGGGTCAGATACTCTTTGGATGAGGAGTGTGTTTGTGTTATAATCATCAGTAGTTAGTGTGGTCCATGCCTTAACTCAGGGTCAGATACTCTCTGGATGAGGAGTGTGTTTGTGTTATAATCATCAGTAGTTAGTGTGTTCCATGCCTTAACTCGGGGTCAGATACTCTCTGGATGAGGAGTGTGTTTGTGTTATAATCATCAGTAGTTAGTGTGGTCCATGCCTTAACTCGGGGTCAGATACTCTCTGGATGAGGAGTGTGTTTGTGTTATAATCATCAGTAGTTAGTGTGTTCCATGCCTTAACTCGGGGTCAGATACTCTCTGGATGAGGAGTGTGTGTGCGTCGGGGAGCTGGACGGCGTTCGTCTGGTCGGGCCGTCCAGACACGAATTCCTCCAGGAGGTTCCCCTGGTCTGCGAGGAGATCTTTAAGATCGCCTCCATGGCGCCTGGAGCCTTGCTGCTGGAAGCCCACAAAGAATATGAGGTAACAACAGCTGGCACCATTTGTTAGGACATTTTACGCGACGATTATTTGTCACACGAATAATTCGCGATTAACGATTTAACCCATTTAGGCCTGACGTCAACATTTTAAATATGTGTTCTAAATCCTGACAGTTTTCTGAAATACCTATGTTTCTGTATCAGTGATGCTCAATATTTCATGTCGAGGAACCCCAAATAGTAATAATGTAATTGGCCACAGACCCCCACCTGAAAATATGTTGTTCTAGGGTCCAGCAGAATTGAGTTAAAACATTCGCAGTGAAAGAATATTATATTCAAAGATTTGCGCCACATTTTCACGATTAAAAAAAAATAGCAGACCTACAAGCTGAGCTTGTAGATTTGCTATTTTTCAATAGCTAAATTATAACATAATACCAAAAGGAATTCCCGCCCCCAAAATGTATGAATAAGATGAGTTGGGGGTGTCCTTGACATGAAAATCGTTTTGGGAACCACTGCCCTATGTTATACTAGTTTTGGTAACTGACTGTGCATGTCTTCTTAACTCCAGGTCTGTCAGATTATGTCATAGGTTCATTCATTCTCAGAACTTGTACATTTTCTCTATCTATTTTATTTTTATAAAATGCAGAAGTCCAGTCAGAAGGCAGATGAGTACCTGCGAGAGATCAAGGAACAGTGTGTGTTGGGAGAGGCCGTCAGACAATGTGTGGAGGCGGCAGGACACGAGCACGACACACAAACACAGAAGAGTCTGCTGAAGGTGGGCGGACACACACACACACACACACACACAGTGCTGAGGGTGGTCGCGCATGCACACACACACGCACACACGCACACATCATACTGTAGCTTTGGTTCGTGCTCTCAGTCTCGGGAAACCGGAAACTACTTTCTGGTAGTACTAGTTGTGAACTGTTTTATTTGGCTTGTTTTTCTATGATTTTCATGTTGCCATATTTGTAACCGTTTCGAAAAGCGATAAGTCACGCGAGGTCGCGGTTTACCTCAGCTGAGATTGTGCTACTGAAGTAAACTAACATCATGTGACTACGTGTCGCCCTCACTACGCCTCCCAGCTGTGGTGAAATCAGTGGTAAACTAACATCATGTGACTACGTGTCCCCCTCACCACGCCTCCCAGCTGTGGTAAAATCAGTGGTAAACTAACATCATGTGACTACGTGTCCCCCTCACCACGCCTCCCAGCTGTGGTAAAATCAGTGGTAAACTAACATCATGTGACTACGTGTCCCCCTCACCACGCCTCCCAGCTGTGGTAAAATCAGTGGTAAACTAACATCATGTGACTACGTGTCGCCCTCACCACGCCTCCCAGCTGTGGTAAAATCAGTGGTAAACTAACATCATGTGACTACGTGTCCCCCTCACCACGCCTCCCAGCTGTGGTAAAATCAGTGGTAAACTAACATCATGTGACTACGTGTCCCCCTCACCACGCCTCCCAGCTGTGGTAAAATCAGTGGTAAACTAACATCATGTGACTACGTGTCCCCCTCACCACGCCTCCCAGCTGTGGTAAAATCAGTGGTAAACTAACATCATGTGACTACGTGTCGCCCTCACCACGCCTCCCAGCTGTGGTAAAATCAGTGGTAAACTAACATCATGTGACTACGTGTCCCCCTCACCACGCCTCCCAGCTGTGGTAAAATCAGTGGTAAACTAACATCATGTGACTACGTGTCGCCCTCACCACGCCTCTCAGCTGTGGTAAAATCAGTGGTAAACTAAACAATGACCTCTTATGGTTTATAGTTTTAGTAACTACTAGACCTAGTTATATTCATACCATGACCACTGAAAATACTTGTTTCTGTTTTCATGTTTTTCTGTCTCTCTCTCTCTCTCTCTCTCTCTCTCTGTGTCTCTCATCCTCAAGGCGGCGTCATTTGGAAAGTGTTTCCTCACCAACTTCTCTCCGGAATCCTTCGTGTCGGTTTGTCAAGACCTGCGAGTCCTCAACGCTGTCAGAGAGTACACCGTCGGAATCCCTCTGACACACACACAGTATCCTCCTAACACACACACACACACACACACACACACACACACACACACACACACACACACACACACAGACAAAGCTCATATGTGTAGGGCAACTATGTTATTGTTTGTGCTATTTTATTATTATTTTAAGTTTAACCATTGCTGCCATATTATAGTCAGTGTTATCTGACAAATCAATTACCAGATGGCACCAGTAACCACGGTAACAGTACCGGTAATTGTAGTTCCAAAAAAAGATTCTGCCCATATTCCTTAAGCTCCGCCTCCTCAGATACAAACAGATGACGGTCCAGGTCTTGATTGACAGGTGAGTGTTCACATAAGAGACAATCCAATCAGTGCTGTGGACACGAAACCAAATGTAAATATAGCTGCGAGCAGCGATAAGGCGGGACCAAGGAGAGGGAGAGAGAGAGAAGGGTGGAGAGAGAGAGAGAGACAGAGAGAGAGAGAGAGAGAAAGAGAGAGAGAGAGAGGGGGGTGGAGAGAGAGAGAGACAGAGAGAGAGAGAGAGAGAACAATATGCACAAAAATGAATCATGGGCTGAGTTGTCGCTACCCGGATTTGAACCAGTGACCCTGTGGTCCAAAGTTGAGAGCTCTACCGACTGAGCTAAGCAGACACTGTCAGTTGACTCATTCTAAACAGTAACATGCAGTATAGGTATTAGCTGCCAACCGTATTTGGAAGACGTATTAGTTGCATGAGAGGTTTCACAAAACAGCATTTTCGTTGGCTCATAAAAACTTCATTTTTTCACTTAAAAGAAATCTGTTACGATTTTTTGTTCGTTTAAGTCCAAAGTTCAAGTGTAGACGTTTTTGTACATTTTGATCAAAGATTCTGGGAGGAGATAGATTTTAAATGGTTTTCATATAATTCAAAATGGTGGGTAATGTAAAGGTCAGAGGTCAAAAGTCAGAATACGAAAGTTGTTCGCCATGAGGAGACAAATATGTGTATCCAAGTGTCATTGCCAACGGTCAAACGGTTCATGAGATATGCACGTTCAAAGTTTGCATTTTCAGTGCTATAGCGCCACCATTTGGCCAATGGTCATGGGCTTCACATGGTCACCATTTGGCATGGCCCTCTACCAGATTACCGAGTTTCGTAAAAAGCGACTGCACGGTTCAGTCAGAACAGCTATTTTTGGCGGAAGAAGGAGAAGAAGGAGAAGGAGAAGAAGAAAAAAAAACACAAATACAAGAAGTGACCAAAGTCACTGCGTGTCTTCTTGGTCCCTTAAAAATAAAAATCTCTCTCTCTGTCTCTTCCTCTCTATCTCTCTGTGTCTCTCTCTCTCTTGCTCTCTCTGTCTCGCTCGGTCTCTCGCTCTCTCTTTCTTCCTCTCTCTCTCTCTCTCTCTCTCTCTCTCTCTCTCTCCAGGTTAGTGTATCGTAAGTTGTATCCGTTGGCGATAGAGATCTGTCGTTATCTGAAGACACCAGAATACCAGGGAGTGAGTCGTGTCCTCAAACACTGGGCCTGCTGCAAGGTACGCACGCACGCACACGCACGCACACACACACACACACACACACACACACACACACACACACACGCATATCGATATTAACAGTGCTTTAAATAAAGTGTAGTTTTACTGTACATTTAATCTACATTATGTGAATAATTTTAGATAAGGTAATAAATTACAAAATGATAGTAAACTAGAACTGCACTCTGTCGAGTGCATAGGCTACTTGCTTGTTGCACACTAGTAGGCCATAAATGGCCAACTAGTGTGCAAGCAGAGTGCGCAAGTACTTTCGACCGTTATAAACTGTCATTACGTCACCATCGAAAACCAATTACACTCTGGCATTGGGTCCTTTAATCCACATAATTGTATAGTATATGTATATACATGTAATTTGTAAGTTGATTAGCGGTATACTGTGGTTACTTTGCGCCGTACGCACCGTCCCAGCCAACGCGCCACTTTTGATGCGTATGCACCGTCCCAGCAAATTGTGCCTGATACGGCAGTGGTGCCAGATTACATACATGTATACACAGGAGCATTACCTTTAATCCTCCCAACACTAAAACATATCGTCATTACGTCACCATCGAAAACTTTGGGTCCTTTAATCCACATATTTCTTACGTCATCATTGAGAGCTAGTTATACATACCGGTATACACACCATGTAATCTGGTCCCAGCAAATCAGGCACAATTTGCTGGGACTGTGCAATTTGTGCATACGCATCAAAAGTGGCGGGTTGGCTGGGACGGTGCATACGAGTCCCGGGCGAAACTATTACTTGCGCGCTCTGCTTGCACAAGTAATAAAGTCACAGCTTTCCAAAGCGCAAAGAACACTTTCTGTGGACACTTGGATCACTTTTATAATTGTGTCTGCGTGTGCGTGTGTAGGTGCAGCAGAAGGACGAGTCAGATGATGTCATAGCCAGGTCAGTGAGTGTGAAGCTTGGAGAGACAGCGGGGGTGTCCTATTCTGACATCGCCTCCAGAGCCTATGAGTGTGGACGCATCGAGCTGGCTATAAAGGTCTGTCTGTCTGTCTGTCTGTCTGCCGCTGCTGAGCTGGCCTAGAGCACTGTTCAAAACTTGCTGTTATTTATTTGGGATGTTTTTCATCTTCGTTTCAATCATGGAGAACGTACTGAGAAGAAAAGCCATTTGCAGTTCTACACTGCGACCGCATATAGATACCAGTGGTGGGAAAATTTTACAGTCAGGAAATGCTTGCATCACAAAATGAATAAACCACAAAGAGAGGGGTGGGGTTATTGTGCTTACCGTATTTTCTTTAGTTCTTTCTCTCTGTAAAAGTTTGCTGTGTGACCTTAGAATAGACCCAAACCCTGCATTCCACCGAAAATGTCATTTTTGGCTTTTTAAAGTACCCTGATTTCACACAAAATGGGAGGGCCCCTTTTTTTAAATATGTGAGGGCCTATATACAGCTTTTGTCCCCTCACTTCTCATGCCGCCGCCGTGCCTCAAATATGACGTAATTTGTGGCAACACAAACATTAAAGGCCATTGACAATGGAGGGAAAGTTTACGTCATATGTAGACGAGCAAATTGGCCAACCAATCACGTAAATTCAGTTGTTCATGAGATGTTTTATGATTATGTATAATGATAAGAGCGCCCCTCACTTCACACAGGTGTGATTTTTACCTTATGTTGAAGTGTGTGTGTGTGTGTGTGTGTGTGTGTGTGTGTGTGTGTTTGTGTGTGATTACGGTGGCGTGCGTGCGTGTAGCTGTTGGACTATGAGCCTCGCTCAGGTGAACAGGTTCCTCTGTTGTTGAAGATGAAGAGAAGTCAGCTGGCTCTGAGCAAAGCTATAGAGAGTGGAGACACAGACTTGGGTACGCACATGCACGCATGCACACACAACACATGACACGGCAGAAAGTTTGTTTTCTCTGGAATTTTGAAATGTGTGTGTGTGTGTCTGCCTGTGTGTGCATTGCAGTGTACACAGTGGTGACCTACCTGAAGAATGAAATGAACCGAGGAGATTTCTTTATGACTCTGCGGAACCAACCTGTCGCCCTCTCTCTCTACAGACAGGTAGGTACAGACAGACAGACAGTCAGCCACTATTTCAGCACATTCAAATCCACCATCTTGGAACTTCCATTTCCTGAGTGAAAGTCAACCGGAAACAAATGCTATTGTCTGGACGGGACGGGACTGCGAGAGCCCTTCACTCAGTAGAGCCAGCAGAATCCATTTTTATTACATGGCTTGGTTGAATGCTTGATTCTGATTGGTCAATCGCAGAATTCAGCAGTGTTATTTCTGGATAATGACCTCTCCGCTCTATAACCGACCGATGCCTAATCAAACCCTCGGAGCACCTGCTGTGCCCCGCAGATTTACTGCGATTTCCAACATGACAGCCATGTAAACACACAATGTCATTTACAGCTAAACATTGCTCTCAAAAATGTTTTTGAAAACATTTGAGCGAGAAAAAGAAGATGCAGTACCCGAAAATGGATTTGATTTGGTCAACTCACTTCCTTGTTTTCTGACAGTGCTGCAGCTGGGCAGACGCTGGCCAGCGCAGCACTAATGGGATACTTTCATTCGCAAGCAAGGAAATACCTCGTTTGTTTGTGTTTTGGGTCAATTTATTAATTTATATGTAATAAGCGGGATAATGTAACAAGCAAAAAACTTTGATAAAAAAAAGACATACATTATCCCTTACTTAACCCACACTGAGCATTTTTTAGACTATTAGACGTGTAAAATACTGGTACGTCTAAATGGCCATCTAAAAATGGGTTATATTATAAATTAAATAAATTAAAGGTTTTTTTTAATGGTCTAGACTTAGATTAGATGTTGAAGCAACTTTGTTTTCCACGTTTTCATTGACTGTGTGTGTGCGTGCGTGTGTGTGCAGTTTTGTAGGCTTCAGGAGCAGGACACGCTGAAGGATTTGTTCAACCAAGATGACGACCACCAGGAACTGGCTAATTACTACGTCAGAGCTAGTTATAAAGAGAAGGTATTACAATGTTACAACATTAGTACTACTAGTTAGAAAGAGAAGGTACTAGTAGTACCTTTATTACTACTTTACTGTATTAGTACTACTAATTGACTGTATTAGGCAGTCTATATGACAACCCGATAATGTACAACCCCGATGTTGGATCATTATCACAAGCAACCACCAGAAGTCTCTCTGTGGACACATAACCCCTACTGTGTGTGCGTGTGTGTGTGGGTGCGTGCAGAGGTTGGAGGCTCGCCTGTCTCAGTTACAGAGTGCTGTAGATGAATACAACAAGGCCAAGAACGAGTTTGCTGCAAAGGTAAATTAATGTACTTGTTTTTACTCTCATTTGTAATAAAATTACACAACTTGAAGCGTTTGTTCAACCCATAGAGTTAAAAATAATAGAGAGGGTACCGGTAAATCCCCTCCCATTCACTTGTATGGGGTTGCTCACTCTCTTTTCCACCCCTTGGTTGGAAGAATGTGACGGGCCGGGCCTATTTGGGGCCCATGTGACACTCGTGAGTCGAGCCTATTGAACAACATGTTTCTGGCCCCAGCCGCAATACGCTGCAGTACCTACGATCGGCCAGCGTGTCCATTGCAGTTCTGTTCTCCCTGTTCTCAACCTCAGCTCTCTCCTTCCCTCCCCATCTCTCCTCTCCTCTCCTCTATCCTCCTCTTCTCTTCTCTCCCCTCCCCTCCCCTCTCCAGGCTACAGAGGAGGAGATGCGTCTCCTTCGCTTCCAGAAGAAGTTGGATGACGAGAAGGGGGAGGGGCTACTGTTTCTGTCCCTGCAGGTCAGTGTGACAACCGATCACAATTAGCTTTTTCGAATGTAATTGAATATATTTCAATTTACATATATGTAAACTATATACATTATGTATAAATGCGTAGTAGAAATGGCGACAAACATTTCTTATCATCGGTAGCTTTGCAACACGTTTGAAGTGTGTGTGTGTGTGTGTGTGTGTGTGTGTGTGTGTGTGTGTGTGTGTGTGTGTGTGTGTGTGTGTGTGTGTGTGTGTGTGTGTGTGCAGGCTACCATGGAGGCTTTGTTGGCAGCTGGACTTCATAAACAGACTGAACAACTGTACAGAGACTTCAGAGTCCCTGATAAGAGGTAGAGACAACTGTACTGTGTGTGATAGAGAGAGACTGGCAGAGGCATTCCTTACCAAGTACCAACATCTCAAGGATGCTATTATACAGCCTTGGTTACAAATGTCAACTGCTTGTGTTCATATTCGGAAGCCTCGCTAATGTCCATGAATCAGTTGTGAGAGGCCTGCAGATTGCAGGAAATGCCCAAGCTAGCTAAGGTCCATTATATGGAGGAGGCCATGTTCCCTATACCAGTGATCTGTATCCTGAAACACCTGTTGTTGAGTTTCCCAAGTTTGTGCATCTACTATTGTTATTCTGATATATATGGTATAGAATAGGGTTAAAGTGGTTATTGGTTAAACGGATTGTGACGCTATATTAACTAATTTTGCTCGGGACCCCGTGGCATGGAACCACTTCAAGTACCCCTAAGGGACCGCCGTCCCCACTTTGAGAACCATTGATGTACCATAATTACATATCGCATCGTGATGCGTATCCATCGTGAGGTTGTTGGCAATACCCAGCCATGATACTGCTGGTTGTCACGCTAAAGTTTAGGTTCCTTGTGCCTGTAGGTACTGGTGGTTGAAGTTAAAGTCTGTGGCAGATAAAGAGGATTGGGAGGAACTGGAGAAATTTGCCAAGAGCAAGAAGTCCCCTATTGGTTACCTGGTAAGACTGAACTGAACATCGCTCATCACACTTTGTTCACTTTAAACTTTACTATTATTTACTTTGTTTGTAATGTCTCACTAACACTTAAATATTACATCTACGTTTGTACTGGTTACCTGGCAGGACTGAACAGACCAAGCTGTTTTGTCTTTTAGAAGAAACTTTTATCCAGAGGGTCTGGACAATAAGCAAGTTAATCACCTTGCTTGTTGTGTGTGTGTGTGTGTGTGTGTGTGTGTGTGTGTGTGTGTGTGTGTGTGTGTGTGTGTGTGTGTGTGTGTGTGTGTGTGTGTGTGTGTGTGTGTGTGTGTGTGTGTGTGTGTGTGTGTGTGTGTGTGTGTGTGTGTGTGTGTGTGTGTGTGTGTGTGTGTCTGTGTGTCCCTCCCGCCAGCCCTTCGTGGAGGTGTGTGTAAAGAAGCATAATAAATTTGAAGCCAGGAAGTACGTGTCCAAGGTGTCTCCAGAACAGAGGGTAAAAGCTCACCTGGCTGTCGGGTGAGTGTGTGTACACTGTGTGTGTGTGTGTGTGGTAGGGCTTTAAGCAACTAGTCGACTAGTAAATCCACTAATCAACCTTGTTGTTACCAGTTGACTAGTTTCTTTTCCTGTTTTTGTAGACCTCAAGATCAGCTAGTTATAGTCACCAATGTACACAGTTTTTAAATTATATTATATTATATATAAAATAAAATAAAAGAGATTACTCGTTTTAGGTAGGCCTAGTTGGACAACTAGTAAGTCGACTAGTAAACTAGGCAACTAGTAAAAGTCACTTGAAGTGAAAGCCCTAGTGTGTGCGCGTGTGCCATCTTCACCGCGTCTCCTCTCCTCCAGGGATGTGGAAGCGGCAGCAGAAGCAGCCATAGAGAGGAGGAGTGAAGCGGAGATGAACTCCGTCCTGTCCGTCTGCTCTCCCGTCACGGACAGAGTCGTCGTAGACAAACTGAACAGAGCCAAAGCTACTGCTGCCAAAAAGTGACCCGGCTCAAATTCACAGACGGGGCTGTGCTGCTCGCAGAACAGAGACAAACGCTGCTGCCGAAAGGTGGTCTGGCCCGACTCGGACCCACTGAAGCTGCCTTGAAATGGTGTCCCAGTTATTACACATGTAAATAGAGCGATGGTTCTCAAACGGTTGCATTTCAAGGTCTCCCCTTAACTCTGACAGTGTACAAAATGTATTTGACCGTGGTGTGGACCCCTATCTTAAAATATTTGTTTTCTGCCAAGGACCACCTGATAAGGTTTGTGTTGTTAAAATGTTTCAAACATTCCAAATATTTCCTTTTTGAAAATCTTCAAATTGTCACTGGGTTAAGCTAAGTTTGCTGGGGTGAAATTTACAATTTAGGCATTTAGCAGACGCTCTTAATCCAGAGAGATTTACAGTAAAGAAAAACATGGTAATACATCAAGTACATAAAAAATAGTCGTCATGAATCATTCGTTTAAGCTTAAAAACCCAACAGTGGAATATCTATCCAATGAACCCCCTCAAGGACCCCTGCAGGATCCCTGGATGCCACTTTGAGAGCCATCAGAGGTCAGCTGCTGTGTTAATGTCTTCATCCAGTCAGTTCATTCTGCACAATCCGTTTTGTCAATGAGTCTCATCACTTTATTATACAATGATTTTGTGCATAGCAAGATAGCATTAACGTGGAAAATGAGTTCATATTAACAAACTTTACAGTCTATAGTACATGTCCCAGATCATATTAACAATATAAAAGTCTCCTGTACATATTCCATTTCATGTTGACAACATACTGTACAACTCCATTTCCAAATAAATTAATATTGTTGCATTCACAATTGTGATCTTAATTACATATGTGCAAATTGATATTTATCTTTAGTGTGTGTGTGTGTGCATAAACGTAATTGAATTTTTTCACATGACATTTGAGTCTTGTAGATGGAAAGGTAGGCTACTCAGTTTTGGTTACTTTATACACTCTTCTTTACCAACATATATGAATATGTCTGAGGAGAATGTATCGCACAATCTCTCTCTGGACACATCCCTTTGTTTCCACCCACATTAAATACAGATAGACACAGATATTTACATTTCATAGCACAATTCTGGCAGCAGCTGGTTATTAATTCATAATATATGAATACTTTGTTTTGTTTTTTACTTGGAAATAATATACAGTTTTACTCTCCTGTCTTTACAGGAGTTTCCATTAATAACTTCTAAATGGAAGAACTAGTATAAGCAAGCATGCATTTATGGCTGCATTTATTATTCATTCTGTAGTCCTTCATGTGGCTCAGCGGCTGTCAGTGTCTCTGCTCTTTATGCTTTGTGCTGACTGCTGACGGTGTTGAACTGAAATCAGTGACCCAGTAAACTCTGTGTCCAGAGCTTTTTTTTTTTTTACAGTCTATGGTCCAGAGCAGAGGGGATCGACGGATACACCGAAATCTGTGACCTGTGGAATTCCGGGACTCTTGAATGGGATAGGCCTACACTGATTTCTAAACTAATGTGTCAGGAGGACGGACAGGACAAAATTGTAGCAGACTAACATTATTATAACACTATTTTTCGTCCTGTGGCAGTGGCAGATTCGTCTGGTTTGGCCGTTTCCCAAATTCCTAATTCCTACTAATCATCATTTTTGATTCCCCACAGGGTCTTCTAGAGATTGAAAGAGTGACAGTCCCTTTTGTGTGTTGCAACGTGATGATGGATTAATCATGAATGAGTGAACTAATGAAATAAAATGCCATTCTCTTTAACCACAGGTGCGTCACGGAATTCGATAGAGTAACAATTTTGGTGAAACACCGGGAAGTAACCGGTCGGGGGCGTTGTGGGTGGTAACCTCCTTTATAGCTCTATGGTGGTAACGCGTGATCAAGTCAAAATAATAATAACAATAAAGACACTCACCTGACTCAGCCTGAACTTTCATTTCGTTTCCTAAGTTCAAGTAGGCTACTTATATTAGTTGCAACTTGTTGAGCTGACATCTGCGGTTAAGGTAGGACATCATCGAGTCTCATATAAATTAAAGTCCGTAGAACTAACATAAACAATAATGTTGTAAAAATAGCTTCAGACAACACACCAACATCGAACAAGCCAAAGACTTGTAGTTTATTGGCGTTTGCATAGTAGTATTTCAAAGTAATGTATTACTGGAGTTGGATTGTAATAATTAGAACAAAATAGTTTTATACTCCAGTGGTTCTCAAACCTTTTCATGTCAAGGACCCCAAATTAATATGTATTTGCATGGCTGAAAAGATGCTGTGCCAGGGGACCCCCACAGGGGAATATTCGTGTTATTTATTTTATTTTATAGGCCTATTTTGTTTCAATTTTTTTCATTTGTTTTCTTTTTAGTTAAAAAAAATACATTACTCAAAATTGGATAATCTAATGATATTAAAATGTATTATTATTATTGTGATCAAAGGTCGCATTTACTATGAAATCGTGCATTTCCCGTCAGTTGTTTGGTTGATCACGCCCATATGCCTTGTGACATCACATGATCAATATTAAGACCATATATGGAGATCCCGGATGATATCAATATTGGCCAGAAACTCTACATCTGATCTGACCTCAAACCCTTAGATCTCCACATGGAGATGACCTGTTCTGAACTTCTGACATTCCATATGTTGATCCTTCCCCATCCATCCTTACTCTTTGATGTCTCCCTTTTGACTGATACCTGTCCATTTAAAGTAACTGTAGACGGTCACGGGCCTGCCCCAAAGTTATTAGTGCAGCCGCGCCCGAGAATTAAGACCCGGCCCTACCTGGGCCCTCATCAAACCCTGTACACTCAAGACACTGCCCCCGCTGCCACCCTTAGATCTCCATATATGGATCTGACCTGTTCTGACATTCCATATGTTGATCTAACCTCATCAAACCCTGTACACTCATACATAGTGTAACATGCATAGTACATTTGCATGAAATGTGTGCTTGTCTTTCAATCCCCTCTTACACACACACACACAGCATGTCTTCCGTCAAGGTTGAGTGTGTGGTGAAGGAGAGCTGCGAGATAGGGGAGGGGCCAGTGTGGGAGGAATCCGACCAATCGCTGCTCTTTGTGGACATCGTGAAGAAGAAGATCCACCGCTGGAACTCTGCAGCCAATAGCATCCGGTCCATGGACACAGGTCAGCCAATCAGAAAACGCCAATCAAAACGCCACTGAGCAACTTCCATTGAAATGAATAGCGGGGGGTGGGGCTGTCCCTCTATCCTGGCAGCATAACAGTTACAAAGGACAATATAAAGTTATAAAGGACAATAGAGCCTGTTGTCTGTCTGTCTGTCTGTCTGTCTGTAATGTTTTGACACAGATACAGATAACCCGTTGGCTCGTTTAATTTCAACATGAGGTTCAACTGGGGACAATAAAGTGTCACTAATGTCACAAGATCCTCACTTTACACTGTCAATAAACCTGACAGACAGACAGACATAATCTCTCTCTCACTCGCCATCTTCCTCATCAGGTGACATGGTGGGCTGTGTGTTGCCGCGGCGATCGGGCGGTTACGTGGCGGGGGTGGGGCGCCACTTCGTGGCAGTCGATTGGTCGGCTCAGAGTGTGACGTCATCGTTGGCCGAGGTGGACCAGGACAAGCCCACCAACCGTTTCAACGATGGGAAGGTGGACCCCGTCGGTCGCCTGTTCGCAGGTACCTCTGCTACCATGGGCCTCGTTTAGCAGCGTAGCAGTGTTCATTTTGACAGGAACATTTTAATCTAGTTTAATTTAGTCCTACTAGTCTTTTGAATACAGCGTCGCAAGCCCTGAAAACATACCCCTGCTTTTATCATCAAATGTCATTTAAAAGGTTTAGGGCCATAGTTTACAGCGTATTTATTCTTTTGTTTTGTTTTACTCAATCCAAATGTCCTTTTATAATGTGTTTTCTTTGCCTAATGTTTAATTGTGAATGGCCCTGCAGTTGAAATTGTCCATATAGTGGGGGCCCTTAGGGATTTTTTCGTTCACTTTTGTCTAAAAGCGCCAAATTTGGCACAGGTGTAGCTCAGGGCATACTTAAATGATTTGGCTAGGGCGCCCGTGCCGGTGACCTTTGGGGTCGCCACAGCGGCCGATCCAATATGGCCGCCACTTGTAATAGCTTTTGTCTCTAACATTTGAAACAGATGAGCTACAAATGTAAACTTGGTGTCTATTTCATGTGTTTTGACAAATAGAAATGTGTTGGAATGCTCTTCTTTTTTTTTTTGGGTGTCTAGACCCCGATTTTGCATAATTCCAAGTGGCGTTTTGCTATTCTGAAGACATTGGACGTAACTTGGCCATTGTTATGAGTAAAACCTGGTGCAATAGGTCTAATTCAACTAATTCTGACATGCATGATTCTTTTCTGATGTGAAATGTCAGGGGTGGGTGGGGGGGGGCTGTGGTTGTGACATTTTTAAGACATTGGTTTCGCTTAAAGGGCTCTTTGGCTACTTGCGGGGGAGGCCACGTGGAGGCTGTCTTCTTCTCTCCCTTTGTTTTTTTTTTGTTTTTTGGGGGGGGTTGGGGTTGTTGTTGTTTTTGTTCCCCAATAACTAGACAAAAGCTGCACCAAGTGTACGCATCCAGGTTAGTGTGCTGGACCCTCATTGTTGGTGCATGCACCCTCACATCCACACAATGAGGTGCAACAGACCCCAGATTTAAAGCACTTGCAGCGCCCGCTACAAGACTTCTTGCACCCGCAGCGGAGAAGGATGGCACAGGCTGTACTGGCATCTGACAGATGGGTCCAGTATGGTTCCCAAGCCTTTGTTGTCGAGCTGTTCCATCCCCATATTCCAAAATTGGGAATATTCAGTTTGACGGAGGTTGCCTGACTCCAATAAAAAACTGGCCTGCAGCAGTGCCCTTTATACATGCTGAGTCAGTGCAGCTTGGGTGGGAGGAAGGTTCTCAAGGGACTTTGTACCATTTGAGAAAAGCCGCTGTCTGGCCTCATCTACACTACTGCAGCCACAGCTCTTACTGTACATGATGACAACCATACACTCCAGACGTTGCATATGAACAGGATCAGAGTTGATCTTCTCAGGCTCCAAGGTGAGGGCAACCAAGGTGTCTGTGAGATCTGGTGTTGCCTCCCAAGCTGCCCATGCACTGTTTTTCCCATGGCCAAGGAAGGCTGATGTAGTATCACATCCTGTCAGCGCATGGAAGAGAGGCAATGCCAGTGACTTCTGAGGACCCATTGCATTGCGGATTTCATGGACAGGAATGTCTCAGTAGCTTTTTCCACAGCCAAAGCCAATCCAAAGATCTGTGATCTTTAATGCATCAAAAAAGTGGATTGCAAGAATGACAACATCACTGTCAACCGTACGAACAAAAGCCTTTTTATGGCCATTGGCCCCAGCATGGGCCAAGTGCAGAACCATTCTCGTGTCTGCTATAGGATGGTTACAAGGCTTAAGTGTAGACAAATTGAATCCAGGCCTGTTGCAGAGAACATCATCATTAATCGTACACAGCAGTAGTTTACCCTGCATGTCATCCTTCGTGAGCTCGACACTTACAAGTCCAAACAGTTCTTTCTTATTGTCTTCATTTTTCAGGAACTCACTGTTCCAATTACGCTTTGGAATAGGAGTTCTGCCTTCCCCTATTTTAGTTATTTTCCCCATTCCTCTGCGTTGGTGAGTTTGTGCTTTTAGGTTCTCCTCTGGATATGTGTCAAACACAATATCCAAGCGCTCAACAGAGTCATGGCTCATGTATGACCTAACAAACCTGCAATATTGGTGTTTATGTATTCATTGAATGTATTTGCAGCGAGGGGCCGGACCATTTGGGCCATTACTGCTCCATCAAGCACAACTACAGTGGCCTTCTTAGCTGCTGCTATGCGGACTTTTTGGACATTCAAGTATGTCCGCCTTTGTGCCGCAGCGTAAAAGCCCTTAATGCTGGGTGGCTCTCTCTGGTTTTCATACTTGAAGAAGTCTGCCATGTCTGCATCAGGCCTCGATTGAAGGGAAAGGAATAGTTGGGTGATGAGATTCATGTTTTGCTTCTGAATGCTGTTATTGCGTTTGGCTTTTCGGTCTGGTCGATTTGCAAAAGTCAAGATTTTTGTCCATGGAATTATATCCAAAATGGGCTTTGTGGCCTTCTCAAGTCGCTCCTCTACATAAGCTAAATGTAGGGTGTGGGAGGTCGGGTGGGAAATACAACTCAGAGTGCAGTTTCAGGGGTTAGACACACGATGGCGCCCCTTGCTTTATTTCTCCAACAGGTTCAAACAAAGTCAGTTTTCACAAACAGAACTCAGACAGTAATATTCTTTGCATGAGGTCCCGGTTCCGAGGCGGGAGTCGTCACTGCAGAGGATGAGAGGGGATGTTAGCATACGGTCAGAGCACAAGGCAAGTACAAAGTTGGGGCCTGAGACTCCCGGTCTAGGCAGTCTACCAACTAGCCATTTGTATAACTCTTTCTCTTCTTCTTTTCCAGGTTCCAGAGGAGGCCAGGAGGCTCCCCCGGAGGTAGGTAAGGGGGTGCGTATCTTTCTCTATCCACAAGGCACAGAAGAGTACTTTAGAGTAGAAGTACTCGGATACGGGGTGGTGAGTAATTAGAGTACAAGTACTTGGTATGGTACCGGGCGGGGATGGTACGGAGGGCCCCTTAGGCTCGGCCGACAGGAAGATACACAAGCATTTATATTCTTATTTCTCTCTATCTACTGGGTGGCCGTGTCGGTACGACAACGGCAGTCAGAGGGTTAACACAAAGTAAGCGCTCTAGTTTCTAACGGTCTTCTTTCACCGGGCCTGGCGGAGCAAGCCAACTTAAAGTCTCTTCAAAGGGTGAAATAAACATAACACGGGCCTGTCTTCTTTCACAGGGTGGACGTGACACTTTATCTAGAGCCTGCTAGCTTCCATTAGTCTCTACGGGGTTATCTTCATTCAACAATCTTCAGTGTACAACACCACGGTGACACTCTTCATTCACAGTCTTCATTTAGCATCGACAGGGTGACTTCCTTCATTCACAATCTTCGTTATTATCCTTAGCTGCTCATTTGCCACTATGAGTGCCTCTTCTTAATAACACGGGTGATAGATAGTGAACGGTTTGTCTTACTGCGACCTTATGGAGCTGTTGAGCTGCCGTTTCCATACGAGGGTCCCGTCTCCGCACTCGTCCCCGATACGAGTCAGGTGGGTCTCCAGCATGTATGCGGCTCTCCGTGTATACTGGTCTATGGGGGGCACACGCTCCTGCGTGTGCTTCCAGCCCCACTCCTACAAGCCTGGTGATGTGGGAATATAAGAGAGCAATTGAGTGGTGATACAAGCGATCAAACAATAAACATAGTCCATACGTGAGAGGAGTGTGGACTTACCATCCAACGCCGAGTGGACGGCATATGCTGCGCGAGCGTCTGTGTGTAGCAGGGATCTGATACTGCTAGGCGTGCGGTTCGTTTATAAAGGGTGCGGCTGACAGGTTGCGGCTGCCGTTAATTGCTAACAAGGGCGGCGGTCGGCATTAGGCGCAGCTGATTCAAGATTGCTCTGGGGTAGAACACTGCGTCTATGACACGGCCGTGGGTGTGCCGTGTCGCCGCTTGTCTGGTTGTCAGGGGAACGCGCCCCTCCCACTGTGGCGAGACCTGACAGACTCCACAAGGGCTATAGCAACTTTGTGAACAGTTGTGAGTGATTCAGATACTTCTGTTTCCACAATTTCCTGCGTGTCAAGTGCTGTGAGGTCATGATCTACTGAAGGATTCCTGTGACTTTCCATAATGGCTGTGAAGGATTTGACATCTTTCATGAACTTGACCTGCAAGCTATGTGCCTCTTCATGATGAGAAGTTGAGGATGGTGAGCTGATGTTACTTTACACAGCTTCAAACTCTTGCACCAACCTGGCACTGTCTGGCCCTGCAAGCATGAATAGTGTGAGAGCTTCAGGCTTTTCATAGAGTCCAGCTGCTCCACCATAGGACTGCAGAATTTTGTTTGACTGCTCATGTGATTGATCCTTTGCAATCAAGCTGAACTTGTGTTCTAAACGTGCAGCGGGCATAGTTTGTGTGATCCATCACATGAAACCAAGCACACAGTTCATCACAAACTTGAACATACAAATTGAAGTTTCCTTCACGAAGTGACCGAATTAATCGACACAGTAGTAGCTCTAGCTCCATGATGGTGGACCAGTACTTGAACTGTGGAATCTCTGCTTGAGCTTGTTGGTCCCACATCTCAAATGACTCAGGTGGACCAAGAACATCTGCACAATAGGCAGAGTATGCATTTTGTTTGAGAATCTGAAGGGACATGAGAGTGACTTGATGGGCATAGCGTGTCCGTTTTATATGGTGCTCATTGAGGGCAGACTGAGCTCGTCCTGAAGTTAACACCTGGGCCTGGGAGAGGACGGTGGTCCAACCTGAATTATGGAGAAGTTTTCCTACCATAAGATGAGCTTTGTCTTCAATATGCAATGCTCCCATCATCAAAACCAATTTATCCTCACCAAGTGTCATGGGGTATTGCCATTGGAGCTGCTTGGCTATAGCATATAATGGTTGATCAGCACCAAGGACAGCAATCTGGCCAGGGTTCAGAAATGATGTGCCTTTCTGTGCAAGCTCCATTGCATGCTTCATCATGAATGCAGATGCTGCTTTATCTGGAGGTTTCTGATGCTCAAAAAACCTAAAATAGTTTGCCAAAAGTATCAAAAGTTAAGGTACACCTAATTTTTACATGGCCGCCATCTTGGAAATATGCTAATTAGGGGTCCAGACACACCCAATCATAAAGATGATTTTTCCATCATATTTCTAATTGTCAAAAAACATGAAATAGACACCAAGTTTGGATTTGTAGCTCATCTGGTTCAAATGTAGAGGCAAAAGCGTGTTCAGGTGGCGGCCATATTGGATCAGCCGCTGTGGCGACCCCAAAGGTCACCGGCGTGGGCGCCCTAGCCAAATCATTTAAGTATGCCCTGAGCTACACCTGTGCCAAATTTGGCGCTTTTAGACAAAAGTGAACGAACATACCCTAAAATCTCCCTAAGGGCCCCAACTAATACAAATAATCGTGCCTTGCCAATAGGTACGATGGCCATAGAGACGAGTCCTGCTGTTCTGGAGAAGAACCAGGGATCCTTGTTCTCCCTGACCTCTGACCTCAAAGTGGTCAAACACTTTGACCAGGTACACACCTCCTCTTCTCTCCTCTCCTGATTCATGATTATTATTATTATTAGTCAATTTATGAAAAAGATATGACAAAAGTTTAATCAACACTTCTGTTTCAATGACGCTAGCACTGGCAAAGATATGAATGACTACCATGCAGACATTAATAAGTGGTCACTTATTTCTCATTTCATTTGTTACTTAGCATTGTTTTCTTGACCACAATGTTAAGAATAAACAGGTGGTTTATTATTTACCTGTATCCTATAGTTTCAATGTATGGATTGTTTGTTGTTTCCATAATATATTGTTGGCGGATACTGTAGGTTCTTGTTCTTGGTTTACCTGGGTTTCACCAAGAGACACTACAGTAGACTGTCTCTGTGCATTATTGCAAGTCCCTCTGGAAAAGAGTGTCTGTTAAATTTGTCGTTGTAAATTGCTGTGTTGTCATGTTGCAAGGTATCCATTTCCAATGGGTTGGACTGGTCCCCAGACCACACCACATTCTATTACATCGACAGTCTGATGTTCTCTGTGGACGCCTTCCATTACGACATACACACTGGAAGTATAAGTAAGACACGCGCACGCGCGCGAGCACACACACACACACACACACACACACACACACACACACTTCATTTTAAGGGGCTCTAGCCCCTCCTATATTATAGTGTCTGAGCAAATCGGCTTAGTGTCTATTTTTGTCCTACACAAACATTAAATTCCCATTGACAATTAATGGAGAATTTTACGTCATATAGTGTCTGAGCAAATAGGCATAGTGTCTATTTTACGTCATGATCATGTACAATGATAAGAGCGCCCCTCACTTCACACAGGTGTGATTTTTCAATGTAGTTATTTGGACTTACAATCAGCACGGTAAATAATCACATGCAGTGCATAGAATGCTGTGATGTGATACCTGGTCAACCATGAACATTTAGCATCTGGCTAAACAGCATGCTATCTAATCTGTACATTGAAACTGTAGGACGGCAGGTAAACAATGAGGCTAGTCTAAACAATATCTAAATAACAACCTTTCTAAATTACATTATTATAAATGTACCTTATTGGTAAAAAAATCGTAGTAGTAGTAGAGTAGCCATATCTTTGTCAGTTGGTAGCATCAATCGTGAGAGGATTCTTAACTCTCTTATTCAATACTACCACTTTGTGTGTGGGCGTGCGTGTGCGTGCATGTGTGTGTGTGTGTGAGTGTGTGTGTGTGTGTGTGTGTGTGTGTGTGTATGTGCGTGCAGGTGAGCGCCGTGTGGTATACAAGCTTCAGGAGGATGAAGGCATCCCAGATGGAATGTGTGTGGACGTGAAGGGCAACCTGTGGGTGGCCTGCTACAACGGAGGACGGGTTCTGAACATTGACCCCAACACTGGTCAGTATCCTGATCTATTTACTGAACATGACATGGCATGCCACATATACCGGCATACAGCGTATTATGGTATACATTATGTGGCATGCCATACAGACAGGCGATTGTCTGTGTGTCCGTGATGGACGAGTGTTCAATGGACTGCAGCCCAGCTATTGTTGTCGGGGGAGACGTTACGTTCATTCCATTTCTTTGACGGCACACTTGGGCATTTCAGACGGCACGCTAAAGTGCCGCGGCACACAGGTCGGGGGAAACACTGCCATACGCCATGCCATATGTCATGCAATTATACTATGCCATGTCATGCCTTGCTTCCTTTCGTTATGAATGCACCACGTCTCTGCACGTGTGTATGTACGTATGTTCGTCTGTAATCCACGTAAACTCGTAACCGCTCACCCCACCAACTTCATATTTGACGCATGCGTTCCACACCACCACAGGGAGTGCAGTGCCCGGCCTTGAGTCGGTTGGATACATGGTTGTCCAGAATCACCACAAAAGGCTCTGGTCAGCCCCTGCCACTGGACCTAATGAGCCGTGCCCCCTCACCTGTGGAATTCCCAGCCTCTGTCTCGGCCAATTGATTTCCATGGCAACTCCACACCTGCCATTTGATTGGCAGTATTTTATGTCCTCCACAAGGCGTTCTAGTACCTGTTTATGTGGATAACGCACTTACTCCTAAAAAACTGATTGAAGCTGAAGATCCTCAATTCACATTGTGAATTGAGGATTGAGACAATGAAGGAGAGATAATCTCATTTCTCACTGTAGTTCACCTCGATCACTACAATGTCAGTCTAGCCTTAAAACCTATATTTATATGTTATTCAATATATTACTTTAGTGCAATTAAAATATAGGCTTGTACTGTAATTCTGCAAACTGTTAAACTGTGTAGGCTAGTAAGGCTACAAATGGTAGGCCTAT
This sequence comes from Protomyctophum bolini, assembly GCF_963924005.1. NCBI lineage: Eukaryota > Metazoa > Chordata > Actinopteri > Myctophiformes > Myctophidae > Protomyctophum > Protomyctophum bolini. Next base: position 15,440,865 of record NC_137875.1, read on the forward strand.
AAATGCTCACATCATATAGACATCATAATGCATGCATACTGTCTTGTATTAATCATAAGGCCTGTCACTTCTCAGCCAGGGCTAACCTTTTTTTTCAATCAGTATGTCAATGCATTGTTTTGTTGACTCATTTAAGCCTGTTGTTTATGTACACACCATTTCGTCAACATTTATTCCTCTACATGTGTTCAAATAGCTATAATACTGAATAATAATGGTTATGCTTTTTATTGTTTATGTAACTGCCTCTATAGCCTACAGTTTATCAAAAGTAATGCCACTGTTATTCTATAGGTTTGAATAAGCCATAACATGACATGAGCGTAATGTACAAAGTACGCTCATCATATAATTATGTTGCTCAGCAGTTTTCAAGTTGCGCTCAGAAGGTTGGAGTGTTTGCTCAGACCGATGAACAATTAGAGGGAACATTGACTACTGTAGGTTCCCAACTGTGGCCGACGGGCACAGGTCTAGATCTTTGTCGCACCTCAACCTTAGTCTATATTAGTGGTTCTCAAACATGTTGTCAATGTCAAGACCCACAAATTGATGTTTGATGATGATTTGTGTTCGTCTCTCCAGGTGTGTGTCTCAGTACAGTCCTGCTTCCCGTAACGAAGACCACTTCCTGTTGCTTTGGGGGCGCGTCCTACAGTGACCTCTATGTGACCTCTGCCTCCCTGGGTCTCACCGATGCCGAGAAAGGCCAACAACCCCAGGCTGGCTGTGTGTTTAAGGTGAGGCGGGGGGTGTGTGTGTGTGTGTGTGTGTGTGTGTGTGTGTGTGTGTGTGTGTGTGTTTGCAAGGGGGGCAAAATTCATTAGCCCCAGCTCTAAATAGCCAGCCCCCCCCCCATTGCATCCTCAGTTTCTGGAACCGTCGCTGCGTCTGCCTGGCTACATTGATTGATTGATTGAAATATTTATTAACAGTTTGCAGAATTACAGTACATTTCAAGCACAAACTCAATACAAAGACTGTTAACTGTGAGTGGACGACCCAATTAAGCATTACACTTGTTTACAACAGGGTCCACATTGTTCAATTCACCAAAACATTTAGAGACATACAAATAGACACTTCTATGTAGCTAAAGAACAGAACAGGAATTCATCATATAGGAAGCATTGGCAGTGTTTTATGTCCTCCACAAGACGTTCTTGTACCTTTGTTTACGTGGATAATATTTTCCACATAAACGATATGGTTTAATAAATAAAACATGTTACTGACATGACATGCGTGTGCTTTCTCTACAGGTGACAGGTTTGGGTGTTAACGGATTTCCTCCAAACTCATTCGCTGGTTAGCCCACAGGAGGCGGGGACCTCAGCCTGCCAATCATTCCACAACCAGTAAATGGAGTACAATTTAGGCATTTAGCAGACGCTCTCATCCCAAGAATAAGAATAATTTTTATACAATCACATACTGTACATAATTATAGCATAGCAGATAAACCAAGAACCTCAACCTAGCATCTGTCTAAACAGCACATAATCTAAGTCAGTGGTTCCCAAACCTTCTCATGTCAACGACCCCCAAAATAATACTCATTAGCCTACAGACCCCCCATTTGAAAATATAAGCCAAGGACCCCCATAAGAGAGGATTTTCAACCATTTTCATTTCAAGGGCTGCCGGTTTGACTTGAATTAGGCTACGGTCCCCTATATTTAATGGCGTTTCTATCTCTGGGATCCCAATGTATATTGTAAAATCAAATCATTTTAACTCTGAGTGTACAAATGGTTCAATTTGTACATGGTGATATCTGATCAGAGCATAGTACTCTTTCTACTCTGAAAATGCTGTTTAATTTGTGATGTTTTGGGTTATTTAGTCAAATGAAACTGAACTGTTTATGTTTTTACCAAACTTTTATAATGAAAAAATAATTAAAAATGCACAATTTGCCACAACCTTTTTAATGTGTATTTTATTTAATTGCATTTCTTATAGTTGTCACTGACTGCATTGAAAAGATGATGTGTCACCACGACTCACCAGCAGGGGTCAGCAGTGTTTTGTGTCTACATCAACATTGTGAGGACGTGAATTGTGATTGGCCGGAATGAGATGGAGAATTGTGATTGACCGGAATGGGATGATGTTTGATGATAAGACACACAGGTGAGATTTTTTTTTCAGGGCTGGTATGGCTGATTTTTACCAATTTAGACAAGAGGGCAGAGGCCAATTCTAAAAATGCCTTCCTTATCCTTACCAGTTACGGTTTTGAAAAACTTCAAATATTCATCATACTGTACATCAGCCAATTAAATCATCACATTCCATGCTACAAACACAATGCTGTGCATAGCGCTCCTCAAAAATGTAAAAGAAAAAAACATACGTTGCTATTGTACATGGTAAAAACAAGCCAAACATGAGTTCCCGTCTTGAAAGGTATAGTTTCTTAATAACTAATAACAATCATGTAAGCTGAGGCCCTGAACAGCATGACCAGTGTATGGAACTCCAACCACCCCCGTCAAGTCAAACTCAGCTTCTTCTATACAACGGTAGGGTAACGGTACAGATTTCTATATGGCATGTTGGACCTGGAAGCTACACCAGAATTTTGCGTGCAGTACTTAACATTGGCACATCGGCACATTGTCATGTGCCGATGCTTCTTCTACGCAACGGTAGAGTCTGTTCTCCTATACGGCAGTGAGTGCTGTACCCTGAAGCCAACCCTGCAGAAGTCTCTAGACGGGTGCTACACCAGAATGCTGCATGCGGCACTCAACATCAGTAAGAACACATATGTTACTAACACAACTCAGTATGATGGAATGCCAGGGGTGAGCCAGAAAATAGCAGCCAGGAGAATGAGACTATAGCAGGACACTGCCAAAGACACCAAGAGCTGCCAGCCAGCAAAGTGGTGCTGTGGGAACCAACACATGTTCACGAGGACGTCCCACACTAACATATGTGGATGTACTCAAGAACGACGCAGGAGCGCAAATCACCAACGAGCTGGCCAGATGTATGGAGAACCGGGATGACTGGAAACAACGATGGAGGGCTCGTCTGAGGACGACCTAGAGAGATGGCCTACATGGGGCCTGGTTCCCATCAGGATAGCATTATGTTCCATCGTAGGATATAATAATGGTGATTGACTGACCAGTGTATGGTCAGTCTTTGTACTGATTTGCAGTCACCCCATTGCAGGTGGACCCAAACCATCCTAGAAAGATTGTGCGAAGTGAGCGGTGCCGTTTATGATGTATGATGGTGATGCATTGACCCACATGACATCACAGGGGGTGGAATAATAATGAGTAGACACACAAAGCCACATGGAGCCACCAGTGGCCCTCGCTGGCTGTGGGAGTCAGGCTCTTCAGGCCTGTGGTGGCGTATGCCATGCGGGTAGGATGGCTCATCTGACGAGATTACTTTCTTCCACGTCTCTGTAGTTGTCATTGCCTATGGTTTGCGCACCACTGAACTCTCAAAGTCTCCATGTGCGTGCCTCCGGCCCCATCACCTCCACCTTGGCGGCCACCTTTGGCCAATCCTGTGAGGCTGCGTGCACGCCGTGGCCCTGAGCCGGGTGGACGGGACGGTTTCCGATCTCTCCGGCGGCGTACGGGTCAGAGTACAGACGCTGCTTCTGGGAGAACCTGGGGATGGGTTGATCCTCCATGTGTTCTCTGAAGGTCTGCCCTGTGTGAGGCTTCCATGCTAATTCCCACGCAGATATTTGCTTTGTGTATTCAGGTTTCCTCATTGTTGGAAGTCTGAGAAAATGGATCTGCTCTTAACTACTCTCTGTCCGACCTGTTTCCTGAATGAACTCTCAGAAACGTACAGTTTTCTTTATATGCACCGCCACAGTGACGTATCGTGACGTATGTGTCATACGTCACTATGGTCTACCTCCTGCGCGGAGGAGGACAACTCAGGAACATGCAGAAAAGTAAAAGAATGATATACAACAATTAGCTCCTCTATATTACATCCTCTTTATAACGTCTATATTACGTGGCTGCGTGCCTGTGTGTGTATGTCAGAACCAAAAATCTCTAGGATATATGTCTGTCTGTGTCCCATTTAATGGGACACAGGCAGAGCCTCCAAGTGCAATGATAATGGCTAGTATAATTAATAAGCAACGTCAAGTGAATTAGTGGGCATTTCGTGTTTGCATTTCAGAGAAAATCAGATCAAACAATCAGATATTTCTGCTCACTTGGACCTAGCCAAGTCTATGGGATTTTTAATGTTTGTTTAGTGCACTTATACATAAATAATTTGCCGGCCAAGTCTATGGACTTTGAGGCTATTACGTTTGTTTAGTGCATGCACTTATGACGTAAATCGTCATAAGTGCAAATGTTTGCTTAGGGCGCAAAATGATGAGTAAGACATCATGTGGCCGATATAAATACAGTGGGCGCCCCTCACTTCACATGAGTGTGATATTTTTTAATTCATGACGCATCTATTCATACAGTATAAATTAATTCATGATTGTATTGTTTCTGTGATGAATAAAGACAATAACAAAAACAAATCTGACATTTTGTGGGAGATTTTGAAGAACGTATCGACACAAAAATAAATCCCATGGATAAGTGATAGTCTCTCTCACACACACAGACAGACACACACACACACACACACACACACACACACACACACACACACACACACACACACACACACACACACACACACACACACACACACCCTTTGCGTTGGGTAAAGTAAAAGTAAAGGTTTGGGTACCAGTTGGCTGGCCACTGGGCCAGCTGAGCTTTCATTTTTTGCGTTCGCGTTTTTTTGTGTGTGTGTGAACTTTGGAGTTTCCGTAGATGTGTGAGTGGCTGGCTGGTGACGCAGCAGGCCAGGCAGCGCACTGAGCGACGCGCAGGCGAGCGAACACACCAGAACCACACAGAGAAGAGAGGATCTCTTAACAGTCAAGATGGCGACATCGGAGCCGGTAAGAGAGCCATCCGCTGCTCACACCTCACATATCGGCCAACAACACACACGGAGAGAACAAAAAAATTCCACATTTGACCAGTTCGGTAGATAAACGCCGCGTGACTGACTGGAGTCATATATGTGATATTCGGGGGCGAATTGTCGCGCGTTTTGGCTGCTGTTGTGTGTCACTTTAATGTGGATGGGTTAGCTTAGCTACCGTTAGCACAGCAATGTGATGGATGGGGGGGGGGGGGGTGGATGGATTTTTATTGCTTGACTTTGTTGGAAGGGAGGGACTGCCGGGCATCGTCTGAGAGTATCTCCATTCATTGATTTTTACTCTTATCTCTCGCTTTGTGTGTGAACCCTTTGATGTTGATTTTACAAAACACACCCCGCCCGGTGGCTTAAAAAAATGTACGATTGATATCGATATCACGAAATCAAATAAATTGTGATACCTGGGAGGACACGTGTGTGTGTGTGTGTGTCTGTCTCTCTGCGCTAGCTAGCGTCAGCTAGCACAGCTATGTATTTTCTTAGTGTGGTTGCCGGTTGGTTAGCTTACATTATAAATGTAATGTATTGCCATCCTTCGTGATCTATCTAATCGGGGGGGCGCCGAAACGTTACGTGGATGAATTTAGTAACTGGAGAAGCCACTGCCTTAACAGTTGACTTAACTGACTGACACTGCACTTTTTGGGCGAATCCTTAAAAGCAGTGAGACTGAAATAGGTGACTGTTAGTCATCAACAGGAGACGAGATGGATGGGTTACTCTATAATTCAGTGGTTTTCATTTCAACCAGTGGTCCTTGAGGGGGTTCCAGGTGGTCCCGACTCCCCAGTTCAATTCAAATTAAATGATGGAGAGTTGGTAACCAAATCGACCCTTAACTCTACATGGGTCCATTTGGTGGGTCCACTCTTGTTTTCCTTTGATAACGGGCAAACGTTGATCAAAATATCAATGGAATGTTGCATGACCCCCCCCCCCACACACACACACACACACAATTGTGTTGGGTGGGTCCCTGGGTCAAAATCTGTTGAAAACCACTGCTCTATATCCATTTGAATGGCTGCTGTTAACATTTAATTTTCACCCCAACAGAAAGCAGCAGCTGACACTGAAGAAGCCCCAACCATAGAGGACACCCCTGACACCCCTGGCCCTGATCCCGTGGCCCCCCCACCTGTGGTCGCTAGTTCTGAGGATTATGTTAAACACCCGTTGCAAAACAGGTACAGATCTGGGATTCACAACCTTTTTGTTGTTGTTGTTTTTGTTTCAAGTACCCCGGGTCTGTTTGGTTCCATTTTGTAGAGTTAGAGACCCATACGAGTCCATTTAGACCCCTGTTGGTCCCCAGACTCGGTAAGGTGTCATTGTTCCGACCGCTCATTAGCCCGACCCATACTAGCCCTATCCCTAACTAACCACGGGGGGAGTCTTAACCGTGACCGGTTAAGAATCACCCGTGGCTCCCCACATGCATGGCTGGTTCAAGACATGCGTGGCTGGTTAAGATTCATTCATGGCCGGTTAAGACTCACCCATGGCTCCCGAAATGCGTGGCTGGTTAAGACACTTACGTGGCCGGTTAAGGATCACCTGTGACGTGCGGTTAGGTTAGGGTTTGGGTAGTGTGTCGGACTAATGCCTATTGAGGCGAGTCGGAATGGCGATGCATTGGAATAGCGGGCTTCGGAATGCCGGTGTGTAACCGTTTTTTGGGTTCTTAACTTCTTTGCCTCGCACATTTTTACATAACTTTGTAATGGTACTGAGGTTTGCGCGCAAAACACTCTTGATTGCACTCAGGGTTTGCCTACTTAAAAAGCTGTAAAGGGAGCTTAAGGCCCTTCTTGATGTCAATCAAGTCACCTTAATTCAAGTGGCAGATGCCAAAAAGATAGATTTGTGTTTTTTTTCCTAATTTATTTAATATTTTAATTACAAACTTTGTGTGGAATGTTCTACCTGCACAGCCGTTGTGATCTACTGGTAGATTGCGATCTACCTTTTAGCCTGTGTTGCTGCTTGCATACATACAGGCAGATCAGTTTGCCATACTAGTATTGTTATAGTATTGCCACCGGAACTTAATTAACATAGTATTGGGGGGAACTGCTGGCTTTGCTAGTCGGTTAGTTGCCACACCTGATAGTTGGCATGTTGACATAGACTGTTGGCATAAAATTCATCCTCATTGTCACTGAAAAAGGACTTTGTCATGCTAACGTAGTGGCTCTTTACATATGCGCTGTGGAGCACACCTCTCTAACGGCCGTGCTGCACCAGGCCTTTCAAAGTGTGTGTGTGTGCGCGTATATTATACGCACACACATACTTTTAGATTCCAAATGTAAAGTCTGCATATGCACTATTGCTCGCGTATTGTGTACACACACACTTGGCGTAGCTCAGCTGTAAAGTAGCAATGGTCAGTAAACGGGTTTTATTTGATTTACGACTTCCTGTGATTATTTAAGCTTAAAGCTCCAATCCGGTATTTCTACACGCCTCCTCAACGGACCTGGTGATGTGACCCTGTATATATTATTTACCGAAGTAATGAAATTATTAGACACTAAAATAGCATATTGTAATGTGACAACAGGCTAACGGTCATGTAGACTTCTAGCTGTGTATATAATGTGCGATTGGATAGCCTGATCCAACATTTACCAATAGCAGAGTATGGAGACAACTACAGCAAATGGGCCTGTTTTTTATCATATTACCACACGCCATGACACAGATAAAATGCACTGTTAAATAAATTCCAGATTGGGGCTTTAAAATGCTACTTACAAGCAATTGATTATTTTCCACGTGGTGGATATTATTTTGTGTCTTGTTGAAATGTGGCACAGAAAAGACTGACGGGCGACAGCTACTAAAAAAAAAAAGATGCATATGCTGATCTGAGAGAACGTTGCATTTCTGGTGGTAACATTTCAAAGAGGGGTCAGTATAAAAGTTCATGGCCTACTGATCGATTTGCACACTGTTGCCGTTCACAGGAGTCCTTTAAAGTAATGTTAACTATAATCCTGTGTTGGTGACAACTGACAACCAATTCAGCAGTACTGTAGTGGAGCTGGAAGGGAAATGCTGAGTGGACGGAGCCCTGCTTCAGTGGGACACTTCTGGGCCTTTCTGCTTGTTCAGCTCAGCCTCTCAGATGAAGGTTGTCCTCAACTGTTCTATTCTCACAGTGTAATCCTAGCATTAGAGCTTCTGGTCTTTCAGTTTCTTTTTTGGGGGGGGGGGGGGGGGGGGGGTCATATTTGGTGTTAGTGTGTGTTAGTGGAGGAGGTTGCACCATGAAACTTGTCTCTCAGGCTGAGGGGGGATGTTGAATCCACTCTTGTGTGTGCCTTTTGTCTGCATTGTGGTTTCACCTGAAGGAAGTCTCGTGGGAGGGGGTTCCAGATGGCCTAGAATTGCCTTGAGTCGCAGTGTTTTGCGAAACTGGTTTACAAATGTGTCATAACTAATCTCGTGTCAGTGTTTCCTTTTGGCATCTCCAAATAGTAGTGATTAATCCCAAAATGGGTCTCATTCATTGGCTTTACGTCGGCTGACATATATGTTTACACGCATGGCTGTCTGTGTGTCTGCCCTCCGGCTGGGTTCATCGGAGGAGTCACGCCGCTCTGCACCACCGTTGTGTAATATCTTGTGTCACACACTGGTGGCAGCAGACCCCCGCCCTGTGCTTGGCTATGATGTGCTGCTCATATGGTAGTGGTGATAAGTACGCGAGTCTTTTTAGGGCATTATGCACTGGCTAAATGAGGGAGTCAGTTCATGCCCCCTTATGCCCTCATAATCCCTCCCCTTTTAGCCCATTAAGACCTGAGGCCAATTCTACAAATGCCTTCTGAAAATCGGTAGTTGGAAAAACATTTTTGTGCCAAGGAAGGACTCCCAAAATGCATTTGGCCACAGATCCCCTCCATCTGAAAATGAAGAAGAGAAGAATTGTGTGATTAAAGAAAAGAAAAGACAAAGCAAAATTATTTAAAATAAATTAAAATGCTTTCAAGATTTTTTATTTGGTTTTAATGTTCTAGACATACCCTTTCTGAGAACTGAAGACAAATGGCACCCCTCCTAAAGTGTGTGTGTGTGTGTGTGTGTGTGTGTGTGTGTGTGTGTGTGTGTGTGTGTGTGTGTGTGTGTGTGTGTGTGGGGCAGATGGCTCCTACTGATATGCACGCCACTCTGACTAGATGTTGTACTGTGGTGAAACATGATTCATGACCTCGCTTATTTGGTGTATTTATGTTTTATGGTCTCAACTCTAAATGTGTTCTGTTGTTTTTTTTGGTGGGCGCTCAAAATACATGGCTTTCCGAAATTACATCATAGGCCAGCCTAGTCTATGGACTTTTAATGTTTGCTTAGAGTCTAGTCTAATTATAAATTTCCCATCCCAGCCAATGTCTATGGGCTTGTATGTTTGTTTAGGGTAAATATAATGTTTAGGGTAAATTATGGTAAGGCATCGCTGATTATACATGACTATACGCTGATTATATCCAATCCAATGGCAATTTTATTTATAGAGCACATTTAAAACAACAAAGTTGACCAAAGTGCTGTACAATTAGGCAATTTTGAAAACAGGTAGTGTTGGAGCCAGCCTGACACGGCTAGGAAGCTGGTTCCACAGCAATGACTGAAAAGGCTCGGTGCCCTCTTCTCTCACACCTTGCCTTATTAGGGATGACAAGGAGATTATAAATACATCTTGTAATAAATATATTTAATTTTGATCTGCGCACCCCTCACCTGACCTAAGCGTATATTTATTATTCACATCTCCTGCTCTTGTAACATTATTTATTTAAATGAGAGATTATTTTCTAAAACAGAATACATTTGTTATTCTGACTTTTGTATTTAACAAATGCTTTAAAAGAATTGTATTAACTGTTCTTTTTATTTATTTATTTCTTAGATGGGCCCTTTGGTATTTCAAAAATGACAAGAGCAAAAGCTGGACGGAGAACTTGCGTCTCATCTCCAAGTTTGACACAGTAGAAGACTTCTGGGCGTAAGTGTTTCTCAACAACTCTGTAATGATCGGTACAATGTTGTAATTGTGGCTTTATTATCAATATGCTGAATGGAAAAGCAAAGACCATGGACGGTCCCTAACTGCCCTCCCATTCAAACGCAGGGGAGGGCAGATGGAAACAGAACAGACCCCCCTTGGGCTCCTCCAGCAGCTGAGTCTGCAAGCGCGTTTATACTCTGGTAGTAGACCACGAGAGAACATAGGCGTTGACCATGGCCACACGACTCAGAATGTCTGTGTGAACGTCTGTGACTACAGTGGAGGGTGGGCTTCACCAGAGCGTGAATGGGAGTAATTGGTACTGTACACCTACCTCATATTATATCACATTAACAAGGTTACAGCCAGGTCACCGAAGTAGGTCCTGAAGTAGGGTAATAATCACACATAGCATTTTCATATTTCCCCCACAATTGGAGCTTGGCGCTTTCAGAATGGGTAAATGGTGCATCGCGAGGTTCAGATGTAATGCAGTTTACAATGTGCATTACATTGTAAACTGCATTACATCTGAATTACATCTGAACTGGAAAAGCTCCTTTTCCCAGCAGTTTACAATGTGCATTACATTCACCCATTCACACACCGACGGGTTCAGTGTCTTGCTTAAGGACACTTCGACAGTAACACAGGGGGAGCCCGGGATGGAACCAGGAACCTCGCGATTCCTAATCAGCCGATATACTCCCTGAGCCACTGTCGCCCCTTCATAGGCCAATATACTACAAACGGAAATGGGTCACTTCTCAATAACTGAATAACACACTGGTACACACCATTTACATTGTTTTATAAATTAGGTGCAAATGATTTTGGCTGCCAACCAGCACTGTATCTGTGAATGTCAATAATCTAATTGTTGTGGTGTAATAACATGGCAACTTGGCTGGGGCAAATTCCACTATGCTTTAGTTGTCATTTAATTATCTCCGCCAGGGATAGACATTGCTATTATAAAATAATCTTTATTGATCCCTGGTGGGAAATGTAGATGTCAACAGTAGGATTGAAACACAGGACGGCTTCCCACAGATTAAAAATGTCTATACACTAGTAGTGAGTAACATAATCTTTCTCCTTCTTCTTCCAGGTTATACAACCACATACAGCAACCAAGTAAACTTGGCTTTGGCTGTGACTATTGCTTATTTAAGGTAAGGGCCTTCCACCAACCTGAGCCCAGTATACTATGTCCTTGTGTTCACTGGTGTTGAGCTAAAGCTTGGGACCCTTTAGGATTTGAATGATTCCGGTTCCTCAAAAGGAACCCTGGGTGATAAGACTTGACCCCCGCTGGTCAAGTAAGACAGAAAAGCAACTCGTTTTTCCGTTAGTGACGACGTCGTGCATATGAAGAGACGAGTTGAATTCATAACGTTTCCACCAAAACTTTAGTGCCTTATTTGACCAGCGGGGGTCTCCTTTTTCATTATAAACTGTAGTAGCTATACAACTTTGTATATGTTGCAATGCACTACTGGGTAATTTGGGTGTTTGTTTCTCTGAACAAATAGCATAGCGATAGCGTGTCTGTTCAGCTTTTTTAGATTAGGGTTTGAGTGGTTTGGCCGAGCGCAGCGCAGACAGAGACATTGCTGCTACATGGTGGTAAAACGACCTAAAACGAGAACTTACTAGGACAGCGAGTGAGAACCGCAAGCACTGCAGACGAAAGATGCTCTCCTCAGTTTCCTGGCTGGTAGCCTACTACTAGTCAACCCTCAGGCTCCTGGCTGGTAGTCTACTGCTGGTCAACCCTCAGGCTCCTGGCTGGTAGCCTACTGCTGGTCAACCCTCATGCTCCTGGCTGGTAGCCTACTGCTGGTCAACCCTCAGGCTCCTGGCTGGTAGCCTACTGCTGGTCAACCCGCAGGCAGCCGGTGTCTTCCTTCTAGGTTCTCACTCGCTGTCCAGTGTCCACCACCAAGCTCAGTCTTGTCCTAGTCCACCACCATGCAGCAGCAATTAAACTCTGTCTGCACTCGGCCAAACCACTCAAACATTAATCTAAAGGCTGAACAGACAGACACACTATCGCTATGCTATTTGTTGACAACAAGTCAACGAGACGAGTGACGTCATGCGCCAGACACTGTAAAATGGCGACCCTCTTAGGATTAAAATATTAACTATTTTTACAGTGAAGAAGATGTCACATGTGTTTAACATTTTAAATTTTAGTTATAGAGGGCAAGTATAATGTTTTAAGTCTTATCACCACGATTCCCTCTTAAAGGTCTGATTCCTTAGCAGCTCCCTTCTAACGATTCCTGTGTGTTCCTTTATATATTCCTCGCTGGTTACAGTGGGGTACAGGGGACCCTCTGGGTTACTTCTGGGGGTTCAGCTCTGTAACTCTTGAAAGTGTACACATGGAACCAAATGGATCCCTCACGGGCCCATTTGTTTCCATTTGTACACTCAGAGTTATGGTGGTCCTTGAAATTTAAATGTTTAAGTAGAAGGGGTTGGACACGCTAGTATATACTTATTTTTGACAAGACATTTATGATTTGACCTATGGGAAAACTGGCAGAAAAAGACTTGCTTGCTGCATGCCATTTTTTGTTTTAGACTCCTTCGACCAGGGGTTCTCAACGTTTTTGGCTGGAGACCCCTGGAAATGCTGTCATGCAGCGAGCAAGTCTTTTTCTGCCAGTTTTCTTTTGTTTTAGACTAGAAACCTGCCGTTTCTAGTCAGTCCGTCACTGACTCCAACGTTAGCTGAAATCTTCCCACCCTTTTATCTCTGAATCTAATCCCAGATTCAGATTCGAATCAAAACGACCTTTATTGACGACTGGTCACGTCACTAGTTAGTCTCGGTAAAATAACTCATGCCTCGGGGGCGTCCGTGACCTGAAAAGTGTTAAGTGGTGCTTGTGTGTGTGCGTTGTGCTTCAGGATGGGATCAAGCCCATGTGGGAGGACGACAGGAACAAGCTGGGAGGACGATGGCTGATGACCCTCAGTAAACAGCAGAGACACAACGACCTCGACCGCTACTGGATGGAGACGGTAAGGCTACCATGCACACATCACAATGGCACTCGCTCGCCTATTATTATAGTCCGTTTTGGGCGGCACGCAACGCCAAATCGCCAATGCCACCTGGTGTGTTTTCGTAGCTGCTGTGTTTAGTCGGAGAGTCGTTTGACGAGGCCAGTGAAGACGTGTGCGGCGCCGTGGTCAACGTTCGACCTAAAGGCGATAAAATATCAATCTGGACCAGCCAGTGCCAAAACAGGGACTCCATCATGACGATAGGGTAGGTACCTCATGTTTTTAACGTTGTTTATCATCTAAAAATGTTATCTGACTTTCTGCATGTCAATGTTTTTTATTGTTTTATATTGTTCACTCACTGTACAGCACTTTGTAACTTTGTTTCGAAAGGTGCTTTATAAATAAAAATTTACTTTTTATAAATACAAATAGTGCTCTGTGGGTTTCCTGTTCAAATTGATTTTCCTGCAGCTTTGTTGTGATTGGCTCAGAAGCAGATTTGAACACATGACATGTGAAGTTGTCACGTGTGTCTGTGGTTCAAGCCGAGCCAATCAGACAAAGCTATCGGAAAATGAACCGGAACAGAAACTTCTAGAAACCTGGGACTACAGTTATGTATAGAAGGCTGTTATAAGTTGTGCTGTTACATCATTTTGACCACTGGATGGTGCCACAAAGTCACTTTGAAAAATGTCATTTAGCACTTGAAGCATTCTGAAGTTTGAACCAGAATCTCTCTCTCTCTCTCTCTCTCTCTCTCTCGCGCCAATTAATGAATTGGCAACAAAACATAAATTAATTGAAACACCTAAATCCTGACCCAAGTTTTCTGGAATAAAATAAAGTAAAGTACATCTTCCTCTTCCTACAGGACACAGTATAAAGAGCGCCTGAGCCTGAATATCAAAGCCTTGCTCGGCTACCAGTCACATGACGACACGTCCAGCAAGAGCGGATCCACCACCAAGAACATGTACACCGTTTGAACAGTGTCCCCCCCGGCCCCCCCTACTTAATATCTTATAGATTTCAACAATTACCCACCTGGATTTCTTTTCTTTTTTTGGCTACTGTAGAGTCTTTTTCTTTTTTATTGAAAAGAGAATTGTTACTTAAAGTGTATAAAGTTGGGGTTTAAACGCTTAAAAATCACACGATGGCGTCACTTGGCTGAAAATAATGGATTTTCCGGGTTAACTTAATAACTTGAAAATCTGGTTGTTTTAGTTTTTAGTTTTTAGTTTTTATTTCCTTTTGGCAAGTGACGACACCCGTCGTGCAGTCGAGTACAAACGAGGCTTCCCGCTCTGAACCATGGAGCGTCTTCAGTTACTAACGGGGGGGAAATAGGGGGGTAACATGGAGAAGTGACCATGGAGCGTCTTCAGTTACTAACGGGGGGAAATAGGGGGGTACCATGGAGAAGTGACCATGGAGCGTCTTCAGTTACTAACGGGGGGAAAGAGGGGGGGAAACCATGGAGAAGAGACCATGGAGCGACTTCAGTTACTAACAGGGCGGGGGGGGTACAATGGGAGAGAACAGCGTTAGCTGAAGCTGTTGCATCCGAGATAGACATGATTTATTTTAGAATTTGAAGAGTTTCTGTGATTAATACCAGTTACTGCCCCTAGCTTAGCTGAGGAGGACCGTTTTGCATTACGTAAGGCTTGGATATATAATTTTAAAAAAAGTAAATAAATACAAATAAAATAACGTTTTCTTGCAAAGTTGTCACTCCATATGAAAAGTGTTAGTAGCCTCATGGCAAAAAGATGATAGGCAATTTAATTAATTCACAGAGCAAGATTTTAAGGGCAATTTTTTAACTTGCTGGATCCAGGTTAGGTGAGCTAACTCTGAAGCATCTTAAATGGCTTGTAAAGGATTAGGCGTGGCCACACTCCACAAAAATATGGGATCTGGGGTGGGGGGGAGAAATGCCACTTATTGTTTCAGCTATGCTGGAATTGTGGAATATTGCTTGTAGTACTATTTTTTTTTAAATTATCCCCCCCTACCACCTTTCTCACTCTCTCTGCCCCCTTTACTTTTATTTATAATGTATGCATTGCAGTTGAACTACTACCATGAGACACGTTTCTTCACATTTTGTTTATCTGAACTTTTTCCCTTTTTAAAAATAAATAAATGTGGAGAATAATGTGGACTACTGCTTAATATAGAACATTTGTTTTATTTTCCTCTTTCTTTCTTTTCTTTTTTTTTATTATTATATATATATTTTTTACAGTTTAATGCATTAAAGATGCCCGAACAGACCCTTTTATACAGCAGATATTTTGGTAGAACACAGCTGAAGGTAAAGGGGTTTAATTGTGGGTGTGTTTTCATTTAGTTGTTTCTGTGTACCCATATATGAAGTTAAGTGTCCACACCCAGCAATTGAATATGACCACCTTCTGCTGTGTTTTCGCCTCTGCTGTGATTGGGGGTTTCCATTAGGTGTTCTCACCGTTTTCACCCTAACAAAAACTGTAGATATTGTCGCACCACTCTTCCGGGTGGCCGCGAAAAAGAGATGATATTCATTGTGAAATGATTTTTTTTTCTCTCATAATGTATCTTTATTATCTGTAATTCCAGGATGTATATTACCTTCTTTCAAGTAAAGGGTAAGTGCTTTGCATTAAAACCTGCGGCAACGTATTCTTCTGTTTGCATCTACATGCATGTACAATTGTACATGGCCGACTTCACCACTTTTCAACCCATCATTCATATAATTGGTCATGGTCCTAATGTTCACGATTAATAGTTGGCCAAATTTGTGACCTCTGTGGTCTTTAATCCTGTCGGGTTTTTTTCTTTTTCAGTCTGCAGAGTATGCCCACAATTGTACTGAACCTAAGTGATCACTTTGTTCCAACCCAACTCCCTTGGAAAACTTTGACAGCTGCTGAAAGTTGGCCTACCATAACATATATGCAGGCAAAATCAAACACAATTTTCATGATTCTGAATCCATTGTAAGCATTTGTTTTGCACAAAAAGCTATGGATATCTGTACGTTAGTGTGGTAACATGGTTTTAAATATTCAGTCCTTTACTCAACCACCCTGCTCGGTGGGGGGCAGTTAGGTTGCAATTAATCTATATAGCAAGCCATTAACAGTCATTTCAAGCTTTCTCCCCCACACCACAGGTATTAATTAAAATATACTTCTTTACATTTGAACTTGTAATGTTTAAAAATGTTTAAATACATTTAACAAAGGTCTTATATTTATTTGTATTACATTTCAAAGAATTCCCCCCATTGGCCATCTGCAGGCCTAATTTGACCACAGACCATTGGTTGGGAACAAAAAGTGGGATGCATAAACATAGTATGCATATCAAGAGTTTCCAAAATAACAAATCTTAGCCCATATCCCCAACCAACAGTGGTTCCCAGGTTGATACTTAGACCAGGGGTTTTCAACTGATTGTGACCCAGGCGCCACCACCCTGACTAAGAGAACTTCAAAGACCCCGTGCCATGACAGGCCGAGGTGTTCCATGCTAGAATGCTTTCTTACCTTTTCTTTGTCGTTCGCAAATTTCCATCTAAATAAGTAGTAAAGTGTGCCGCTTGGGATATTATTTCATATATTTATTTTATTTTGAAGAGAAGATATATACAAAAATAATAATTTTGAGCGATGGAAATAAGTGAATTAGCACAACACCCCATAGCCCCATTCAATTCCAATTCAATTCATTTAGAGCTTATGGTAGGGGAAATAGCCAATAAGGAGTTTTTGCACAAAATAACACCTGGACCTCTTTGGTGGGGACTACAAATAAAGGTAAGAAAGCCTTCTAGCATGGAATTATCCTTTTAAAGGACATGTTCCTCCTATTAATACACAATCTAAAGAACCATAGGGCTG
Organism: Protomyctophum bolini; assembly: GCF_963924005.1. Taxonomy (NCBI): domain Eukaryota; kingdom Metazoa; phylum Chordata; class Actinopteri; order Myctophiformes; family Myctophidae; genus Protomyctophum; species Protomyctophum bolini. The sequence continues at coordinate 15,457,824 of NC_137875.1, forward strand.
ACTTGACTCCTAGCAACCTCATAATGGATAACAAAGCCAACACCACCCATGTGTAGTACTGAACTTAGCTGGAACAGTGTTGCTGGTGAGTGAGCGCTTTAGCGTCAAGACATTGTGTTCTTGTAAAACAGGCAGCGAAACAGGATTCTCTGATCCAACAAGTGGGTGGCTGCACACGCCTGGATATTTCAACACGTCAGCCTTCATACATGCAACCGTCATACATGAACGACGGTTGCAAAATCAGAGAAGACGAACATTTCAAGGTGGTTCACGTTCCAGTGAGGTTAAAAGTTGGGGTGAAAATATGTCGTTAATGTGTTTTATGAGAGTGAGGAAGCTGTACATAATGTATCCGTCCAGTTCAACAGAGCTTGAGACAACTATCTGTGACATGTTATGTATCTACCAGAGTAATCTAGTGAGTGAGTAATGACACTCCCGTTGACTCTCATTGTAACAATGGAATGCGGAAGTGCTCATTCTATCTCAATGGAATAGTTCCAGCCATAGGAGCAATGTTTGGAACTATCGCCCATAGGCACCCGCTTTGCGGCGAGATCAAAGCGTGTCACCACTCTCTTACTAGATTACTCTGGTATCTACCATTTGAGGACACTAAAAATCCATTCTATGTTTACTGTTAAACAAAAACCCTGAGCAAGAATATCTAACTTAATTTGAACAAAAGGCATCAAAATTCAAATGACTTTGAATATAATTGTTATACTCTTTGCAGCAAAAAAAAAACCATCTGCATCATGGCTGGCATCTTTGTATGCTCATAAAAATGTAATTAGAAAGTGCAGACGGGAGGTATTTGAGGAAATATAAAAAATATCTAGCCATTCAATAATTTACATATTACATGCAGTTACCATCTAAATTCCCTTGATTTCAGTATCTGTGCTTTCAACGCAGAAAGTAACATGATTTCTCTACATTTCCCAGAACCACCAAAGGAGTGCATTGAACAATTCAAATAATATATTCATTGTCAACGGTATTGGGACTCGTGTCGCATAAATCCATGGATGCCGTTGACGACGCAGGCCCGGCTATATTTCCGGTGTTGAAGACGCAGACATGAACAGAGTCATGGTCCAGCCATTTACTTCTCACATGTCTCAAACCTGCAGCCCACTGTTGTGCTCGTGGCATTTCATGTCAGGACACTCCCATCGGCTGCTGATTCAATATCAAAGGTTTGTCTTCCTCTTGGCTCGCCAAAAGGTTTGCGAGCATGGCCGATGAAAAGACGCAAAACTCCACACTGTAGCTGAGCTCAAACAGCTCCAGGTTGACGCTTAGCATCCATTCGAACACGGCCGACATGTGCTGGTACCAGTATTCATCCTGGGAGAACAGCACAGAGTCTGGGGGAACCAGGTTAAGGATGGAATACGACAGCTGTTGGTACAAACCAAATCTGAAGACATATCCTGAACCGATCATCGACATGGATGACATCAAGTCATCCTAGTACCTGGCTGGATTACCTATTCTGAGAGGAACTTTAGCCAAAAAATAGCAAGCAGATCTACAATACCATGTGAGCTCGTACATCTGCTATTTTCGGTTAAAGTGGTTTGGAGTGTAGAGGGGAAAAGGAGCAGACCAAGTACAGAGCCAAATGTCAATTTACTCAGTATTGAGGGGTTTACGTGGTTAAATGTATGAAATAAACATTACACAAACACTGATGATAGATAGTGCTGTCAAGTCTATGCAGCCATCTATGAAAATCCAATTCAAGTTTTATGCTCCAATACAATTACTGGCGGTCTCTGCTTCATCCGTTCTCTCAGCTAAAAGGTCCTTGGCCTGAAAAACGTTAAAGACCCCCAGTCTAGAATATACCTTTCCTGTACAAGTCATGCCTTCAAAAGAATGCAAATGTGCAACTTATTTAATGGCAGTAGGTGGTGGCCAGCCTTGATGTTTTCTAGCCACTGACCCCATTGCACAATATTGATAATTGATCATTAATTGTATGGTGTGTAGGGGTGTCTTACTTGACTAGCCCTAGACCTTTCTACAAATGCCTTCTAAATCCTGACAGTTTTCTGAAAAACCCATGTTTCTATGTTAGTTGTTCTCAAACATTTTCATGTCAAGGACCCCCAGAATTGTATGTATTTGGCCGCCGACCCCCATCTGAAAATATGTTGTTCCAGGGACACCCCCAGTAGCAAAGATTTTAGTTAAAAACGTTCTCTCTGAAACAATATATATTCAAACATTTGCGCCACATTTTCAAGACTTTTCAAAAATAGCAAGCTTGGTGCCGCGCTACAAGCTTGTAGATCTGCTATTTTTCCAACAGCTAAAGTACAACATAATGCTTAGAACACCAAAATGGGTTAATAGGCTTGTTATAGGAAGGATACAGCAGGAGGTAACGATGACCTGGAGGATGGTGGAAATTATGCGTAACGGGTAGAGGTACTTCTCGTATCCCGTGAGCACACACTTGCCGGTCAGGGCGGTGAGCAGGGTGGTGTAGAAACAGACGCACGTGAAGCTGAGAGCAGCTCCCATGTAGTGCAGGAGGGCTAGGTAGCCTGGCTGTGGAGGACAGGAGGCAAAGACCATCTCATTAGCCAAAGCAGTGGTGTTAAGTAAATACTTTTACTTAAGTATACTGTACTTTAGTACAACTAGACCGGTAACGATGGAAGTTGGAGATCCATGCCCCACCCCGGCTATGCAATACCCGTTGTACCTGTGTCAGTGTACCCGTTCCACCCATCTGTCTGTGTCCCTTTAATGCCCATATATGGAGATTTCTGTGTCTGTCTCTCTGTGTCCCTTTATTCCTATATACAAGTTCTGTGTCAGGCATGCCTAAATATGAAGTGTTGTGATGTCAGAACAGGCCAGCTCCATATATGGAGATATAGGGGTGAACAGGTCCAGAGCCCGGGCAGAGGCTTTTGTGCTGGTTCTGGACAGTGGTGTTCCGACGGACTCGACACCGAGCACTGCACTCCCTGTGGGGGTGTGGAACGGGTGTGCCAAATTTGAAGTCGGTTCTTGAGTAACGTGGATTACAATACGACTACACACGTATGTACAGACTTGGTGCGAGGTATTTGTGTACTTTACTTGAGTGTAAAATGTTAAGTACTTTTATTTCTACTCCACTACATTTCAGGGTCAAATATTGTACTTTTTCTCAGAGACGTGCTGGCCATTGGGAAATTCGGGACAACTCCCGAACGGCCGGTCCAGTCTAGGCCAGTCTGGGCCAGCCGTTAAAAAATAATATATATATATATATATATATATATATATATATATATATAATCATATATTTTATTTCGAAGATACACAATTATCTTTTATCAAGGTAACAGCCTATATAATCATGTTGCTTTGTGACATAATAATGCCTCAGCCATCCTGGCTGCAGCCTGTCAGTGTCACACTCCACACGGCCGGCCGACTAATTACAGCTGTGGGTAGATACCTAGGCTTAGAGTATGGTAGATGCACGTGTTTAGGCTTCGTAGTAGCCTACTGTGGTGTCAGCCGTGCATGTGACGTCACGTCGCGCAACATGCAGAGAGACAGCGCGCTGCTGACCTCACATTGGCCTTTTCCCATGGTTGTCTCATCACTTGGTTTGATCAAGCTAGAATTTCTGGAATTTGTTTCCTGAGCTACAAAAAAAATCCCTTTTGTGTAAAACAATGCAGCACTGTCTTCTGTGGCAGGTATAAACATGACATCCATGGACAATGATTTTAGGTCACTGTAGGACCTAAAGTTACCTTGACCCTTGATTCGTCTGTGTTTCGTTTCGCCTAGAGGGCCTCCGCACCTTCACTTCCCGGGCTGAATTATGGGCCTAGCACATCCCACTACAATTATTTGACAACTTTAGTTACTATGTAGATTTTGATTATTTAAACATACATTAAGATTAACCACATCAGCCACATTTGGGGCATTTAAAAATAGCCGATCTAGCTCACAATGCATCGCATTGTGAGATCTTGTAGATTTTAAAATGAGTACTTTCTACTTTTGGTACTTTAAGTACATTTTGATGCCAATACTTTTACTCAAGCACATTTTGAATTCCGGACTTTTACTTGTAACTGTTTCTACATTGCAGTATTGATACTTTTACTTAAAGGACCACTTCACCACTTTTCAACCCATCTTCATATAATAGGTCCTCACTAAAAATCATGGCTTCCATTTTCGCAACCTTTCAGGACTAGAAAGCCTGCAGTTTCTATTAGCTTGTATTCCCCATCGATGATGTCACTGGTGGACGGGTTTCTGAACTGCCCACAGTCCACACCCTCCTTATCCAAATACCATACATACTGTACTGTATACGTGTGTAATATAATTGCCTTTGCTGGGGAAATTCTAAAGGTATTCTAAAAGTCATTGAGTGTGTCAGGTGTCTGCTCAACTTGTTAAGCATGTGACGACGAGACAAGATGTGGCGTTTTATCATGAACATTAGTGAGGACCAATTATATGAAGTGGTGAGTACCAAATTCTTAGGCGATACCGATGTTTAAAATAACAATTTTAGCCGATAGCTGATTATTATTTATGTCCCCCTTCTGTGCCAGGAAAACAAATACATCTTCATTATAGAAATAACTTTTCAGAATCTAAAGCTTGGTAGCCACTAGATGAGATAACCAACACACCAACATAGCCAGTGCAAAATTGATGCTTGCAGATAAATATCGGCTACTGCCACCGGTTAATTTCGGCTTCATTTACAGACATATCATAGCATCCCTGGTTAAAATTAACGTACAAAATTATACAAACTCCCTGTTTGTGCCTTCACTGAAAATGCATTTCTTAACTTGACTTTATTAATTAAAAAATATTTCTGACTATAGGCCTTGGCCAGTAATAAGGTTAACAAGCAGATAATTTACTAGGGCTTTAATTGCAGCACTCCTAACAATGGTAACTCTTCAGTCCCTCCTGTTTGAACATGGGCATATGCCTAAACAATGGCATACCTTTATCTTCCTAAGGTGAAATCGCTGACACGATGACAGTGTCAGGCGCTCACAGTGACGCGTTCAGGGTGCCAGGTGGCCTGCTGCAGTGTCTGTCTCTTTGTGTTGCAAACTGTCATTATTTGGTAGCAAAGCAAATATGCAGCCAGATTGACTTCAACAATCATGGACCTCCCAAATAGTATATGACGTTGTTTCATTGTATTGACAATTCCTACTTACTACGTACTGCTGAGACTATAGCACCCCAGGTGTGTCCTAAAGAGTGTGTGAACACAAGTATACAGTATTATATACAGTATATACTATTTTTTTATCATTTATTTTTAAAGGTTCAGCAAATTGAGTTTTGTATCGTGTGCCCAGAACCATCTTTAATTATTTATTGTTACCACACCCTCCTTATCCAAATACCATACATACTGTACTACTGTATACGTGTGTAATATAATTGCCTTTGCTGGGGAATTTCTAAAGGTATTAAGTCAGTGTGTCAGGTGTCTGCTCAACTTGTTAAGCATGTACGTCATGTGATGACGAGACAAGTTGACTGAACTGGAATATCACGTTAATACGACATAATGACCAAATCAGTGGATCTCACTTGAACTTGAACATGACATGGGATGTGTGTGTTGATGAGAATCTACATGTAGCCTTCTCGTTCTTTAGCCCATTTAGGCAAAACGCAGCATTTCAAACTTATATATCTGCTACTTTAGGTATGTTTGTGTGACGCTGTATATATATAACTAGGTCAACAATTTATGAAAAAACACAAAAAGTTAGGATTTAGAAGGCATGTCATTACTGTCAGGCAGAAACCTCTTATCTCCATTTTCTAACTGTTTTGTTGAAATCCTATGTTATATAGGCCTACCTAAAATCTACACTAAAATCTAGACAGATGCTTTCCAGGTCTAAATTGGTTCAAATTAAATCTGATCTAAGCTTTCTGTGCATAACTCTGAAACGAGGTCTTGCTTTCTTCGGTCATGCTATCGGCCTCTACAGACACATAAAGCAAACAGTCTCCACCTTTGTTTGCTTTTCAGACATGTACTGTACAAATGGAGGCCTCTTAACTTTATTGCTTATCGTACAGGATATATTACGTACCCTTGATAGCAGAAATTGCTTGCAGTTTCGCAACTGCAATTATGATTTCCCATATCCTTTAAAATGCTTCTTATTATTTGATTGATTCATTCACACTTTTTAATTGACAGAGCGTCCATGTACATGACCACGTATATGTACATATACTGTATCGAAAAGGATAAAACACAAAAAAGAACCATTTGAAATATAAGCTATACTCACGTTGCAGTTTCCAGCTACAAATGCCCCAAAAGATGACACCACTCCGAAGGCCAGCGCAAACTTGCTCAGCATTGCATGTGCAGCATTTCGCTCCATGATGTGGGCATGGTGGAAAATACTGAACACCAGAACTAACACATAGAATCAGAGTTAGCTTTAATGCACATCATTCATATAATGGAGTATAGCCTAGTGGCTCCATCTTGCGCCACCCTTAACCCTAAACGTATTTGACATTTTTTACTATTTTGAAAATCATTTTAAAATAGTTCAACTAGCCAATCTACATCTACATGTTGTGAGCTTGTAGATCAGCTATTTGAACTATTTTAAAATGTTTTTTAAAATAGTAAAAAATGGCAAATAAGTTTAGGGATAAGGGTTAAGGGGTGGTGCAAGATATAGCCCATATATGTCTTTGTTTTTTGTACATTATCTTTAGTCTTTTACTCACAAAGGAAGGAGCTAGCACTGATGGAAGTAGTAAAGAGGGAATTCTCTGGTGCTTTTTCTCCACTTGAGCTGAAACCAGTAATTTGATAATGTATTAAAACAATTATATTCACGTTACAGTGATCAATTCCAAGAGGAAGTGAGGTGGCAGGTGAAATGTTTAGGTGCTTATTTACTTCTAATTTACAGTCTAATTACCTTATCGTGGGGACTCTGCAACATCCCACAGATGCATTTGTTTTGCAGTCATATGCAGAAAGGTCCCTAAAACAGAAAAATGTTCATTTTTTTTTTTTTTACAGTATAGCTCCCAACCCCATCATTAGTCCATTGAAAGTCAACTAATTATCCACTAGATTTCCCATGAAAGGAGTTGGAACTCACCAGCTACCAAGGGAGCACACATGATTGTTTTGGAAGGCCAGGCCATATCTATACGAGAGAAACAGAAGTACAAATCCAGCAAATTAAAAAGCTAATATTTCAACCGTGTTTTTCATTGGGATATTTATTATAATGCAGAAACAGATTATTGAAAAACAAAACAAAAAACATCATCTTCCCTATAATTAAACAATGGAGCAATTTAAAAAAGAAAGTGGGACCTCAGAACTGAACTGGAATTTCCATTGACTTTCTGTGGACTCTTAAAAGTCTTGTAGCCTATATGGTATACATACAGTATAGTGCACTGGTTCCCAAACACTGGGTCGGGAGCCATGTGTGGACCGCGGACGGATTTTTATGGATCCCTTTATTTTGTGTTTTCCTACATTTAGTTTTAATTATTATCATTTCAAAACATTTGACAAAAACATTCCCAGAAAAAGCAAAAGAAATAAGAAATTTCATGCGAAAATAGCCGATCTACAAGATCACAACGCGGTGCGAAGCTGACAGGGCAAACGTATGTCTAGTTTATTTTTGGGGTCTTGAGCTGAGAAGTTGAGGAACCATAACTAGAGTACTATGGAGCAATAGTGGAGTGTGCCAGTGATTTAATCACAACAAATTATCTTCCCCAGTCATGGAAAACATTATGCAGCAGCAGCTTGAGGCACACAATACCCCAACAACACAACACGGGACCTGCGTGTAAAAACAAGCAACTGCATGGGTGTGGTTGACAAGCAAGAGAACACAATTGCAGAACTATGAAGAAAAGTACCACCTAACTACCTATACTTTATCATCATAGTAAACCAGGATCTGTCTTTACAAGCAACCAACCGGAGGCAATAAGGAAGGAATTCGTTTATTGGGCAGTCATTCAATAATAATCACAAACTGGTTCATGATTTATTGTCTGTATAATTATTATAATTGTCTATGCAGATTATGTGTTGAAATAAGAGCCAGGTTTCAAAGAAATCTGTAGAGTTGATTCTAGAAGGCTGTGTCATCATTCGCACACCCTTCTGTGCAATGTGCATCATGCCAAACATGTTTTGTTATGCAAGAGCATATTTTTACATGGACCTAATTTACAGGTAAAATAACTCAAATGAATCAAAACTTTACAATTATGGTTACAGTTCCCAAAATTGTGGAGTACTGCACATGGCTTACACATTTCCACATTCATTCCAAAACCTGTGAGATTGGAATGATTTCATTCCAATCAAATTGTTCAAATTGAGTTCAAGTTGAATTTGTCGATGGTTCTCTGAATTCCCAGGATTTTTCCTCTCACATTTGTTTTGAGAAAAGAAAAGAAGAAATATATTCTGTATAGTCATAATTGTGAGAAACAAATTCCCAAGCCAGGTCTTTATGTTTGTAGGCTATTCAGCGGTGGAAATTGGCTTTCAAAGTTCTTATTGGAATGTAGACAGTAAACTTCCCCTGTGTATTCAGTTACAGGCGTTGGCAGATTGCTCTATCCTGTCAGACCCATGACGGAAAATATTATGATTAAAATAGAACCCCAAAACAAGAAAGAAAGTCAGCTTCTGATGCTCTGAATTCAACAATAATAAATGAATAGAATTCAGACACCACTTTACGCTGTATGTTTGTCAAGATAAAAGTATGAACATTATACATTGGTGGGAGCGTACCTATGTTCCCCAGGTACTATGTTCCCCACCATGCAAAAAAGGTTCTTTGTTCCACACTTAGAATAAACCTAAACCTAAACCAGAAACCTAACCTAGTAATTTTAGTAATTCTAGTAAGACTAAAAGTATTTTAGCTTAGTCTTAGTGTTACTTTTAGTAGCAAATTCTGATTTAAGCTCAGTCTTTGAACAATCCATTGAACTTTAAGCCTGCCTATAGGCTACTTAAACTATCTAATTAGCATACAATACACATATAAAGCATAATTGCTCAGACTCTTCAACAAAGATGGCAAAAACAAACATTCTTTGTTCTGTACTTATACAATTGTATAGTACAAAACACTGAAGTCCTTAAACCAGAAACCTAACGCTAACCCTAAACCCTAAGGTAAGTGGGGAACATAGAACCTGGGGAACATAGGGATGACCCCAAATCGGTCATGACCGATTTTATTCTACCAATTTATAATGTTTTATCGAGCAAAACTTTTCATCATGCCCCGATTGATGAATCCCACTGATTCATGCCAAGTCTCTGTCTGTCAAGTCTCTGCAGTCCAAAAACCATTGTTTGTATATGAAGGCTTTCAATAAGTAAACGTATTTATTGAACATCTGTTGGACATTTCCTACATTTTGTATTGTAGTTAGTTATTACAATGTAGAAGGACGATGCCATGTGATTAATCTTTTATAAAGCTGCTGTTATGCACTGTTCTTATTTGTACTACTCCATAATTATGACAAACATACAGCCACACACACACACACACACACACACACACACATTAACACACACACACACACACACACACACACACACAGCACACACAGCACACGTGTGCACGCGTGCACACACACAGCACACACAGTCTTAGTACTTACACGGTCCACGTTCCAATGAAGGAAATCAGGGACAGAGAGATGGGGATGAGAATCCAGACGACCATGTCCTGCTGGAGAATGTAAAACAGCAACAAACAAAAGTCAAATATCCACACGTTGACACTTGACAGTGTGTTTCTGAAGTCTCTGCTCTGGGAGACACCTTCAGATGTAGTCTCTGATCAGTCACGGGAGCAGTCTCTGCTCTGGGAGACTTCTTCAGACGTAGTCTCTGTGATCAGTCACGAGAGCAGCAGCACAATAGAAGAAAGTTACATAGTTCATAGAGTCTTCTCCCTCCCACACACTGAATACATTTCATCTGAGGTTAGGCACACTGTAGGCATTCCTCCTCCTCGCACTGTCTTCCTTCTCAGCCACTCATAATGAAGCCGTCAGCACCACCTTGTTTTGTTAAGTGACAAGTGAGGAAACACACTGCACAGGGTGGACCGTATGTTTTTCTTGACTCACTGTTTGCTTAATATATGCTCCACAGATTGACTCTAAAGCAGCTTAAGTCCACGCTTGCAAATTGCGCCACACCACTTCTTGTGCTTGTTTTGACGACTGGAATTTGGGCAAACAAAATGTGCATCTGTATGCTTAGTTTGAGTTTGAGAAAAAGTCTGCAGTAAAGGTTTATGTGTGGAAGTGAGCAAGGTTTTTAGTTTGGAAAACTGAAATGGTAAAAGAGAGAGTGGCAGAATAGCAGTTCTATATGGCCATAACGTGAAATTCTGTCTTCCAGTGTCAGCCTGTAACTGCAAATTGTTCCTGTTCGCGGATGACTCTGCTGCTGGTCACAGACAGGAACAAACTGCAGGTTGAAAAGGCCCTCAGCTCTGAACTCAGTAGAATCTGCACCCGGCTCGCTTATAACAAACTGTCTATACACCTGGGATCAATTGAATCCATTCTCTTTGGATCAAATAGCCATCTTAGCAAGGCAGACAGCTTCTCAGTTAAAAAGAGAGAGTGGCAGAATAGCAGTTCTGTATGGCCATAACGTGAAATTCTGTCTTCCAGTGTCAGCCTGTAACTGCAACTTGTTCCTGTTCGCGGATGACTCTGCTGCTGCACAGACAGGAACAAACTGCAGGTTGAAAAGGCCCTCAGCTCTGAACTCAGTAGAATCTGCACCTGGCTCGCTTATAACAAACTGTCGATACACCTGGGATAAATTGAATCCATTCTCTTTGGATCAAATAGCCATCTTAGCAAGGCAGACAGCTTCTCAGTTAAAAAGAGAGAGTGGCAGAATAGCAGTTCTGTATGGCCATAACGTGAAATTCTGTCTTCCAGTGTCAGCCTGTAACTGCAACTTGTTCCTGTTCGCGGATGACTCTGCTGCTGGTCACAGACAGGAACTAACTGCAGGTTGAAAAGGCCCTCAGCTCTGAACTCAGTAGAATCTGCACCTGGCTCGCTTATAACAAACTGTCTATACACCTGGGATAAATTGAATCCATTCTCTTTGGATCAAATAGCCATCTTAGCAAGGCAGACAGCTTCTCAGTTAAAGTGGGTGACAATATTATCACACGAAAAGATGAAATTACCTACCTAGGTTCCCTCCTGGAGGCAAATCTTTCCGGTGATAAAATGGCTACCAACGTAATAAAAAAAATCAACCAAAGAACAAGATTATTGTACAGGATCTCCTCACTGGTCAACAAAAACACCTTGAAGACCCTAACAGGAGCCCTTGTACAAGGTTCTTTGACCATCCATGCACCATCTTGGTACCACAGCACCTCAAAGGCCCTAAAAACAAGGCTCCAGACTTCCCAAAACAAACTGGTCAGGCTACTTACTTTACCTCACTCCCCGAACCCACCTCACCCCTGCCCACTTTGACAGGCTGGAATGGCTTAGGGTTGACGACATACAGCATCTTGCAATGGGTCTGGTCCACAAGATTCGCTACACCACCAAGATAGATAGGCCTACCCATGTACCTGTCTAAATACTTTCTTAATGTCAAAGAAATCGACACTCACAACACCAGAGGGAGTTCAACAAACCATGTGCAACCCAGATTCCGCTCAAACAAGGAATTCAATAAAGTTTTCTCCTATGCTACTAAAATGTGGAACGCCCTACCAACAGCTATTATATGTGAATTTAATTTGTAGTTTTGTACGTCTCTAAAGGTTCTGATGAATTGAAAATGGTGGACCCTGTTGTAAACAAGTGTAATGCTTAATCCATAGTAACAGTTTTTGAATTGGCTTTCGTTTGAAATGTACCCATTCTGCATATACTGTGAAATACAAATTCCAATCAAACAATCAATCAGTGTCTCAAATGTTGATGACATTTCAAAAAAAATCTAATTTAATTTACCTATAACTGTTCATGTAATGTAACTCCTATATATTTGTAATTTATCTTTTACGTTATTAACAAAAGGGGATAGTAACTTGTACGAGAACTCAATCACACACACACACACACACACACACACACACACACACACACACACACACACACACACACACACACACGTCACACAGTCAACAAATCTGGCAAGGAAAAGACCCAGGTTAACAAGGTAAGCAGAGATCTAAAACACCAAAAGAAGATAGAGGGATATATGGAAACAGGCTGGAACGATTGACACTGCACACAAAGACAAACTGCCATTGGAAGGGAACACAGACTAGGAAGGGAAGGATAATGAGACACAGGTCGACAGGTGATGAGGTGAAACTAATCGGGTGAGGTAGACAATAACACAGGTGGGAAACGCACAAAGTCAGAAAAGCATCCAAAACGGGATAAGGAGGAGAGTATGTCAAAAATAATGTTTTGGTAGTCGGTAGAAGTCCCAGATGATGAACCACGTAGACCAGGGCCCTAGAGGCAGGAACCAAGAGACTCTCCCTCACAGGTTTGGAACGTGAGGTGAATCCTCATGGATCTGGGGCCACATGGCCACCAGATGAATCACCTTAGAGCTTAGAGACTGGGACAGGCGCCACAAACCACAGAGCCAGCTTGCAGGATTCCTCATGCATGCAGCGGGAGGAGTTCATTGGCCAATCTCTCTGACTATATGCCATGCAGCATCCTCTTGTAACCGGCCAAGCTTCTGATCGGCCCGGAAAAAGAAAGCCTATCGTAAATGGTGCATTTATATAGCGCCTTTATCCCAGGCGCTTTACAGAGATTGTGCATTACATTCACCCATTCACACACCGATGCCGGAGGAAACCATGCAAGCACCAACCTGAACATCGGGAGCAATTAATTCAGAGTCTTGCTCAAGAACACTAACTCTGGGGGAGCCCAGGTTCGAACATCCGGTCACTCTACCCCTGAGCCACCGCTCAGCTATGGGAAAAGGGTGATCTCCAGTTTAGGTGGCTGGTATAGGTGCACTGAAAGAGAGACACACTAGTGGCACTAGTGGCTCCTCCTGTCTATACATGTCGAAGTGTCCTTGGGCAAGACACTGAACCCCACATTGCCTCCAGTGGTTGCCACCATTGGTATGTGAATGTGGGAAGTGAGGACGCTGGCATTGACTGTTTGCCGCTTCACCTCCCAATGTATGAATGAATGGACCATTGTAAAGTGCTTTGAGTAGGCACGTAGTGCATCGAAAAGCGCTATAAAGCAATCCATTATTATTATTATAGATAATAATCGAGAGCTAGGACATTAACTGTTCGGATTCCCCAAGGAATTTGCCTTCTCTTTGGTGGAGGGAAACTTAGGCTGCAGGCAGAGGAAAGAAGTGAACCATTAATCTGTTCACTATTGTTATTATCTTCGATGTCAGGCCAGGGGCGATGGGGAACAGGGAGCAGGCGCAGGAGATCAGGAGGCGGGTGTACACAAAATGAGAGGAGAAACAGGAGCTGTGAAACAAATGTATGGCCTGGGAAGGATTGGAGACAGGAACAAATAGCTGCGAGAGGGCTGCCACAAAGACAAACGGGTTCAGCATGTCTCAAAGAACGTCATTCACCACGGCCTGAAACACAGCTGCCGGCTGAGTACATAGTCTTGACCGGTTTGTGCTGTGACTGGTAAAACAAATAAATAAGTAATGTATGACTCAGAGACAGAAATCTTGATTTAAAGAAAACAGCCTTAACTGGCTGAGGTTATGTACAAAGGGAGTTAGTCAAACAAAACTGGAAAGGAGAAGACAAAGGCAAGGTCCAATTAAACAAAAAGCATGATATCAAAGACACAGGATAACTAGATATAAGGAAAAAGCTGTAACTAGGAGGTGAATATAAAAAATAAATACATAATAAATAAATCACTTCACTGTCATTCTGGGAATCCCGCTGGGGGTCCCGAACCCACAGGTTTGAGTGTACAGTATGTGGACCTGACATTGATCAATTCTTGATTAAAAAAAGCTTCTAATATATTATTTATGCCCCAAAATCTATAAATCTCACACTATTAAGGCAACCGTCCGGTTCCAAGTGCTGCACAAGGTGCCCTTTTTTCACTTGCACCTGCCCAATAAATGTCTGTGCACGCCACTGCCACTGCGTGTAGCCCACCTGCCTCAAGGTTTGACAGGTTTCAGCCAGGGCTGCTCTTCTGCATACGCAGCATACCTTGGTTGTAACGAGTGTTTTTTTTAGTTACTGTCGCCTCGCCCTCGCTGTCAACTCGAACCTGTCTGGCCTTTCTGCTCTGAGTCTGACCTGGAACTGCCATCCACTGATTGTTTTAAACTGCTTTACTGTAAACATGTCAATAAAATATTAAATCATTGTTATGAGACATAGAATCAAATAATATATAAAATACCATTACTAATAATAATAATAATGCCGGTTTAACAGCTGCAAAAAAAGATGCTGGTAATGAGATGGAAACCGCCCCATAACCTCAGTATTCACTGTTGGAAGCTATCCTACTATGACGTCTTGAGTTTGGAGGCTTCCAGTGCTCGAGCACAGGGAGCAAGGACAGATTCCAACCAAGCCCTACTCACAGCAGCACAGAAGGTTAAATCAGGACTCCGTTAGGTCGAATACTTGTACTCCTGTAACAGGAGTCCACATTGTACAATTCATCAAAACATTTAGAGACATAGGCCTACATACAAATAGACACTTCTATGTATGTAGTTCAAAAACAGAACAGGAATTCATCATATAACAGAACAGGAATTCATCATATGGAGTCATGATGAAGGAGTGTTTAGAACCCTGGGGGGCAGGTAGCTCTGATCCACTATAGAAGGAAGTAGAAGGCTATATGGAGTTATGGACCAGAGCTAGGGGGCAGGCAGGCAGACCGGGGAAGTTGGGGAACCGATTGTGCTATTAGATCAATTAGAAATAGAATGTTGCAGCCAGGAGTCATGCTTTTAGGTCTGCTTTCAACGTTAATGGGGAATTAACCGGGATAACCGGTCTGTAATTGGTAGAGCAGACTCGCAGAGCATTCGAAGCAAGAAGAATGCAGTAATACTTTGCACGCACGCACACACACACACACACACACACACACACACGTTCCATGTTCCCAAACTTCACACACCGGTATGCTAATTTAGCCCAATGTATTTTATTATATGAAACTTTTTAACGCTTGACATTTTTACTTAAAAAAATTCTATCAAAAACATGACTTCTATTTTGGAATTATATTATATAGTTCAGAAGTTCTAAACTATAATTGTTCTAAATAAAGTATAATCATCACATCAGGATATACCGCGTCTACCATATGGGGTCCTCGTTTTCAAAACAAACAAAATGGCGGCGCACATTAGATGGGGTCTTTACCAGTTACTAAGATCAAGAACAAGTCCTTCTCAATTTAGGTTGTAATTTCAGCATCCGTTACATTGCACCTCATTTAACTATCTAGAGTGTTTCGCTCAATATAACAACCCGTTCGACCATGTATGGTGTTAACAATTGCCAAGGTTATCATCATCAGAGCTAGGCTAACGTTTAAAGCTAGCGTTAGGTCCACTCAGTTGTTATGTTAATGTTAATGTTATTATAGTCATATTTTTTTTATTTTAAACGATATTCCCTATACGGAACAATTTCCCATTGGCTGTATTATTTGTAGTGATAATCTTCAATAGATTACTGACTGGTTGCCAGAATTTAGCAGAATGTCAAACTTGAATGAACGAATATTGTGCTAGACTACTCATACTCTATTTAAATATACCCATACATTGAGATAATTTACATGTCTTATCCCCATAATGCTATAAGGTTTGTAGGCAAATCAAGGAACCAATACCACACGCAGTGCGCTGGTACGAAAGATCAACTTCTACATGTGACAGGAGCTACAAACTTCACATGTGAGAAAGTCTGATGAGTCTCAATATGTTATATCTAATGATATCTAATGTTCAATATTGTTGCTGTAACGATGCAGAACATTTGTGCCAGAAACAAAACAAACAAAACAAAACATTACAAATAAATAGTAAATACCTGTTTGTACATGTTGTAATGTTCCAGGGCGGCACTTGTCCATTCAGACACAGGATACTCCAAACCCTAGTAGCTTGAAGTTTCTCCCTGGCAAACCTGTCTTAGGAACTGGAACGCTGGACTTTCCATCTCCAAAGACTGCAGAATGTTCATCTCTAGCCAGGTGCTGTGCCCTTAACGTTGCATTTGAATGTTTTACAACTCAATTTGAATTCTGCCTGAGATAATGTTGCATGCGGGATGGTTGAACTGTGCAGAATCGTAATGACTGTGTGTAAGTGATAGTACTGCACAGTGTGTCATATTGGTGTCTGAAATCTGAATGTAGTATTTTGTACTTACGCAGAAATGTGAAGATATGTGTTACAAATGCGAATAAACAAAATTAACACAGAATTAAAGGACCATACCATTAGACTGGCATGTTTGCTCTTTGACAACAACTCAATGGTATATTTGAGGTGTTTAGTAATGAGTCGCATTGACCATTTTCCAAATCATAGTGTGGTTTTCTAGATTGTCACGGATTCTGTGTGTTAGATTCACACTTTCAGAGACTAACAGGCTTGGTTTGAAAAGCCTAATTTGCTAATGAAATTTAAATATTCCTCCCGGAATTTTCACCAGTGAGGGGGATAACTTTGTAATATGCTATTGGCTGTTTGTATTCTTTTTGGAAAAATATAAAAAGATACTCCTGTGGAAAGGCTATATTATTTTACTTATATTGACCCTATAAACAATTTAGTATTATTTAGTATATGTAAGGTTTTGCACACTCAAATGGTACCTCGTCAGATAATCCCCATATCCTACAACAACTTCTGTGAACAGACTTAAATTATAAATAACAGACTTAAATTATATTTGTACTGTTCTGCTCTCATGAAAGTTTATAGTTATATAGTTAAAAGTCCAGCCGTCTGCTGTCCAGCCTCTCCCACCCCTCACTGGGGGAAATTCTGGGAGGAAAACAAAAACGGGGCGAGTAGTCTTGTTACCAGCACATGCATAAAACCATTAACGGACAAATTGTATACAGTATTTCTTCATGTATGATATATTGAAGTTGAGAAAAGACAGTGATGTATGATGGTGGGCGGTGGCTCTAACATTGCCGTGGAATGTTTTTACTTGTGTCGAACATGATAACTATACGTTTCCCACCCACAGGGACCTCTTTGAAATTGAGGGAGTAAAAAGTGTCTTCTTTGGCCCAGACTTCATTACAGTCACCAAGGTATTTTGTTGCATGTGCATATACAGCATACCTGCACGATTAATTTCATATGCAACATATCTGTCCCAATATTCAAAGCGATGTTTAACTTCTGCCTATAACTGTGATATGAGTCAAAATATTGTTGCTCGTCTTTATGTGTTGCTACTGTGCTCTGGTACAATTTAGGCATTTAGCAGACATCCTTAATCCAGAGAGATTTACAGTAAGCAAGAACAAAAGATGCTAAATGCAAAAGATGAAAAGATTCACAGCATATTTGTCGCTTTGTATCTGAAGTTGAAGCCAGTTAATCTTTTTTGTAGCTTTGTATCTTTTGCAGCAGCTACAAACGTCGGATGCATCTTTGCATCTTCATATCACTGGCTTACATTGACAATTAATGGTAGACTGTATATTTGCATCTGCCCGTGTGAACGGATTGTAAGAACTGTGTATGGTTACACACCATACACATATGAATGTGAACAACGTAGAATCTGCCTTTTTAACTACATAAGCCTCACAGCTAGAAGGTCCTGGGTTCGATTCCCGCTCGGGACGCTGTGGGTGCTGGCGGTGTGTTTCCTCCTCTGCATCATCAGTGCCCATACCCGAAGGCGGGGTTGGCGAAAGGGCCTTTCTGTGTGGAGTTTGCATGTTCTCCCCATGTCCCCTAGGGTAGGGACCCTCACAAAAAACATGCAGTAATCCTGGTCACTAAACTGCCTCCCCCTGGCCAGCCGGGGCGCCTGATGGAGGGGAAAAGGAACTGGTTGGAATAACGTGTTCCTTCCACGTGCTACGTCCAACCAGGGAAACTCCCCCCTGTCAGGTGTAAAGGAGCAACTTGGACACTCAGGCATGAAGGAAGCAAGTCCGTTGCTCTCACCTTGTCCCCCATATTGGGGACTAGGTTGGTGGAGGGTGTGTAGAGCCCAGGATCACATTAGATGATTGACACAGGGGTGAAAAATGGGTTACAAAATCGTGGGATAAAAAATATATATATAATAAATAGCATCCAATTCTGAGCATGTGCAGGTGGGAAATACACAAAGTAGCATTTTTCGAAAACAGACTAAAATAACTGAGTTTGTAGATCGGCTATTTGATGTGATATATCTTAAGTGGTTAAAAATAAATCTGTTTGTTGGAGCTTGTTTACATTATGTGCTTATCATGTCACTCTTAAATAGTTATACCAACTACCAACAACAGCTTGTACTTGTAGTGACAAATACAACCTTCTTGATTCTTCCTTCTACACAGTACACACCCCATGGTTCAAAGTTCAACATTGCGTTTATATTTTAATACATTTTAGGCAGATGAGGATGTGGAATGGACTGACATTAAACGTAATGCTGTGGAGGCCATTTCCAAGTTCTTTGAGAGTGGAGACCCTATAACAACTGGGGTGGCGCACAATGAAAGCAGTGAGTATGAAACATGCCTACTATACCAAGCTTCTCTGAAACCCATGCAGTGGTGGAAAAAGTACCCTGTCCTGTTGCCACCCTCTACTGGACATGTACCTCATTTACCCATCCTGTTAACAGACATATTATTGCATTTTGTCTCAATTGTACTGTAGGTTATTCTGAGGATGATGATGAAGTTGTATCTATGATCAAGGAACTTCTGGATACAAGAATCAGGTACAATATGTACTTGTTGAGATCAGCTATGTATTTGCAATGTGCATTTTGTCAGAGTTTGGGTAGGGACTTGCCTTTGGACCACAAGATTCTGGGTTCGATTTGTTCCGCCGCCAACTCTGCGTTGAGTAGCCTGGTGCTATAAATACTGGGAACCGATGGTTGGTTTTGCGCTTCACCTCAGAATCCATCTCCCAGGTGTCTAGCGAGCTGATAGACGCCCTCACTCTCGGCTGACACCAACAATAAGCCACTCCGACCAGAGCTTACTTAACTGTCAATAAAAAAAGCATATGGAGCCTGTGGAATAATGGATTCAACCGTGAGGTGCTCAGTTCGATCTCGGGTGTCCAAGTGTCCTTGAGCAAGACGCTTTAATTGCTCCCGTGCCTTGCATGGTTTCCTCCTTGCATGGTTCCCTCTCCTCAGTGTATGAATGTGTGAATGGGTGAATGTAATGCACAATCTATGTAAAGCGCTTTGGACAAAAGCACTATATAAATGCACCATTTACCATTTTACCTTACATTCTTTCTGACTTACTCCAACGTTCCCCTCCTCCAGACCCACAGTGCAAGAAGACGGTGGCGATGTCATCTTCAAGGGCTTTGAGGACGGCATCGTCAAGCTGAAGCTGGTGGGCTCCTGCACGGGCTGCCCCAGCTCCACCATCACACTGAAGGGCGGCATCCAGAACATGCTCCAGTTTTACATCCCGGAGGTGGAAGATGTGGAACAGGTGATTTACAACGACACATATCAACACTCTTTATGTCCACAGTCCACACCCAAGTCTTATTGACACATCAAGACCTGAGGTTGATTCTAAAAAGGACTTCTGGAAAAAATCAGTTGTTCTCAAACTTTTTTATTTAATTATATTATATTTGGCTGTGGACCCCATCTCAAAATATGTTGTGCCAGCCAGGGAGTCGGGGACAGCCAGAAGCAAAGTTTGAGTTAAAATGTTCAAATTAAAAAAAATATATATATTCAAAGATGTATATATTATGTATGTATTATATGTATATATATATATATATATATATATATATATTTATTTATTTTTCATTCCATTACCTACCTATTGGAGATTTTTGAGGGGCGATAGACCCTCCTATGTCCAGCTTTTGGTGTATGTGCATTGTGCACAAACTGTCCTACACAAACATTAAATAAATCCCATTAACAATGAATGGACAGTTTTGAGTGTAAACACAAACATTGCGTAACACAAACATTGAAGACGAAGATGAGGACACAAATTCTGATTGAGATGAGGATTTGTTTCTACTATATGGGGTGCAAGATCAGCTACACCTTAATTTGATTTTGGTCTTTATTTTCCTCCAGGTGGAAGATGAATTGGATGAAATCAGTGCAAAGGTGTTTTCTGAGCTGGAGCTCAAATTAAAGGAGTAATACCTGCCTTCACCCACATATCAATACCCACATAATACCCATAATATAGGAAATGCTAAACAAAAAACCTGTCTTGCACTACTTTCCCTTGGTACCATTCTGTAGTGCAGTCATTTCTGTGAGAAGCTAACCTTCTGTGTTCTGTGTACATATTTAGTGTTCAAGCTGTCAATGTATGTACATATTGTATGAAGCTGTTATAGTGGAAGAGAGATATTTGCGAATGCTGGCAACTAGGATATAAGATGGAATATTCTGCCCTGCTGATGACTGTAAATGTTGTATTTAGTATTTACTGCTCTTTTCATATTCCTAATGTATGTTTTGAATTAATAATTTTGTATGGTGGGGAAAGCTTATTAGAAAAAGGTCAATGCACACCTCAACAGGTTGGTGACAGGCGCGTAGGACAAAATTGCATTAAAAGGTTATCTGTGAAAGAGTTGACAGTTACCGTGTGGGGGTCCCTCTACTGTATCCTCTACTGTACTGTACTGGCACACCCGAAATCACCATATATACAGTTAATATGTGTGTTTGTGTGTGTTAGGTTGTGCACAGGTGGTGAAAAACACCCACCCACCCACACACACACCCACACACAGCTCCGTAAGGGAATGACTAATTAGGAATCAATGGAATGCTATTTGTTAATATAACAGAACCAGACTATTAACTGTATGGAAAAAGAGTGTATAGTGTGCACTTTAGTTATACACTATAAGATCATTAGGTTATTTATGGCTGTACTACATCATGTAAACAATAAATTAAGCATATGCGGCTATGCGACCCACTGAAATGTTTTTATTTTTACATAGGCCTACTTGATTTTGTTTTTGCCTGAAAATGTGTGAGAAACTTATTTTTTCTTCAAATTACTATTTTCCTTTAATAACTTGATTTGTGAAGTGGTAAAAATGTACATGATGCCAAAATACAAACTACTAAATAAATCACAAAATATAAGCTTGTAGATGTTTTTGCATTTATGTATTCATTTGTGGATAACAGTGGTGGAAAGTAAGTTAGTTTATGTAAGTATTGTACTTAAGTAAAAGTTTGAGGTATTTGTACACAATTTCCAAATCTTTCACTTCTATACTCCACTACATCTCAGATCCAAATATTGTACTTTTATTCCACTACAATTATTTGATAGACTAGTTACTTTGTGAATTTGGATTATTATTACATACAGTATAACCACTTCAGCCGTAGGCCTATACATAATTCAAAATAAACATTTGAAAACTTGAAATTGGACATCCTTCGGAACCTGCATAATTATTAGGCTACTTTTTACTTTTGGTACTTACTTATGTATATTTTGATACCAACACTTTTGTACATTTTGAATTCTGGACTTTTGCTTGTAATGGAGTATTTCTACATTGCAGTTTTGATACTATACTTATACTCAAACTACAAAATGTGAGTACTTTTGCTACAGACAGTCGACAGACAGGACATTTGGGTGCTTTGAGGTCGTGTGGTGAACTGGTGGTAAATGTATTCCCTCACTGCCTGCCGCGCATGCGCAGTGCATTTCTTCTTCCACCGGTGCACGGGTGCAGAGCAGTAGGGTAAGCAAGCAGAGATGAATGAGGACGTTTTCGTATTTTAATTCATATAAAAGCGAACATCGCTCACTGCGGCGACCATTTTGCATAAATATCACATCTGTCATGTCGTGCCAAATATGTTTCGCAGTGGAGTTCGAAACTCGTGCTGCCAGAACATTCATTTAGGCGTTTTAGAATCGGCTGAGCAGCAGCAGGAACAGCAAGTGAAGTGCTAGCTGGCTAATGCTAACCACTGGGCCTCGTTGTGTTGATCAGCTCGTGCAGCCTTAATCTCGCGCGAGTTTACGTTGAACTTTGAGATAACAAAAAGCCACACTAGCTTGTGTTTATCACGAGAAGCTAAGCTAGCAAGCTAGCTTGCATGGTCAGCCAACCGAGGTGAACTCGACTACTAATGAACGACGTGGTGTTTTTTAAAAGATTGAGCTAACGTCAGTGGCCACGTTAGTATGGTGTTACAGTTCTGGGAATGCTTCTGTCATTGTGTCTAGCTGTAAAACACGTTAGCTAATACTGGCTAAGCTAATACGTAGCTAGCTGCTAGCTGTCCACTAGAGTACTAGACCAAAGTGCTGATAATTAGCTCTGCTGTGTCATCAACGCGTTATTATGGAAGTAACTGCAATACATTTCTATTTGTTTAAAAAAAAGCGTTATACCCTGTGTATAGCATGTATACCGGTAATATAACGACGCAATGTGACATGTCTCTGTTTACAAAATGCTGTACCCCCTTCCAACTGTATATACTTTAACCCGTTTTAAAATTTTATTATATTTTGACAATTGCTTCGGCAATGTAAACGTATGTTTTCTCATGCTAATACATCTCCATTGATTTGCAATTTTGCATTGAATTCCCACCCACCGCAGCTCTAGGCAAACCCCGCTGTGATTGGCCAGTAGTCGCTGTGATTATTGACATTTGACAGTTCTCTTTAACCCTAACCTCACTCAGTAAAACTATGCTTAAACCTAACCTCAGTAAAACTACATAAACCTAACCTCAGTAAAACTATGCCTAAACCTAACTTCAGTAAAACTATACATAATAAAACCTTACCTTAACTTTTTGAGGTGAACAAAAATAAAAGCCTGGGTACTGAGTGACTACCGAGGCTATCCAAACATTGGAACTATCCCATTGAGATAGAATGAGCACTAACGCAATTCCATTGTTACAATAGGAGTCAACTCTAGTATCGTCACTCTCTTAGTAGATTACTCTGCCTAAACCAATCAGATGGGTCTATCCTAGAGCTGTGGTGGGAATCATAATCATGCACATTAATAACTGTTTTTTTTTAACCGTCGCTTTTCGTCGTCAGACCAGACTGAGTGACTGACAACCCACCACCTGCCGAGAGAAGACCTCCCCCCACCACCACCCGACCCCCGGCCCCATTCAGCCAGAGTCATGGCTCAGTTCGGGGGACAGAAGAACCCACCCTGGGCCACCCAGTTCGCTAGCACACCGGTGTCTCAGCCGGGCCACACAGGGCAGTCTGGCCTCGACCTCAACAGCCTACACTGTGAGTAGCAGTTCATTAAGTATTAGTAGCCTTTGCCGAGCCATGAGGCCCATATAATAATAGGGTACACCCCCTGGACATGATGCAGGGACTTACCCCCAACCCATCCCTTGATGCTGAGTGCCAAGCAGGGAGGCACTGGGTCCCATTTTTAGAGTCTTTTGTTAGTTTGGTGTGACCCGGTCGAGGATTGAACCCCGACCTCCCAGTCTCAGGGGACACACTAACCAGAGTTAAAAACTAAATTCAATTTTTTTTTCTTCAGTAATTTCAGGAAGAAATCAAAGCAGAAATCAAAACAATTCAATAAATTAGAAAACAAATGTTTAAGAAGTAGTGAAAATAGCTGATCTACAAGTTCACAACGCGGTGCGGAGCAACGAGTTGTGAGCTTGTATATCCAATACTTTCACTAGTTTGAGTCCTGGGCAAACGTCTAATTAATTTTTTGGGGGTCTTGGGCTAAAACGTTTGAGAACCACCACTGCATTAGATGGAGTCCCAAGTCCATGCTGTGTGTTGAAATTAAATTATTAATTAATGTCCCTACACACATTTGAGGGTCCCTGGAACTACATATTTTCAGATGGGGCTCAGCGGCCTATTACATATATAATTCTGGGGGTTCTTGACATGAAATAGTTTGAGAACCACTGACAGAGAAACATAGGTTTTTCAGAAAACTGTCATGATTTAGAAGACATTTTTAGAATCTGGTCTCAGGTCTAAATGGGTTAAACATATAAGTTGACACCTGATTTTGGTTGATTGTGAGCCTAAATCACATTGTACTGAAAATGCCACCACCTAAAACCCACCTATTCAGACTCCACCTTAGCCCGCCGCACTTCCCCTAGCCTCGACGACCTTGCAGGTGCATGCAAAGGCTAAAATATGTTATTTAGAATATATATATATATATATATATATATATATATATATATATATATATATATATATTATGATGTAGACTTTGCATTCTATAGTGTCACACTGTCACTGTTTACTTATAGTTTCATTGTACAGATATTATACTGTTGGATGGATGTTAGGTTCTTAGTTGTCTTATGATCCTGGGTGACTATTTCTGTGTACCTTGATTATTGCTTACTGTAACTCGCTCTGGATGTAAGAGCGTCTGCTAAATGCCTAAATTGTAAATTCCCAACCCTGGTTAATAAATAATTCCCATTCTACGCCTCTCTTCTCGGCCCTTATAGCTCTAGGAGTGCAGCAGCCGTCCCTGTTGGGATCGCCCTCCATGTACTCCCAGCAGGTGGCCTCGCTCAACAACCAGTCTGCCGCCGCCAACTACCAGCTCTCTCAGCAGCAGACGGCCGCCCTGCAGCAGCAGGCTGCGGCCGCCGCTGCCGCAGCACTGCAACAGGTCGGCTACAGTAAACAGCTGTCTGTCTGTCTGATTTATGGCCATGCGTAATCTTGTCTGATCAAAGCTCACGTCTAATATCATGTTCTATGTGGTGTGTTTAGTCGCAGATCAATTCTGCTCTCCAGCAGTATCAGCAGCAGCAGCAACAGCAGCAGCAGCAACAGCAGCAGCAGCAACAACAGCAGCAGCAACAACAACAACAGCAGCAACAACAACAACAACAACAACAACAACAACAACAGCAGCAACAACAGCAGCAGCAGCAACAGCAGCAACCCCCCCAACAACTGTACAATGTACCTCACCAGGTGACACACAAACTCCTCCATCTGTTGCACAACATGAACCTGCCAATGTCCATTTCTTGGTGCATTTCCATTTTCCAACCACATTTCTATCAATTGACACCCCCATTTCATGTTACGGTATTTCATCTTATTTGTTATTTGTTATCTGTTATCTGTCGTTATCGCAGACTTTTGTCGGTCCATGTTAAGTCAGAATGTTGGCTCGCACAACACATTGTGGCGTGTCAAAAGCAGGAGGTTTGGCAAGGTTGTAGAACAATCATAAACACAAAGTCCTCTGGCAAACCAACATGAGTCCATTTTAAAATGTCCTGTGCTTCAATTTCATTGTCTATTATTATTATTATAAATCCTTAAAAATTATTAACTTTAATTGCATGACCACCAGTTGGATGACTTTTCTTTTCCATTGGTTGACTTCTCAACCAACCTATCTATCCTGTATTGCCATGACATTGTCATTTTCAATAAGTACACAACACAACTGATGAGTTCAAATAGAAAGGAGTATTTCTTTTACAGTATTTAAAAATTGACTGTGTACTACCCTCTTTCTCCACAGCTTCCACAACCACAACAGGCACTGCTTTCCCAGGTAATATGTCAAACCACAGTTAGGGCAGATTCAAACTGTTCCCGAATACGATTGTCTGGTCCCCGCTGGCCATGATTCACATTGGCCTTGATTCTTCTGCACCCGAGTACACTTCGTTCAACTGTATTCAATGCTTTCACATTGCAGCGATCCGTATCCGAGTACACTTCAATCGGTCCCGAGACTACCTCCATGTGGTCCCGAGAACGGTTGGGTGATCCGCTCCCGGGAACGGTACGCAGCATTCACACTAACCACAACATCTGCCAAGTGGTCCCGAGTATACGCACCCCGGGACCATAGTGTGAATCTGCCCTTAGACATCAACAGTATTGGCTGGTTTGATTGGGACAGCCATACTGAACAATAAAGGTCATGCGTGTGTATGTTTTGGGAGAACAATCTGTCTCTTTCTCTCTCATGTGGAGTGTCACACTGACCATGCGGAGTGTCACACACTGACATGTCAGGTCTGACATCTCTTCGTTAAGACCGTTGGCACATATCACCCTTACATGCCTGCCATGACAGTTCACTTTCATGTACTGCTTGTGTAGAGGAAATGCCATTGACATTACAGAGCTTACTACTTCCTCTCGCTAAATAATGTGGCGCGTTGAAAAAGAAAACAAAGCACTGCATGCCAAATCACAGCCTTTTGACTGGCTGTGACCGGCAAACTGTCATAAGGACTGCAGAAAACAGATCACAGGCCTTTTGACTGGCTGTGACCGGCAAACTGTCATAAGGACTGCAGAAAACAGATCACAGGCCTTTTGACTGGCTGTGACCGGCAAACTGTCATAAGGACTGCAGAAAACAGATCACAGCCTTTTGACTGGCTGTGACCGGCAAACTGTCATAAGGACTGCAGAAAACGGATCACAGCCTTTTGACTGGCTGTGACCGGCAAACTGTCATAAGGAATGCAGAAAACGGATCACAGCCTTTTGACTGGCTGTGAGTGGCAAACTGTCATAAGGACTGCAGAAAACAGACGGACATCGGAGAGAAAGATGGATAGCGATTAGACAGTGTGTGTGTGTGTGTGTGTGTGTGTGTGTGTGTGAGAGAGAGAGTGAGCACTCAGCAGATTGTAGTGACCATCATGGGTTTCATGAAAGGCACTATATACATTCAAGTAATATATTATTATTATAGAATTAGTAAACGAATGCTGTGCTTCAACGCTGTATGTAGACATTTCACTGCATACATTGTCATTACTAGAGCATGCCTCCTCCTGACATATTTGTGTTCTACCACACAGTTTTCTGATCAATACTGAGAAAAATGTGTCTCGTTAAAATGACTGGAAATTAGTTATTGGCCTCTTTTTTTTATGTGTCCTCTGTTGAGGTAGTTATTCTGAAACCTCCCCTCGGCTCTGCTCCTTCGTTTTCCTCAGCCGCCCACAAGCATGAGCCTGTCGAACCCCCAGCAGACGGCCCAGATCACGGTCTCCTACCCGACCCCGCGTTCCAGCCACCAGCAGCAGCCCCAGCCCCAGAAGCAGCGTGTCTTCACCGGGGTGGTCAACAAGCTGCACGACACCTTTGGCTTCGTGGATGAGGACGTCTTCTTCCAGCTGAGGTGAGAAGAAAGGCCTCAACAATAGACAAATGGATAGATTGGTCCAGTCGGTGGTTCTCAGCATGGGTTTCAGGGTGTCCCCCAAAGTATTCCAAGGACTTTATAATACCTCACAAAAACTGAAAGAAAAGGAAAAAAAGAGCATTACTGCATCGAAGGTAATCGACGACAAACTACTACAACATTAAGGTGAAACATTGACCAAATTGTCAAATAATATGAAAAAGATCAGCTATAATATTTACCTGTGGAACTGAGTCAAACTAAATTGAAAGCATCACCTCCTACATTCCAAGTGCTTGTCAGGGTTTGGGGGTCCCCAGTTCAAATATGATTATTTTGCGGGGTACATTGATGTGAGCCTGGGAATTACAGTAGCCTGTAACTACCACACTCTGACCAGACCTAGTTACTTAAGGTCCTTCCAGGCGGGGAGTCGGTGACGCAGGTGTTGTCACCTGACTCAACGACAGGTCTGCTCATGAGGGGCACGGGACGCATAGCGTACAAAAAAAGCTCCAGGTCTAGTGCTGTGGGCGTGTGCACGAAACGACCACACGCATGACATTTTCATTCAAACGGCGTAGTTGACAACAGGAAACTGAGCCGGTATGTTTTGTGTTCTGTTGTGTTCAGCGCTGTGAAGGGCAAGACTCCTCAGGTGGGTGACAGGGTCCTAGTGGAGGCTGTGTACAATCCCAACATGCCCTTCAAGTGGAACGCTCAACGCATCCAGACGTTACCTCAGCTATCCAACCCGTCGGTGAGTAGAGAACACTCCCCCAAGCAGTCCCAGCACGGTGTATTCATCGCTAGTTTAACATTGAAGTCTTGCTACCAAATGTTTTACAACACCTCCAGTATGGGCCTTTTTAGATAACTTGATGTCAATGATAAAAGTATTAAACGAGAACGAATTCTGGACCAGAATTACACACTACCTACATAGCGAAGAAATGTATAGACCCTGACATTCAGTCATTAGCCAATACATTTATTCCTGAACATGAGCCTATATTGTCAATTAAGGAGATGTGTCCACCAAGGCGCATGCTGCATTTTAAAATGTTCACAATCGGAGCACCGCATTTTTGGCAACGCCATTGCGTCGACGTGCTGAACGTTGTGAAATGTTTGGCGTTATGGCTTTGGCAACAGAGCAACTTTCATCATGCTCTGATATTTTACATTGGACAATTATTGACACATTCCAATTTCCTGTGGTGGTGTTGTGCGTTTTTTGGTGACGTGTGTGTGAGTGTGATCAAATTTGAAATGATCCTTCCGTGTGTTTTCTTTGTATGTATTGCGCTTTGCTGTTCTTGATTGACGTACTGATCGCTGTGTTCTCAATTCCCCTCCTAGCATCAACAGCAGCCTCAGCCTTTACCTCAAGCTTCTCCACAGATGGGCAGTTTTTACAGTGATCCAGGGATGCAGATGCGCTACTCAGACATGCACTCCTCTGTGGACAACAGACAAAATGTAACCCCCTCCCTCACACCATGGCTCTCACACACAAACACACGCCCCTCTATTCCCTGTTCTTATTTTATATATCCTCTTAGTCTTCCCGGGTTCTTTCTCTCACCCTGTTGCTGCTTTGCTGACAGTGAAGTCTAACCATTAGTAAAGGAGTGAGTGTTCATTTGGTTTGCAGCCCATGCGGACACTGGACAGAGGCATGCCTTAAAGAGTTTGGGGTCAGTTTGAGTTGCAGAAAGAGGCAGGCAGTATATTTGATCCGGTCTTCAGAATGTCGTTGGCATTTCTGAGGCATCACAGTTCTGTTAATGCTTGTAAATTATGGTTCCCTGATCTAGGACTTGTTTGGATTTAGCATGGACATAATTAGATAGATAGACTATCTATTTGTCTTTGCGGAAATTAGTTTTGTGCCAAGCAGTCATCAGGATACGAAAAACACACGGATCACACAATACAAAAAGAAACAAAATAATCCTATTCCTTTTACAATTGTATTTGTAACGCCAATTGTGCCTAATCAATAGATCTAGAACACAATTTCTGGTAATTTATTAGCCTTTTCCTAATGTTATTTTGTATCTTTAATGACTGTTGCCTGATCTGTTGCTTTAATTTCATAGGTTGTTCTTTCAACTTTGAGCTTCAAAACTTTGTGGAAATTGCTAAATGTCTTTATTTTTCAGGGGACATGGCAGTTTACAGTGAAATTTTGAGTTTTCTAATGGTGCTATCCATAAGATTACCTGCACACCTGCACAACACCTTTTTAACTGATGAGTGATGCCAAGAAATATATATACATACAAAATACGGTATAAAGAAAAGGTCATTTTCTTGCCGAAAATAGTTGGAACTTCTGTAAGGCAAGCTATTTATAGGGAATGTTCACCCCCAGAATAGGGACACTAGGGTTCAGGTGGTTAAGTGGAATGTTTTTTTGTCTAAATTATATTTCTGTGGTTTGAGTTGGTTGGCAGAATGATTTCTTGGAGTGCACCTTGAACACACCCTTATTTCACACGTTTAATCTTTACTTTTTATTTTAGTCAATTATACTTAACTTTTCCTTTTTCATCCAAAGAACATCCACTCCACAAACACGTGTAAAGTTTTGCTTTACAAATGAATCAAATTTGTAAATTGGTGACAATGTTTTCTGAGGTGGTGAAAACTAAAGCGTCTTCAATCCCTCCAGATTGATATTGAAGTTTGTCCTATAAGCGAGGGATGGGTGAAAATCAGGCTTTGCAGAGAATGCGCTCACATGCATTCCTTCACTCATGCAGACGTCCAAACGTTTTCCCCCACTTCGTTTCTCTCAAGGAGACAATATTGCAGGTGGAAATATTGTTCAGTTGGAAGTAAAAGGAGTTCCACACTTTTAACACACCACACAGATTAGACAGATCAGCAGCACACAAAGCTAACTTCTGCTACTGTGGCTTTTATTTTTTTTACTGAAGGTATCCTGATCTCGCCCTGTCGGGTTTCTTGCTTTCTTTTCTTTCTTTCTTTTACCAGAATCAGAATCAAGTACCTCCACCCAACATGATGAAGCCCACGGCCGCCATGCTGCAGTCCTTGCCCCCACCCACCTCCTTCAATGTTCAGCCACAGGGCCCTCCACCCTCCTTGCTCCAGGCCCAGCTGTCTGCCGCCTCCCTGGCCCCGCTGCTCCAGAACCCTCCTCAGCCCCTGCTGCCACAACCCAAAGGTGAACTCTCTTTCTTTACACTGCTTGTTTGGATCAGTGTCTTTTAACACTTTTCTTTTACACTTTTTCATGGAGAGAGAGAGAGAGACACCCAGGAAAGTGTTTCTTGTCTCCAAAACATAATTAAAAAAATCTGACCTGTCTGAAGGCAGTGGTGTAACAGCGCCCCCTGTTGGTACCCTAAACATACATAGGGATGGAGGGACCGATAAAGCTGGGCATTGGAGTGACCCTATGGTTGCACCACTCAATAAGATCTGGTTTGAAATGGGGTGAAGTGGCCCTTTAAGTGATATTGTTTGGTTAAAGCGAGATGTTTTTTGTTAAAACGGTAAAGCTCTATCTATATCCTGAGAGTAAACATTGACTTATTTGTTCATTACCAGAGGTCTCCCCATCGCTCCGGCTCTTAAATAAACAGAAAAATCAATTTTCAGGCGGGTCTGACCAGTTGATGTGTTTTCATCCACCCACAAACGGTTGTATTTTGTCTGGGTTCATTTGTGTGTAGATGTGTTCTCCGGCGGTCTTCTCCAGCCCCCGGTGAGAATGATGCCTCAGCCCCAGCCGGTCCGACGGATCGAACCCCCGCCTCGCTTCCCCAACCGCAACAACGACCGCGGCCCGGAGCTCATCCTCAGGACTAAAGAAGAACGAAGGTCAGCAGTCACACCCATGCAGGGTTTCTACTGATCCTAAATCCATTAAGGTTTTCTGAAAAACTTACACCGCATATACTCAGTTCATTATTTTTGTGAATTCATAATTTCTATACTAAATCCATCCAGTGTACCATCTTACAATCTCACAGCGCTTCATGATGCGGCACGTTGTGAGCCTGTAGATCGGCTATTTCTGGGGAAGAATATGGATGCTTAGGGTTCAATTGCTTAACATTTAATTCTCTTATGATAGGCTTGAAAGTCTTAAATCTAGCTTGCCTAAACTGCGATTGTTTACTGTGAAAACTGGAAGCGTCTGGTTCAGAGAGGAGTGTGATGTGCTTTTTCCTCTTCGAGCATCTGTGGCTTTTAAGTTTTAACGTCTTGTCTTCCTCTCCTCACCTGCCATGTAGCCGCGAGAGGGACCGCGAGCGCAGGCGGTCTAGAGAGCGCTCGCCGACTCGCAAGCGTTCCAGAGAGCGCTCTCCGAGGCGCGAGCGCTCCCCCCGCCGGCCCCGTCGAGTGGCTCCCCGCTACACCGTGCAGTTTTCCAAGTTCAGCCTGGACGGGTAGGTAGAAACTATCATACATTAGATTAACCCACTCAGGCCTGACGTCGACATTTAAATGTCTTCAAAATCCTGACGGTTTTCTGAAATCCCTTTTGTCAAGGACCCCAAAAACGATACTGTATGTAATTGGCCACCGACGAAGCATTTGAGTTAAAACGTTCTTCATTTTTGAGCGGTGCACAACGCTCCAATGACTGGCCTAGTTCCTACTTCCTATGTATGTCCGTTTGGAGTAGGAACAGCTGCAATACCGATGGGTGACCTACCTTCAAGTGGCGCTGTTGAGCGTCATTCACACTGTTTACTATAACTATTACAATAGTACAGTACAGGAGTACAGTAATTATCACAATACAATTATAGTTGCACCGCTCAGTTCACACAGGTGTGATATTTCTTTTATTATACTAGAACATTTTAAAACAAAATAAATTTGATATTTGAATTAAGTGAAATCACTTTCACATCACTTGAGATCCCTTTTAAAGTTGATTTTTAAAATGGTGGCATTTAAAAACCACGATACTTGCCCAGCCCTAGTATAACTGTTTTGTTCATACAAGGCTTCCACCTGACGCTGATGTCCAGGTGTGGTGGCAATGTTGCATCATGCTAACGTGTGTAAATATTTATTTTCGTGTCACGCCACTTTGGCCCATCCCATATGGGATTATATGACACATTTGACAGAATGAATTGAAAACTGACATTATAGTCCTTCCCGTTCATATTACATCCTGCATTATTAAATATACAATTATACATGAATACATATTTGTACAGTATTTGAACCAAATAAATGTAAATGGCCCTCCTCCTCATTGACCAGGCGTGTGTGTGTGTCTGTGTGTCCATGTTTTCCGCCGCAGTTCCAACTGCGACATGATGGAGCTGCGGCGGCGCTACCAGAGCCTCTACATCCCCAGCGACTTCTTTGACGCGGTGTTCACCTGGGTGGACGGCTTCCCGCTGCAGCGGCCCTTCCACTTTGGAAACTACTGCAACTTCCACATCCTGCACAAGGAGGTGGACCCGCTGGTGAAGAACACCGCAGTGCTCGACCCACCCGACGCCAATCACACCTACAGTGCCAAGGTAGGCCCACGGCTGATTCAAATCGCTCATATACTGTATAACCCGTTAACACCTGAGAGTGAGACCAGATTCTACAAGATGTCTTCTAAATACTAACCGTTTTCTGGAAAAAACGTTTCTATATGTGGACACTGGTTCCAGATCAGTGGTTCTCAAACTGTTTCATGTCAAGGACCCCAACAATTATCTGTAATTGGCCACCGACCATCTGATTTTTTTTTTGTACCAGGCACTCCCCAGAAGCAAAGATACGAGTTAAAAATGCGCACATTTTTCAAAAATAGTTTCAACAGCTAAAGTTTAAAATAATGGTTAAAGTGGTTAAAAACTAAGGCGACAGACACTGATGCGTTCTCAGGTCTAAATGGGTTAACAGAATTGGCTTATGAAGGATCAGTTCTTTTAAAACTACAAAATGTTGGTTTTTCAGACTACACAGAGGTTCAAGGTTTGTTTCGTATCATGTGCTTACATTACAGCTATGTTAACATCATTAAAACCGGGGAAGCATCTGTGTCATTTTAGATTTGTACATGTACATGGTGCATTTATATGGCGTCTTTATCCTGTGTGTGTGTATGTGTGTGTGTACGTGTAGTCGTGTACACACACTCCCTGGATGCCAACGATGAACCTCTGCCCAAAGTTTTCCAGAACAGCCTGTTATAGCACCACCAGGAGGCCGACTTTTGTATATTACTCCTCCAGATTCTGTCCCGCAAATCGTTACACACTATGTCTTGTCTATAGTCTTGCGTTCAAGACGGATCTGTCCGATTCATATTCCATCCTAATTGGCTAACATTGACTTTCAAAGTTTGCAGGATTGGCCCGCTATGAACAAAAAGCCTCAAATCATGAACGCAGCGTGAAATGTACGTGAAATCTTTCAGACTTTCCTACTAGGCTGAGGAATATATCCCACCACGCACACCCCCCCCCCCCCTCAAACACACACACACAGAGTACCAAATGGACACGATAAACAAGACTTGAGGCTGAACGACCTGCAGGCTACACTCTGTGTCAGTCGTCCAACAGGACAGTGATGTGAATCATTTTGAGCTTTGCTACAGAACGAGTCCAGACCCACTTCATTTGGCCTTTCCTCTGCTATGGGAGTGCTGCTGATCAGTGGACTGGCACAATATTATAAACTGCATTGCTTATTAACAGTTTTCATTTCATAGATCCGAGGAGACTAAGCTCTCTCTCTCTAACGCGTCTCTCTCCCTCTCTCTGTCTCGCAGCCCCCAGATGGTAGCAGATAGCTAGCGTTTATTTTTACATGCTGTGATTGTGAGCTTAGCTTGTTGCTAACGCAACCCCATCCTCTCTCTATCGCGCCTCTCTAACGCGTCTCTCTCTCTCTCTCG
Source organism: Protomyctophum bolini (assembly GCF_963924005.1). Taxonomy (NCBI): domain Eukaryota; kingdom Metazoa; phylum Chordata; class Actinopteri; order Myctophiformes; family Myctophidae; genus Protomyctophum; species Protomyctophum bolini. The sequence goes on from NC_137875.1 coordinate 15,492,212, forward strand.
CTCTCTCTGTGGCTGTGGTGTAGGTGTGTGTGTGGGGAGGGGGGGATTAGTTGCGCTGCCCGACCAAATGAGTGATGTGATATACTTCTCCAGTAAGCGGTGCAGAACTGAGAGAGTGACACATTAATTTGGATGTAAACTGCGCAGCCATTTTTAGCCATTTTTATCGGATTTGCGGATCTGTGAATTTTAGACCTCCGATATATCGTGTCGGTGATCGGGCCGATGTATATCCGCGACCGATCTATCGGAGTATCAAACCTGACCTACCCTGGTGGAGACCTGCGCCCCGAGGGGCACTTTGTCTAGCTCAAACTGAACCCAAAGATGTGTGTTTATTCAGGTGATGCTGTTGGCCAACCCAAGCCTAGAAGAGCTGTACCACAAGTCCTGTGCTCTGGCCGAGGACGCCCAGGAGACGAGAGACTCCTTCCAGCACCCTGCTAGACTCATCAAGGTACGCCCAACACCCACTGGGACTAGTGTTGATTTTGAGCTTGTCGATGGGCTATTGTCTGGGAGTGACGCCTGCACACAACCAGTTATTCCCTCCCTAACATTTTAGTAGGGATGCACGATTAATCAGTAGCATTATCGGAACCGGCCAGATCGGCTTGAGGCTGAACGACCTGCAGGCTACACTCTGTGTCAGTCGTCCACCAGGACAGTGATGTGACTCATTTTGAGCTTTGCTACAGAACGAGTCCAGACCCACTTCATTTGGCCTTTCCTCTGCTATGGGAGTGCTGCTGATCAGTGGACTGGCACAATATTATAAACTGCATTGCTTATTAACAGTTTTCATTTCATAGACCCGCCTCGTATACCTTTTGCTTACACAATTCGATCCGCATGATTCTATGTTTTTTTTAAGGACTTTTTTTTAAGGCTCCAATGCATGGCTTCCCGAAATTACGTCATACGCCAGCCAAGTCTATGGATTGTTAATGTTTGTTAAGGGAAAATTATGACGAAATTCATGCCAGCCAAGTCTATGGCATACAACATTTTGTCAGTTGTGAGATTTCATTTCATTTAAGCTTTAATCCATGGCATGCGTTCATGTGTCCTTCCTCTCCTTCATCCAGGTTGTTTCTCACTGTGTTGAGAGAGAGATCCCTACATCTCTCTCTCTTTCAGTTCTTGGTGGTTGTTTCTCATTGTGTTTTCCCCTACGTCTCTCTCTTTCAGTTCTTGGTGGGCATGCGAGGTAAAGACGAGGCCATGGCGATCGGCGGTCACTGGTCTCCGTCTCTGGACGGCGCCGACCCAGAGAACGAGCCGTCGGTGCTCATAAAGACAGCCATACGCTGTTGCAAGGCGCTGACTGGCATAGATCTGAGTCTATGTACTCAGTGGTAAGTACTGTACCGCCACCCAGCTCCCCCATCCATCCATCCATCCCGTCTTTTTGCCTCTCTTAAGTCTAAACCGACCCAGTTAAGCCTCGAAAAGAAACGACCCCCCCCCAAAATCCAGACTGTGCCATCTCTGCTGCATGGTTTTACTGCCTCGGCAACAGACTCATGTCTGACTCATTGGACGGGTTCCTTTTTTTTCTTTTTGGTTTTGTTTTGTTCCATATTAATGATTATAAATCTGTGTTTTTAATTTGCTACTTCAATTATTTTGATTGTGCAATGTCCCTTTGGCCTTTGTGCTGTTGTCCTGCCTCTATATATTTATAGGTGTGTGTGCGCGTGTGAATGTGTGTTTGTGTGTGATGACTGCATTGACTTCGGATAACCAGTGGCCTGGACCAGAAGACACCACCATTACTTTATGTCGTTTGATTCTCTTGTTAAATATCTTACATATTTAACTTGCTTTCACTGTCTTGTTGATGCTGTCTCTTTTCTCATGCCCCCCAGTGTAATGGGGTTTTGTAAATGTATCCTAGGTTAAACGCAGAATACTCACCCAATTGGCTGATGGGGAAGGATAATAGGGGCGGGTTTTTTGGTGGGTGCGACATATTGTCTGTCATTGTCTGTCAACGTGTCTCAAAATGGCTGCCGTAACCTGTGACAACTGTTGGAGAGCTGCAGACTGATTCCATTTGTTGTTGTCGGTGTTGTTGTTGTTGTGGGGATGAAGCTCACTGCAATGACTCCTGTGGTCATTCAGCGACCTACTGTGTGGGACTAGTTGTATTGGGGGAGGGGGTGGGGGAGGCTAGCCCTAGCAAAAGGCTCGCCGTTTTTTTTAATGTGTCCTGACGAGAATGTTTCTTTCCAATGCACCTTCTTCCTTTGCGACAGGTATCGTTTTGCAGAGATTCGCTATCACCGGCCGGAGGAGACTCACAAGGGGCGGACAGTCCCCGCACATGTGGAGACAGTGGTTTTGTTTCTCCCGGATGTTTGGCATTGTCTTCCTACCCGCTCAGAGTGGGAGGGGCTGTCGCGACGACTCCGGGAGCAGCTGGCTGAGAAGCTGTCGGCCGAGCGAAAGGAGGCGGATGGAGAACAGGCACTGAACCGCTAATCCCTTCTTCTTCTCATTTCCGCTTCTCACAGGAACAAAAACAAAAGCCCAGATACACACACTGAACACACAAACACCGCACCACTCACACCACTGCACCAGACAGGTCAGGCGCACACACACACACACAGATTATCGCAACACCAGAGCCCTTCCCAAACCCAACCCACCCCACCCTCCCCCACCCCTCCTAAGTCTGTTATGTTTGTTCCTCCACCCTTTACCCGTTCTGCTGTGTTCCAACCGGTCCATTCCTCCATCCATCCATCCACCCACCCCTCCTCCTCCCTCCCTCACATCCAGCCAACACACTCGGTGGAAGCAGTGAGTGTAGGTTTTTAACTGCAGACACTGTTGCAACTGATTCTACAGCTTCCAGCTACTAACCACTAGGGGGTGCCAATCTGGGTGTAAACCACTCAATCTTAATTAGCATTGTGTGCGTGTTTGTTATTATGAACCAAATACAAAAGTTTAATTTGGGTTACTTGCACGCAAGTTCCAGAATTTACTCAAAAGGTATTGTTTTAATTATCGGGCTTGAATCCAATGGGGATTTTAAATGCTGTGCTGGAATCTGTGGTCAGTTGCATTTAATGTCTGTCCTGGCATTGTGTCATTTATTTTCATATGACCTTTCATGACTATTTGATTTCGGCTGACTTCAAAAAGGCAACCCCCCTCCCCTCCCCTCCCCAACCACCTAAAGTCTTGTTTATCTGTTTCTGTTATTTGACTTCTATACTCTGATTTGGGGGCAGTTGGTTGGACAGATGTCTTCTTTATGACGTAGATCCTTAAATACAAAAATATGTATATTTGGCAAGAAAAGCCCAGTTTCAGGCCACGCTAGGGCTGCCCAGTTCGTGCTCCATTTGGAGACCAGCTTGAGTTCACCTGATGTACCTGGCTACACACACCTTTTGGACGCACCTGTCATTGATTTTTACCTTTTTTGTGTTCCACAGAACTGCATTGATTGGCCGCTGGGTTTGGGGCTATTCCGTGGGTTTTTGTAAAGAGCTAGAGAGCATTTCCCTGTGTACACCATCCCCCCCCCCTCCCCCTCAGTCGCAGTGGACTATAAACCCTGCCGTGAGCTCACTAGGACAAGGCTATGAAAGGCAGATGTGACCTTGCTTCTTGCACGGATCAACTTTTGTTTCTCACAAGCTGCACCGGTTCCAGAGCAGAGCGTCTAATTGTCTGCTGTCCTGCCTCTGTCTTTCTCTCTTCTTTTCTCTTCTCTCTCTCTCTCTGAATAATTCCCTTTTTTGAAGGAGGAAGAGGAGAAGGATGAAGACGACTCAAAGGAGGTCACCACTCCCACTCACTGGGCTAAACTTGATCCGAAGTCAATGAAGGTAAAGCTCCGATGCAGACCTCCCTCCCCTGCATGTGGGAATGTATTTGTTCAAATTGATTGAAGTGACCTCAAGCGTTAATAATGATCCACACACCCATATTGTAAAGCTCCTTAACGGATGATTTTCTGTGAAAGCCCATTTCTGCCACTGAATAAAATGATAAATGTACATTTAAATAGTGCCTTATATTCACACACACACACACACACACACACACACACATGGTAGGAACACAAGAACACTTCCGATGTGCAGGTTGGTGCCTTGCATAGTTTTTCTGGTAAAGCGATTTGGAATGAAAGCGCTATATAAATGCACCATTTACCAGTTAACCCATTTTGGGCAGGAACCCCTTTTGGTGTTTTAACTAAGCATTATGTTATACTTTAGCTATTGAAAAATAGCAGATCTACAAGCTCATAGGTCTGCTATTTTTGAAAAATCGTAAAAATGTCAGGCCTAAATGGATTAAAAATGAAAGTGTCCCTTTTGTGCTCGTCCCATTCCAAGGTGAATGACCTGCGTAAGGAGCTGGACTGCCGCTCGCTGAGCTCCAAGGGGCTGAAATCGCAGCTCATCGCTCGCCTCACCAAGCAGCTGAAAGTGGAGGAGCAGGTGGAGGAGGCCAAGGAGCCCGAGAAACCGGAGACCAAGGCTGCGGAGGAGGAGGAGCCCCGTAGCGCCGAGGAGGACCGAGAGGTAAAAGCAACAAGAGAGACCTATATGCAGAACGGTGTTGATTTCGTCGACTAAAACTAAGATGAAAAATGTTCGTCGACTACCTTTTTTCACTGAATAAAAAAATAATAAAAATAAAGCTATGGTGACTAAAACTAAGACTAAATATACTGACAATTTCGTCAACAAATAAAAACTAGACTAAAATGTTAAGAAGGGACTAGTGGACGAGATCCAGTATAAGCTCACAACGCATCACAGCGCGACGTGTTGTGAGCTTATACTGGATCTCTTGTAGATCGGCTATTTTCAGCAAGTGTAAAAACTGTCATTAGGACGGCATCAAGGCCCGTCAAAATACAAAAAAAAAAACTAGACTAACACTAAGACATTCCTGGTGACAAAAATGTGCCAAAAACGAAATAAACTATTCAAGAGACTATGACTAAAACTAAAATCAAAATGTGCTGGCAAAAAAACAACACTGATGCAGAATCTCCCATTTCTCTACGTCTAATGTACGTTGTGTGGCGTGTGCTCTGGTTCAGGAGGAGGACAGGAAGCGCCTGGAGGAGCAGGAGCGCCAGCGGAGAGAGCGGCGCTACGTCCTCCCTGACGAGCCCACCATCATCGTGCATCCCAACTGGGCCGCCAAGAACGGCAAGTTTGACTGCAGCGTCATGTCCCTGAGCGTGCTGCTGGACTACAGGCTGGAGGACAACAAGGAGCACTCCTTTGAGGTGACACTGACACACACACACACACACACACTCTGTATACAGGCCTGGTTGTTGTCTTCACAGCTACTTATCTGCCTTTCTGTCGAGATGAAAGCAGCGTACAATGTTATATTTCTGACTGAACTTTGTCTTCCCTTATTCTTTCTTTGCTTCTTTCTTATTTTCATTTAGTTCTTTCTCGTTTATTTGAATCTTTCTTTTTCATTCTCACCTTTATTGCACTTTAATTTTTGCATCCGTTTTCCTCTATTTTGCTTTCTCTTTGATCCTTTATTTTTTTCATTCTTTATCTTTCGTTCTCTCTGTTTCTCTAATTTATTTCTGTTCTCTTTTGGTCTTTTCTGTTTCCTTTCTCTCTTTCTCTGGGAACTGCACAAAAACGGATTTCACCCACTTTTTTACTTGTAAAACTGTGATTTGACAATAAAGTTGATTCTGATTCTCTGTCTGTCCAGGTGTCCCTGTTTGCGGAGCTGTTCAACGAGATGCTGCAAAGGGACTTTGGCTTCCGCATCTACAAGGCACTGGCCTCCATCCCCGCCAAGGACGAGAAGAAGGAGAAGGAGAAGAAGGCCAAGAAGGAGGCGGAGAAGAAGGAGGCGGCGGAGAAGCAGCCCGAGGTGAAGGTGAAGAAGGAGAAGACAGACGAGGGAGAGGTTGGAGACGACCCACCGGCAGCCAAGAAACCCAAAGAGGACGCCGAGGAGGAGAAGAAGAAGGTAAGGACGGCAGCTAGACTACACTAGAGGATGATTTTTTTTCGGGATTCCCGTGAGATTGCCGCAGGATGGGATTAAGTTCTTTATTAATCCCATGATTGGGGTGGGAGTTCTTTATTAATCCCATGATTGGGTCGGGAGCAGGGTCCGGCTCCTATGACCCTGCAAATAATCGTAGATCGGATATCGGTCATAATTTCATAATCGTGCACCCCTACTAGTCTAGTTTTTATATTTGTTTGAAATTGTCATGTCACGTTTTTTTTCAGTGGAACCCCCCCCTGCAGGCTACACTCTGTGTCAGTCGTCCACCAGGACAGTGATGTGACTCATTTTGAGCTTTGCTAGAGAACGAGTCCAGACCCACTTCATTTGGCCTTTCCTCTGCTATGGGAGTGCTGCTGATCAGTGGACTGGCACATATTATAAACTGCATTGCTTATTAACACATTTTGTGCCGAAGACAGACGAAGGATGGGATTAAATTCTTTATTAATCCCATGATTGGGGTGGGAGCGGGAATGACATGTATGTATGTAGTATATACCCATGTGAGAACCAGGGTATTTTCTCACATGGGTACATACATACATCATGCATGTATGTGACCAGATTTTGGGAAGAAGATATATATGAACCCAAATACTTGTAGTCATCAACCTGTTTCAGACTTTAGTGTAGTTAATTGTCACAGGCCTACCGAGTGGCACATCTTCATCATCGTGCCGTGTTTTGTTTTGTTTTCCTCCAGGATGAAACCGAGAAGGTTCTGAAGAAGGAGGAGTCTCGGGAGGAGGATGAGAACGAGGACGAGGGAGGCAGTACGGCCAACGCAGAGGAGTACGACCCCATGGAGGCAGAGGAGGCAGAGGACGATGACGACCACGGTACCAACCCATTTAGACCTGAGATCGCTTTCTATAAAATGTCTTCTAAATCCTGACCGTTTCCTAAAAAACCTATGTTTCTATATCTGTGATTCTCAAACCTTTTCATGTCAAGGACCCCCAGAATGATACGTATTCGGCCGCCGACCCCCAACAGAAAATGTTTTGTGCCAGGGACCCCCCCCCCCCCCCCCCCCCAGAAGCAAAGATCTGAGTTAAAAAACCGTTCGCTGTGAAATCACAGATAATATCCAGTCTAATTTCATGATGTTTTTTGGCTCCCGATCCGATTCCCCGATTTATTTGAAAATGACGTGATCGGCCCCGATTTCCGACCACCCAATCCGAACCCTAGTTCCAGGTCTTAACTGTATTTGAAGGACCTAGTAAAAGATTTTAAAAAAAATTGTCGTCTCCCGTCTTTCCGTGAAATAAAAGAAAATGCACGATAGTGGGCTCGTTAAGAACCCGGCTCGATAAGCCTGATCAATAAGGAAGGGGATGTTCTCTGGAGAATAGGCATGCTGGGGTTCAAGTGGTTAACCAAGCGTTACCTACTGTAAACTGTATTTGTGTGAAATATGTTATCAGAAAGAATGTACTTCACATTAGGACTTGAAAGGATTTGACTGCCCTTAACATGTGGATTAGTGTACCGTATCTCTGTCTCACTCTGTCCTGTAATCCGTCCCTCAGATAAAGATGACGACGATTCCAACGACAAGAAAGAGGAACGCAAAGATGACCGCAAGTCCTCCAAAGAGAGATCCTCCAAAGACAAGGTTGGTTCAAGTTGTCCAAAAACGTGCTTTTAGTTGTCGCTAATTATTAACCGAAATACCACTATGGTATATTGTACATCATTATTTTTGCTGTGTCCGTTGTAGAAGGAAAGCACTGGAGTAGACTCGGACAGGTGAAGCCTTATTTATTTAGCAGGGTGCAAGTCAAAAGAGACAACATCTGGATGTAACTGTAACATCCTCGTCAGGTCATGAACGTGTCTGATATCAGCTTGTTAACTCCACAGGTTTTCCTTCAGAGGAAAGGAAACGTAGTCTAGGTGCTACTGGAGGGGAATGCACATGTCTGGAGATGCACTATATGGACACAATTCCATACCTATCAATAGTGATCAATATATACTAACAATGGGTTCACACTGACTAATCTTATATCTTAAGTGTAGCAGAAGTGAAAACTAAACATCTGTCAAAAGATTTTCGGGTCAATTACAAACGATGATCTTATTTTAAATTCCACCGACGATAAGTCAAACGCAACTAAATCGCTAGCCTATTCTGATTCTGGTGTCGCGCGTCACAAATGGCAGACCTACAAGATCACATTGTGTTGCGTTGTGATCTTGTAGGTTTTCCGTTTTAAACTACCGGTATGCATTTGGATTGAGGCTGAAAGACCTGCAGGCTACACTCTGTGTCAGTCGTCCACCAGGACAGTGATGTGACTCATTTTGAGCTTTGCTACAGAACGAGTCCAGACCCACTTCATCTGGCCTTTCCTCTGCTATGGGAGTGCTGCTGATCAGTGGACTGGCACAATATTTATAAACTGCATTGCTTTATAAGTTTTTTTATTTCACTGGCCCACTTTTTATACCTTCTGACATTTCGGTGCTGTCAGGCAAAAATCTCTTTATTGCCATATTTTAACTTTTTGTGTTTTTTCTGTAAATGAATGCCCTACTTGATCATCATACAACTACAGCATCACACAAAAGCATTTAAAGTAGCAGATCCACAAGATCGAAACGCGTCACAAAGCATTTTGAGAGCTTGTGGATCTGTTACTTTTGCTGTTTTTTAACTTTAATCCGGAGAAGATATGAGGTTTCCACCCGACAGCGACGATTTTATACCTTTTAGTCTGAAAGACAGTCTTGTGTGCGTCTGTCCAGGAGAAGGAGAAGAAGCTGATGGTCACGTACAACAGGGAGCTCCTCATGGCGTTTGTCTACTTTGACCAGAGCCACTGTGGCTACCTGATGGAGAGAGACCTGGAGGAGATCATGTACACGCTGGGACTGCACCTGTCTCGCGCTCAGGTACACATGCATCGCAAAACATTTCACCCAAGCCTTGAATTAATTGAGATTTGTGTGTTTTTGAGCCATTCCTGAGCCAATCATTAATGACCGGGTCATCGTTCAATGGGTGACATCAAATTAATCTCCATGAATTCAAGGGGTGTGTAATTGATTAGAAAATAAGTGATTTTTTTTGGGTGAACTACTCTACTCATTAATACACTTACAATTCACTCATCGGCTTATCAGCTCTCCACAGATTACACCAAGTCTCTCTCTCGACAAGTCAGTAAAAAGTCCTGTGAGACATCGTTCATCTCGTGTTGATTCCTGCTCCTTTTGTTCCAGGTAAAGAAGCTGTTGAACAAACCTGTGATCAGAGAGTCGACGTGTCACTACCGTAAACTGACCGACAAGGGGAAAGACGAGACGGCGCCTTCTGTCACCGAGCCCCACATAGACACCCTGCTTGGTGAGCCAGCGTGCCTCTTCACTCTCTTTTGGCAAAATGAGTGGACTCAAAATGAGAGCCACAATTCTACAAACATGTCTTATTATACAATGTATTTTGAATGTTTTAGCTATTAACATTAAATGATGCCCAGGACGTGTCCACACGTCTTCATAATTACACCCGTAGGAGGCCCAGGGTGTGTGGACGCATCTTTAGGTCCTTTTTTATAATTATATAAATATATATTTTTGACAGCGGCGTTTTGCTCTGCAACGCCTTGCTCGTCCGTCCCGGAGCTGTTTGGCTGCGCACGCAGCCATTCACTTCCTGGTTTACGGGCCAGCAATCTTCCTTATTTACTCTGAATCTACGGTGCCCGTGATTTGATCAGAACACCCAACCTGTCCTAATTTCTAGTAATGGAAGATTTCACCTTCCGGTTTTGGGGAAATGGAAGGATGGGGCTTTTCAGAGTAAAATCTGCCTCATGTGCTTGGCACTCCAGCGCCATGTCTTAAAACATTCCCCGGCATAAAAAGTATTAAAACCACAGTTACACATTGCACTAGAAAAAGAAAATGCACCACAGCTTTAGTCCCTCCTTCCTGTGTCTTCCAGGTAACCGAGCGCTGCTCTCGTCTTCGAAGGGCAGCGGCGGTGCCACCGAGTCGGAGGCCTCCGAGTCCGGCAGCCTGATCGTGTACAACGGCGCCATGGTGGACATCGGCAGCATGATGCAGAAGCTGGAGAAGAGTGAGAAAGCACGAGAGGACATCGAACAGAAGCTCATCATTCAGGATGCCAAAATAGGTACGACCTTGTTGTCATAGTTTAAGTTAGCATATTGTTGCCGGGTAGAAACGCCTTATCTCCAGTGGGGCACATAGCTGGTGCCTCATACTACAAGTGTCACTATCTACGTCCTGTAAGTACACTTGGAATTAAAACTAGTGTTGACTAGTGGCTCTTATTTTGAAGAGGAAGTCTGTTTTTCGGTTGTTCGAAGCGCAAGTCTAAGTAAGCAGGAGCCCACGTGGATTAAAGACAAGATTTTAGCCAAAGTTCATATATTTGTGATATGAAAACCACGCATCTGTGAGTTAAACGATGTATACCCTTTGGAAGTATGTTAAACATGGAAGCTCCGCGTCACTAGGTGAGTAGTTCATTTTGCTGGATAATGTAACGTTGTGGCAGAGTGTAGAGACGTCCGCCTGCAGTGACCACCAAACAACGTCTCAAGGTGCTCCCCTGAGAACTAGCCCCAAAAGGTCGTGTGCATCCCTGCTTATCTTTTTTTCCCGTAAATGCCTTACTCTTATCATCCGGCACTCTGTGGACAAAGAAGCAACGAAAGACAGAGAAGTGTAATGTCGCTCAACGTCACATTGTTACATTGTCTTAACACTGAAATCGCTTTGCTCCAACAAATAATGTCTCGTCCAGTGTGAAGTCAATGCTTCTCTAAGCCCCAATTCATACTTTGTGGATCATAAACTAGACTTGAGGCTGAACGACCTGCAGGCGACACTCTGTGTCAGTCGTCCTCCAGGACAGTGATGTGACTCATTTTGAGCTTTGCTACAGAACGAGTCCAGACCCACTTCATTTGGCCTTTCCTCTGCTATGGGAGTGCTGCTGATCAGTGGACTGGCACAATATTATAAACTGCATTGGTTCTTTTTAAAGTAATGTCCCCCATGTGCGACCCACCCCAATGTACAAGTCAGAGTTTGAAAATGCAACCAAATGGACCCGTAAGGTTCCATTTGCACAGTCTCAGAGTTGTAGTCCCATAAGCGTCCACTTGGACCTGAACCCCGGACCACACGTAGAGAACCGCATCATCTGACCACGTTGCTTTATCCGTGGTTGCTTTAGCACTCGGTGCCGTGCTATGAGCTTGTAGAGCTTAAAACACCAAACCGGGTTCCCGTCCAGAATGGGTTAATACTGACCAACATAAATAACACAGAATATCAGTGAGCCAACAAGCAGCTCCATAACTGTGTTTGACCAGAATGGAACAGAGCCTTCATTAGTGTCATCGGTAACACCTGTGAAGGAAGTGGGGAAGGGGCCAAAGTCCTTTCCAAAATGGCATGTGTGTGTGTAGCCCATTGGTTTGATCTCAATCTCCAGGATCATCCACTAGGATGCCCCTAGATGAGCAAAGGATCATTTGCAGATCTGGTTCCTACATTTAACGAGGCGAAGATTAGCAATGCTGCCACGAGTGAAAATGCCATGGGCCTCTCTGACCGGCGAAAAAAAAAACACACCTGTATGAACCGAGTGGTACAACTCCCCTCTCTCTCTCTCTTTCTCTCTCTCTCTCTCTCTCTCTCTCTCTCATTAGCAGGCAGCAGGCACAGCACTACCCCTCTCTCTGTTTCTGGCGCCCCCTACTGGTATTAATAAGTCACATACTCGTGCTCATGACCACTGATACATACATAGGTGTTGTACATACACGGACATTGGTTGTAGGAGTGGTTGCACCACTCAAAAAATAAATCAATGGAGCTTGCACAACGAATTTCACCCAGCCAAGGTGAAAGCTGTTCTAAAAGCCCTGCTGTGCTTGTTGTTCTCCCCAGATGAAGACGTGAAGCAGATGAGCCAGCTGGAGCAGACCAACAAGACTCAGAGCAGGGAGCTGGTGGAAGTGAAGACCCACCTGGGCCAGACGGAGGAGACCCTCAAGGCCACGGAGGAGCAGAAGACGGCCTACCACCAGCAACTGACCCGGACGGTCGACACGCTCAACAGCACCGTCAAGGACATGCTGGAGGTCCTCAAGAAGGTAATGCACAAACCACGCTTCAGAAGTAGGCCTGTCACCATTACAGATTTAAGTTGGCGATTAATTGTCGCACAAATTATTGTGTTGTAAGCTTTCAGATCTGCTATTTCTAGTCTTTAAAATGTAGTGACATTTTTCAACATGGACAATTATGCAAAGATGATTGCGATTATCTCAAGTAATTGCGATTTGGCAATTCTGTAATAATTGTGACAGGCCTACTTAAAAGTGAGAATGGCCAATTATCCCAATTGTTCTAATGTGGTTGTTGTCATCAGTTTTTATTTTACATTCAAATTCAATATTTTTTTCCCCACCTAGAACCAAGAACCAGAACCAGAGGCTCCATCTGAAACACTACCTGACGACCAAACTCCCACATCTCAAACAAACGGAGCAGAGACGAATGAATGATGCAAGTAGATGAAGTCCCATCTGTGACATTTTCTTTTGAAAAACAGACAAACATGTAAATATGCACTAAATGGGTATAATTTGATTCCGTTTTTGCTTTCTTTGGACCTATTGTCTCACAAGGACATGTATAGATCTTAACCATTTATGAGTTTGATTTCACTTTTTGTTTGACCTTGCCTAGGTTTGTTTATAAACATCGTAGATGTACCATGTATGTAGGCAGTGATGACGCTCTCATTTCGAGCATTTCACAAATTTTTCATTACTTCGGTCGGTTGAATACCTTTCTCTTTTCTCTCATTTTGTTTTGCCCTGTCATTTTGCCATCAAAGAACCACGTGTAGATTTATGCCAGTATGTGTGTGCAAACTGTGCTTCTCAGAGTTCACTTTTTTTTTGTCTAGCAATAATAATGCTATTTATGTGCAAGATAATTAAAAACGTATATATAAAATAAATCAAAATTAATTTTGGACAACTATGGGTGGGGTGGGATCCAGCTGATTCCATTCATTGTAAACATGTTCTTCATGTTCAATTTAACTGACGGCTGTGTTCGCTGGCTTCCATTCTCATCTACAGTACAGCTCATGGCTGTGCATGTCATGATTCTTCCTGTGATCTCGTGGAACATTTACTGTTTGCACCTCTTGGCTGAATCCTCGCTCTGCCACTCATGACTGTACGTTGCGTTGGTTCTCAAAGTGGTGTCTGCGGACCCCCAGGGGTCCTTGAGGGGGTTTCCAAAGGACCCCACCAGCAAAATGAGTTGATATAGCCTCAAAGTCATACGAAACGTTGTATAAATATTTTCACAACGCAAATAGTTGAATGGTGGTCACTTGCGCATTGGCGCAAATGAAATTTTTATTGGGGTGTGTGACCAAATGCATACATTTGAGGGTCCTTGACATGAAAACCCTTTGAAAAACCAGTGTTGCTGCCCAGTCATGTGTTTTCTGTTTCACTATCTGAAGAATAGCATCCACCTTTTGTTTTTGAACAAGGGGAAAACATGTTCCCAAGGTTTAGCTGTATTACGGCTGGGCATATGTCCATATTATTTTGATATGGTGATGTGAGAAGACTAGATATTGTCTAGGTTTATGGATGTGGGTTTTTTTTCTGGGTTTTAATCGCTTAAGCCCTATTTTATACTTTTCAAATTCTGTTGACATTTTCCCAAATGGCAAAATTATTCGATCTACAAGCTATCGATGGGATGGGAGTAGAAAAAGAAAAATATCGTCACCATATCCCAGCCTGAAGCTGAATGAATGTCTGTAATGGTGAAGGAATCAAAATTAGTTTTGGGTTGTTTTCCCCCCCAAGTCCAGGTCAGAATTCTGAGCATCGGTTGTTTTGGGTTGTTCCAGAAAAGAGCCTAAACTAAAACTCAAACTCCAAAGCAGCCAGTTTTATTTTTCTATGGACAGTAAACTCTATGGGTGTCTTGTGCAAAAATAAAAGTGGTTCATTTTAACACTATGTGCTCTCATTTTCATTCCTTATGGCGCTACGAGCTTGTATGTCTGCTATTTTTGAAAAATCGTTAAAATGTGGCACAAATCATTGAATATATATATTTCAGAGCGAACATTTTTAACTAAAATATTTGCTTCTGGGGGGTCCCTGGAACTACATATTTTGAGATGGGTCCTTGACATGAAAAGGGTTGAGCACCACTGACATAGAAACATAGGTTTTTCAGAAAAATGTTGGCTATAGATATTAAGATTAAAGAGTATTTGAAGTGGTCAAACTAGCAATAGATGCATGTTCAGAAGCATTTTTCATAAACATGAATGGTCTCAGATATTTCATAGAAGCAAAAGGATAAAGCCTCAATTAGTGATTTCCTCAAATGATTGATTGTACAGTATGTAGGAACATCAACATGGGTTTAGATTAGAATCATATTACTTAAAGCATATTATATTCTGTGTTAATTGTAACTTTAGGAAACTGGCTCCTTTCACGTGGTTTTGCAAATCCCAGATTTGGACTTGGCCTAACAATATTGGGTAAGTAGTGAGTTTTTACTTTGCTTTATTCAGTTCAATTTGCTGAACCCCTAATTGCTCCCGATGTGCAGGTTGGTGCCTTGCATGGTTTCCTCCTGCATCGGTGTGTGACTGTAATGCACAATCTATGTAAAGCGCCTTGGATAAAGGCACTATATAAATGCACTATTTACCATTTTATTCCATGAACTTTCTCAATTTCGATGGCATTGCCATAAACAACATTCTTTTCATTTGTATCAGTTGGACCACAAGAACCCAGACTCTGCCTGCCTGTGGTGGTGTGGTGCCCCATCCCGTTCCCCCCCCTCCACTCCTCCACCTCACCACTAGCACACCCATCCCACCACCAGGACACCCACCCCACCACCAGGACACCCACCCCACCACCACCAGTACATGCAGTAAGTACAATTTTTGAAGTATGTTTTTACTTCACTTGAGTATTTCCAGTTTCCAATATACTTTTAGTTCTACTCCACTACATCTCAGAGGCAACTATTGCACTTTTACTCCACTACAATAATTTGCAATCTTTAGTTACTTACTACAGTTACTTATGTACCGGTAGATTTTTATTATTATTACAAAACATACAGTAACCACTTCAGCCCTATATACAATGCGTTGCGATGCGACACATTGTGAGCTTGTAGAGGTCATTATACATTCGAAAACTGATTTTGAAATGGGATATTCTGCACAATACAATAGTACTTTTACTTTTGGTGCTTTAAGTACATTTTGAAGCCAATACTTTGGCTCAAGTAAATGTTGAATTCCGGACATTTACCTGTAATGGAGTAGTTCTGCATTGCAGTATTGATACTTTTACTTACAGTAAGTAAAACATTTGAGTACTTTTCACACCACTGACAGTATATAGCTGGAGTCTTATGCAATACTATATTTATACCAGAAGGGGGCAGCAGTCTTACACACAATGTATCACAATGATATTGGAACAGGTTGATATAATACACTATTTCTACCAGACACATTGAAGGAGGTGAAGTTATTTTTATTCTGTTAATGTAAGCATTAAAATGCTCTATGTTGTGATGATAGTAATTACTGCTATTGAGTAAAAATGCTCTGTTGTGATAGTAATTACTGCTATAGAGTTAAAATGCTCTATGTTGTGATGATAGTAATTACTGCTATAGAGTCAAAATGCTCTGTTGTGATAGTAGTTACTGCTATAGAGTTAAAATGCTCTGTTGTGATAGTAATTACTGCTATAGAGTTAAAATGCTCTATGTTGTGATGATAGTAATTACTGCTATAGAGTTAAAATGCTCTGTTGTGATAGTAGTTACTGCTATAGAGTTAAAATGCTCTGTTGTGATAGTAGTTACTGCTATAGAGTTAAAATGCTCTGTTGTGATAGTAGTTACTGCTATAGAGTGTTTGTTCAGTAACAGGGCTCTTCCCGTCTCTTCAACCCTTTAGTAAACACTGAATACATTTTCTGGTCAGGATACCAATTTCATCCAATCAGGAGAGAGAACTCATACAGGAGACATAGGGTGCGTTCGGAAATACCGCAACGGAGTGCACTCGCCTATTAGTTTGCGTTGCACAGTGTGCTCAGTCCGAACGTGCCCATAGTAAACAAGTGAAATTGGAAGTTGGGAATTGGAACTGAGGGATTCAGACAAGATGTATTTGATCAAAAATAATTATAAAGGGCTATAGGTTCCCCTGATTGGATTGGACACCTGATTGGTTACAAAAACTCTTTTTATGTCACAATCCCTTTAATAAGCTTGTAAGTCGCATATAACTTGATAAGGATGTTCGGTTCGCCTGACTCCATTTTTCAATCAACTGCAGCTGGCCCTGTTCTTTCTGTTCTTTCCACCCAGACAGAGACTTTCATTAAGATTAATTACAGTCTCCTAGTCGTCCCTCTGACTCATCTCTCAGTACGACACACATTGTTCAATGTCTTTTAAATTGTCCAGCTGTTTATGTTTGGATATTTTTGCACGGCCTCTTGATCGAAGGACGGATCTGAGCGAAGACCCTGACATTAAAGGCACAATCAGTGATAGGCCTACTGTAGTCTATATACTAAACACAATGGTAGCCCCATCATCAAATACATACATTATAAAAAATAACAGTGCAGACACTTTTGTCATTCTGTAAGTGACTGTGTTTTGGGCAGTAATTGGGTTCTTTGCACGTAAACATGGGAGTAAAAAGGTTTTCAAATAAATATATCTGCCAGACAGTAGGATACAAAGGCTGAAAGGCATGCATTTGCATTCCAATGGGTGATTGAGGGTCGCGCTCTATACGTGCAACAGCCAATCCGCTGTCCACTAATAGTTATCAGGTCTGGTTTTTGGCCAGGCAGACATGGATTTGGATTTATTGTAGATATGCCACTGCTGCCCAGGGCGTTTTTCTCCTGTAGCAAATTCGTCTGGTTTCACCAACTTAAAAACTGACTGGGATGTTCACATAAGCCTGAGTAGACGATGAAATGACCAAAACGTTTTTTTGAAAGTGAAATATCCCTTTAAGTTGTCTAGGAAAATAAAGGATGAATGATAAAAAAGGATGATATCACAATTGAGATATAGAGCGTTGCAGTCCCGCCCCCTACCAGGGCCCAGGAAATTATTCCCCGTTCATTTTCCTCATAGACATTTTAAAAAGTATTTATTTAAAGACCTTTTAAGCGTCGTACAAAGCCAACTTGAGTTGTGAGAAATCATGACAGTAAACACAATGTTTTGGGCCAAACAAAGAATTAGAAAGAAGAAAAACACGGCAGGTTACAACACTTTTTTTTTTTTTCATGATTTGTCACAACTCGAGTTGGCTTTATAAGGTCTTTAAATAAATATTTGTTGAAATGTCTATGGGGAATATGCATTGGGAATTATTTTCTGGGCCTGGCGTCGTCATGAAAGGGGGGGGGGGGGACTGCGACGCTCTATAGTATCCCTCTGACTCAAGCTGAATATCATCTTAGTCATAGCTAACTCCCACGTGTAACATCATTGTGAAACACATAACACATATATTTTTTTAATTACAAGCTCACAACGCATCGCATTCTCAATGCGTTGTGAGCTTGTATAGGTCATCTATGTTTGCTATCTGCTGTTCAGGTACAGTATATAGGGGCTGAACTGAAGTGGTTAATGTGTGCGTGCGTGCACACGTGTGGAGGTTTTTGGGTAGTAAGTAAGTACGCTCATCCTCACATTATAGAGTGGTTTAAGAGGGTGATTGCTTCATAAAGTATTTCTGTAGGTTTAGGTCCCCTACTCCACTCCTCCCGGGGGTCTTTGGGGTCTGGGAAGCATCGCTTCAGGAGCTTCCTGGCTCTCAGCTACTTGTGGCTCTTGAACTTTGAAGCTATTGTTGTGTGTGAAAACTTTCATGTCTGAAAGCCTGCAGGGGTGTTCAAAATGTTACTCTAGGAAAAAGTACAAAGGTATTTGTATCAGAATATGCTTGAAAGTACCAACAGTTTAAATAAATAGAAGTACGGTACTCACTACCTATGCAGAATGTCCCATTTTTAGCTTCAAGTTCTTTCAAACATAAATAATTACCTTAATAATCCAAATATTTAGACAAATTATAAAATAGGGTTTAGTTAGTATTGTATTGAAAAAAGAAAAATGACACACTCAAGTAAAGCAAAAGTACCTGAAGATTGTAGCTACAAATACAGTACTTGAGTAATGAGTACATGTGCTTAGTTACTTCCCACCACCGCTCTTTGACCTTTGAAGCTATTGTTGTGCGAGACATGTCATGTCTGATGGTGTGCGCGTTGCGTGCGTGTGTGTGCGTGTGCATTGCATTGCGTGCAGTGTAGTGTAGTGCCCCTGGCTTGTGTTTCCTCTCCCACCACACCCTTCACTTATAAACACACATACATAATCGTCGCTGTCAGAACGCGTTTGACCTTTACCGACCCTAATGTGCCACCCTCAGGGTGTCGTCATCCAACACATATTACTGAACAGATCATACTCGTTCATATATTGTATTAATGTATTGATAAAGTTGGCCCGGGGCGGCTGGCGTAGCCGTCTGGGGCTGGGCATCTTGGCTGGTAATCCAGTCTGGCAGTGTGCCGAGGGTTCGACTCCTGATCCTAAAGGCCTTTACTGCGTGTCTCAGCCTACTGTATACCTATCCCTCTATAACATTAAAATAAAGATGAAAGCCACAAAAAATATCTTTAAAAAAAGAAAGAAGGAAAGAAAGAAAGTGAGAATTTATTGATAGTTATATCAATCTGGCTTAATCGATTTTAACACATTTGAACCTCTCCAAAGTCTTTCCCGTTTTCCTCAGAAAACAGAATGACTTG
Organism: Protomyctophum bolini; assembly: GCF_963924005.1. NCBI lineage: Eukaryota > Metazoa > Chordata > Actinopteri > Myctophiformes > Myctophidae > Protomyctophum > Protomyctophum bolini. The sequence continues at coordinate 15,511,186 of NC_137875.1, forward strand.
ATAAGGTCCTTTGCCGCAGCGTGTGAATTGTTTTCGTCTCACAATTGTGAACGCAGGTCAGAGGAAAACGTGTGACAGTTTACAACACTGACAGCGACAACGGAAGAATCCTGCAACGACTTGCAGGAAACTTTCCAATAGCCTGTTCATGTCATTTCCTTGTGAGACCGCTGGTGAACAATGGCCTTCTGGCACCATGCACAGCTGTGGTGGCATTATCACTTACTGTAAGTGACTGACTGTCAGGTCACTGTTATTATCCCTCACTGTATGTGGCTGACTGTCAGGTCATTATCACATACGGTATGTGGCTGACTGTCAGGTCATTATCACATACGGTATGTGACTGACTGTCAGGTCATTATCACATACGGTATGTGACTGACTGTCAGGTCATTATCACATTATGGTATGTGACTGACTGTCAGGTCACTGTCATTATCACATACTGTATGTGTCCTGCTGTGTCTATGATTATGAATGGATGACATACAAACCTCATTCCTCTATGGTCGCTCACTCGCTCACTCACTTACTCACTCACTCACCAACTGACTCACTCACTCACCAACTGACTCACTCACTCACCAACTGACTCACTCACTCACCAACTGATTCACTACAACTCAATACTTACAGAACAGAGCTGCTATGGGATGCTGATGAAAGTGTGCACTTCCGATCATACTCATTCGCCACTCACTGCACTGGTTTCCTAACTCCTCACGGACAGAATTCACAATCTCCCTCTTGAGCCAAAATCTCATGTTTTAACCCCTAGGTTTGCATTGACCCCCCCCCCTTGTTTTTTTTAGTGCAATGTCCGTGTTCACCTATGTGTTCACCTATGTACAGTATGTATTAATGAGCACGAGTATGACTGAGTACCAGTAGGGGCGCTGTTTGCCAGAAACAGAGAGAGAGCGATAGTATTAGAGCTGCACTGTTGCCTGAGAGAGAGAGAGAGAGAGAGAGAGAGGAGAGGGGGGGGGGGAGGGGAGTTGCACCACTCGGTTCACACAAGTGTGTTTTTGAGTGGTGCAACCACTCCTACAACCAGCAATGTCCGTGTACCTGTTTGTGTACCTGGATGAGCACGAGTGGTGTGAGCATGCGTGAAATTGGAAAGTATGTGACATGGCTGCCACCTGCTGGACGCAAATCCAACTTCTGACTGTCTAGGTTCGCTAAAGAAGGAAAGGCCGAGCCAAAATCCAACTTCTGACTGTCTAGGTTCGCTAAAGAAGGAAAGGCCGAGCCAAAATAATAATGCAAAAATAGTTCTCAGTGACGCGGATTGATATCCATAATAAAGCTAATCTGACGGAGCAGAGAGAGAGAGAGAGAGAGAGAGAGAGAGAGGAGGGGGGGAGGAGAGAGGGGAGTTGCACCACTCGGTTCACACAGGTGTGATTTTTTTATTATATATATATATATTATTATTTTTAATTGTTTTTATGCAAATGTTTTTTATTCTGTACTGTGTGTCGCTACAGTGTAGAACTTTGAGGTTTGTTTCAAATGTAAAGTTCAATATAAATAATATTATTATTCACTCACTCACTAGCTGTGTGCGGCGCTGGTGCCTACATAATTGTGTGCGTGTGTGTGTGTGTGTGTGTGTGTGTGTGTGCGCGCGCGTTTGTGTGTGTGTGTGTGTGTGTGTGTGTGTGTGTGTATGCATGCACATGTGATGTGTGAAATTGGACCCTTGTGCAGAGAGTGGAGCAGGTAACCCCACTCCCCTGCTGCAACAGAGGGCCTTTTGTGGCCCTCCTCTGCCCCTCCCCTTGAAAAGCCCCCGCTATCAAAGAGCTCGGGCAAAAGTTGCCCTTCGGTCTGTGGACAATCAAGCCATTTCAATGCACGGCTGATGTTTTCAAGGGCTGGGGGGCAGTCAAGGTTAGTAACCAGTGAGTTGGGTTTTAGTAAACCGATCACGTTGATGCTTTGCTTTCCATGAAAATAAGGCGGCGACTCCTGGAGTCTTGGGGTGGGGTTATGAGGCTCGGAAAGCATGTGCAGATGTTGGTGTAGCGTTACACTGCTGTCATTGTTTAGGTTGAGATAATCAGAAAAATGATCTTGTAAAGTGTCTCTCATATTCCATTATGCATTAGCACAAAACGACGGAAGCACTTATTTTATTGTGTGCCGGTAGGTGTACATGTGTTTGGCTTGTCATTGTAGAGGCTTTTGCCTGCTTATCTCTGCTAAATATCTCGGCACATTTTCAGTTTCATGGGGACTGCCTGCTGGTTGGGAGCATCCGTCCTATAAGCCGAGGACCGGGATCCCGAACGGTTTCATCTTAATGACCTCCGATTCGCGCAAATTGGAGTCACTATTGCCGACATCTGTTTTTGTAGCGCATGCCGACAAAAGTATGCTGAAGCCTACTTATGCCTAACAGAATGTTTGAAAGTAATGTCCAAACAAAGACACACGTGCATGGATGGATGCCTGCGCTGTAGCGTCTCATGCTGTGTAGCTTCAATTTGTCCACACATGTGCAGTATAGCCCCTATACCGGCTGCGGGACAACGGTGACATCCTTGGTATCTGCAACCAGGTCAACTAGTCTATAACACTGGGCAGGCGCCTTGGTGGTCGTGCACCTTCTGGGGGCAAAGTCTGACTTTTATCAAAGTTTAAAAATTATATTACATTAAAAAACATGAATAGCCTGTTCAATGTCCCAACCCATGACGTACACCTCTGGTTTGCCATGTTGACGCAAACACTAAAATAGTCATCTATGGTTCATCCCGCCTCCTCATTGTGACAACTTAAGTAATGTCACATTCAGCAAATCAGCCTTTTATCCATTATGTCCTAAATTCCTGGCATTCTATATGGATGTAAAAAGTTCAGCAATTTAATTATCATGACAAAAACCTGGCCCCCTTCCCCCAGCCCACTGGCCTGGTGGTCAGGAGGAGTCACTGTTTGCTTGCTCTCTGCATTGTCTGTTGACCTTCTTGGCACTAATGGTGACATGACTTGGCAGTGACATACTATGCTGCTGCTGGTATCAAAAGGGCATGGCCAAGCCAAAGAAAATGTCCTATTTGAGTGCTTACAGTGCACTGAAAAAAAAAGTACCCAACTGAACCTCTGCAGTGTGGTTACACATGCCGACTCTTGGGGTATAGAGCAGTGCTTGTCAAAGTGGGGTCTGGGGACCCCTGGCAGTCCTTGAAAGGGTTCCAGGGGGACCCCAGCAAAATGAGGAATGTGTTGCAAGTTATGACAGAAATGGTTGCTATCTTATGAGAATTAGTGAGGACCAATCATATGAAGAAGAACGTATGAAAATGGTGGAAGTAAGTGACTTTGATCGATTGATTGAAGAATTTATTAACAGTTTGCGGAATTGCAGTAGATTTCAAGCACAACTCAATGCAACTGTGGGACGACACCATAAAGCATTACACTTGTTTACAATAGGGTCCACCATTTTCAATTCATCAGACCGGTGGAAGTTGACTGGCAGCATAATACCACACAGAACTGTATTGCCAACGAGCTTGTACAGCAAACGACCCAGGCAGCTTTGATGTCATCTCTCTCTCTCTCTCTCTCTCTCTCTCTCTCTCTCTCTCTCTCTCTCTCTCTCTCTCTCTCTCTCTCTCTGTGTGTGTTTGTGTGGACCTTCCTCTCCCATCGTCTCTTCTGAGTTTGGCCAGAAGATCTCCGTCCACCACAGTCAAACAAACAGAGCCGACCAGCCTCTTACATGTTGTTTGATACTTTAAGTAACTGATACATGAGAGGCTCCATTGAGTGGCTCTGCCCGGGCTCACGCCCGTCTCCCTGAGATCCTGGGCCCCTGCTGGAAGAGAGGGGCCCTGTTTTCGGGCTGCAGGAGCCCGCTGGCTGGCTGCAGAAAGCCCTGTTTCCTCAGGAGCCAGGCCGGGTGAAGAAGCAAAGTGGTGCAGTTGTTGAGGAAATGATCCTCTCTCCAGGCCTTTCCCTGGGAATACTGGGTTACAGTGTGAGAAAGTTCCACGCTTGTTTTCAACAACACGCCTCTCGTCTGGACGTTCCCAAATGCAGGAGCGCCTCACCCCTGCGCTGCCTGTCTGGAGCAATGGTTCCTCAACCTTAGTTTAGTCCATGGGGGGGCCTTTAATCCACAAATTACAATACATTTGACAAGGAAACAAATATAACGGGGTTGACAGTTCATGTTCACTTAAGGATACACATGGCACCTCCTCCTCCACACAGACAAACAGCCTATAACAGCCTAAACAGAACAGTATTTGGCACGTTGTTTGGCTTTGCTCTTTGTCATGCCAGCTATTCTTAGGCCACTCATGGTTAGTTTATGCACATGGCCCAGGCTTCCGAATATCAGTATGGCAAATCTACAGCGATACCCCAGGTTTGTTATACTTCCAAGTAATGGTTGGTACTTAAAATGTTTATCTTGAAATGCCTGGTCCATGTACAAAGCCCACCTCCAGAATCAGGACATCCTTGTGACTGGTGTCAACAAAGACAACATCAGGTGTATTTGGGATGTTAGCAAAGACATCGCATGCACTGCTAAACCAATCTGGTACACACACACACACACACACACACACACACACACACACACACACACACACACACTCTTTCTCTCTCTCCTGTGATTCTCATACATGTTAACCAAGCCCAATATACTTCCCGTTTTATTGTTCCACGGTTTATTATTACGACTGACACCTCAGAGGAAGAGTGCAGGATGCCTGTAGGTTAAAGCGAAAAATGTCTTAGACTTGCAAAATCAGATGGCTATAATTCCTGAACATCCTCCGTGGAACTGGACACCACAACAATTTGAAACGAGGATCGCATTCCGCTGGTTAACAATAGTTACGCAAAGCATGAAATTCTTCTTGGCTTAGCGTCAACAACTTTGGTGCAAAGGCACATTTTCCCTGATTGCCTTTGCATGTTGCCCCGGAGGAAAGCATGTCACTCAATAGGATAATCATACAGTGGGAGCCAATGATTGCCAGTACCAGCCTGCAATTTACAAAAACAAACATTTCCATTGTGAAATTGCATAGCTAGCTTTCGCGTGAGGCACACAACACGGGTCAAAACATCTACCCAGCAACAATAGAGGGTACAAACGGGGATGATTTCTATTCAAGCCAGTTGGCACAAAGATTATCTTCCATTCATAACTTTGCAGACTTTATGCTGATGGAGCCACCAGCAGTGAGTTTTTCCATGTCTGTCTCATATAGGGCTGTTGAAGGCTGATCTCCATTCTGTATTTCCTTCCGGTGCATTGTGTTTAGTCCTAACACGGCACAACAGAAAAGAGACATTCTGAGGCTTCGTACACACATAAAGAACAACTGTTCTGTGCTCTGCCTGTGTTTCATGGCCGCCTCAATGCTTTTCCAATGGAAGTCACGTGGATTGACCAAACACTTCTCAATGTGTGGGCTGGTGACCGAATGGACATTTACAGGTCTGTCACTGCAAGAGTTCATTAACACTGGAGATTTTACAGTCAAGATTGGAGACCCAGAGATTTGGCCTAGTCCTGTAGTCCATATCAAAGATCTTTCAAATTAAAAGTTTGAGAATCACTGTGTTGTAATCCAAAATGGTGTATAAGCCTAGCTGGAGGTGGAGAGAGGTCTCTTTGACAAAAAAACTCTCCTGCCTCACACCCCCTCCGCCCACAGTTCCTCTATTTCCTGCCTGCCTCTCTTGAAGTGCAAAGCTCTAAAACAGTCCAGGAAGTCACCTTGAGGCATATCCTGCCTGCTTTAGAGGTCACCTTGGAGCAGGGAGGTCACTGGGAACACCATAGGAGGCAAGTCCTCCTAACAAGTGTCCTCTGTGCACACACTAAAGACACGTACATATGTGCACATGTGAGTGTGTACGTGCGCATGCGGCGTGCAACGTGCGTGTTATTTTGTGGGCCCTCCCCTGACTCAAGAGCAGTTATGCCATTTTATTTCTCCCTCCGGCCCCTTTTCGTGTACTGCGCTAATGAAGCTCATATGCTATGTCTTTGATGTCACATTGACTGTAGCCGTTTTCAGGCCCTGCGTCTTCAGTTCAAAGCCGTGGCCAGTTAGATCTCTGGTTTAATATGGTTAGTGCGGCTGTCTGGATGTTAATTTGGTGACAGGTGATACATCACAGACCCACAACAGCCTTCATGTCGGTGAAGCCGGCCAATCAGTCTTAAGATATTGGCCTCCGGTTGCAAAGAGAAAACACGGGGCACGCGGTTAAGTAGACCAGGACGTTGTCCACCTCCACAAAGAGCTGGAAGACAAACACGGTGTCTTTCTGGCCCAAACACTGTCACTTTTTCGACGTTTCCTGGATCAGCAGACAAGGACATACAATATCTGCCTTTGATATTGTGAGTTGATTTAGTATCTCGATCTGCAACCGCCCCCATACACATAAATGTTATGAATATTACTCATTGGTTAAAGGCCATCATCATTAGGCAGATTTTTACAAAAATGTTTAGATTTTCATTATCGTGAGAACGATGGCTTTCATTTTCGCATTGCAACTTTTCAGGACTAGAAAGCCTGCAGTTTCTATTAGCTTGTATTTCCCATCGATGATGTCACTGGAGGACGGTTTCTGAACTGCCCACAGCCCTCCTATGAGACACAGACCGAGTAGAAAGAAATTGCGCCATTTTTTCATGATTATTAGTGAGGACCTATTATATGAAGATAGGTTGAAAAGTGGTGAAGTGGTCCTTTAAGATTTGTCTAGCATCTGACATCACCTGCCTTCTAAGGATGTTTGTCAATAATCAGGGACCCCTCTCATCCAGCCAGTGCACTCTTTGCCCCCGCTTCCTTCAGAAAAAAAAAAAAAAGTATTAGCACAAGGAGTAGGCTACTGACAGTACTTGTTTCGCATAATCCTCATCAGTTCAGGACATGAGCTGATGACGATTTGAAATTTGTTATGCACCGTTGACTTATTTCTTATATATTTATGCGGGTGTGTATTTGTATTGGTTTGTCTGTATACTCACACCAAGACCATTTCCAATCAGTATTTCATTGATATGGTAATACATGATTGAATCTTGAATCTTTGTCTTCTGGGCCCAAGAAAATGGTTAGAGAGTAGTGTGTTAGAGTGGGGGGGCACTGGGAGGGACACTGGTTAGAGTAGTGTGTTAGAGTGGGGGGGGGGCACTGGTTAGAGTGGGGGGCACTGGTTAGAGTAGTGTGTTAGAGTGGGGGTCTCCCTTCCTTCCCACATTAAAACTCCTTTAAAACCGGGTAGAGCATCCGTGTCATTTTATATTTTTGCGCTGGCAATTCAAAAATAACAAATCTACAAGCTCAAGCTTGTACATCTGCTATTGTTGAGTGTGAGAACTACTGATGTTGAGAATTTAATTTGTAGAATCAAATCGGTCTTTAACAGTATACATCCCACTGAGCAATAGTCGGCTATTAAAGTCTATTTTTAAGTCTATATATAGATAGCTGTTTTTTTAAGCGTCTATGTATAGCTGTTTATAGACCGCTATAAAAACCTTCACTTTTAGACCAGTTATAACCCATATAAGATATGGCTATTAGATGTCTAATAGCCTGAAGAATGCTCAGTGGGGTAATAGTAAAGGTCAAGAACCAAAGCAAACGATGAATGAAGAATAAATTCCCAGTGTAATCCTGTTATAATTCCCATGGAAAGTTTCCACCTTGGAAGAGCCTTTGTCTCTATTGTAATGTCTACTGAGCAGTGAGAAGAAGCAGGTCGCACGGGAACAAGGACGGTGCCTCTTGATAGGAGAAAGTAAAACTGTTATGGCTTTATGGAGGTCTATGTTTGTTGAGAACAGGTTGCACCTGTGTGAGCTCAGTACATGTATGAATGGGGCTTCCACAGTGAACGGTGCAAGGACAGGACGGGGTAGAATAAATGCCTGAGCCTCATCGCACTCTCACGCTGCCTCAAAGTGCAGCTGTAGACACCTCTCACATGACTGTGACCCACAGCGGCTGCAAGGGGCTCTGAGAGAGGTGCGTGCGTGCGTGCGTGCGTGCGTGCGTGCGTGCTCGCGCGCATGCACATGCACTGTGGGTCAGCACAATGATAGTTAAAGAAACTTTCCATTTGTCTCAGGGATAGGCAGGGATTATACCTTACGAAACGGAATGAAGACTGTGCCCTGGATACCTCCTCCACTCCACCGTTATTAAAACAAGATGACCCAATTAAGGTTTTGACTTGAGCAATCAAGTTTTATGGCAAAACCACTCTCATTATGCTTGTCTGGAAGCCTGTTCACTCTGCGAAATGGACGTCTCCTGCAGGTTTGAGTTAGGAAGCCCATTGATTCCTGCTCCTTAAGCACTGGAGCATGCATCTGTTACTGTCTTAAATGTCAATACACACCACTGAGATTGAACACAAACCAGCCTCCTCTTCCTTTGATCTCAGCTGCAATGGCAGAGGAGCTGAAATAATTGAAATTGAAATAACAGAGTAGCAGCGCTGGCGCGCAGACGTGTTCTCTCATGCATATATCTAGATTGAACCTTCTTGAGATGCATGAAAAGAAAAATAGAATTTAAGCAAGTATGACTGATGAAGGAATGACAGAAATGTTGATCAAAGAGGACTGACTTTCACATGGAACATTTTGTTAACAACTCACACATTATTTACAAATTGGATTCACTTGGTTGAGACTGCAGGGACTCACTTCTTTTTTAGATTTTTCTCGGGGCTTTTCAGTCTACGATCGTCTTGTCCATCCGCTGAAATAAGATGAAAGGATGCTTTGAGTTCCCACTGCCCATCCTCATGTGCAAGGCGGCATTCTTTGAGAAGATTTAAGCATTCTAAGAATTGTTTCTCAATGTGTGGTCCAGGGACCCCCAGGAGTCCTTGACGTGTCACCCAGTGAAATTAATAATGGTTTAATTTCACTATCATTTCACGGTCTAGCTATACTTTAACCCAGTGAGACAATAAGGATGATTACCGTATTCAGATAATTTCACTCTCTCCACTGTTACTGTATCTCCGCGCCAATAGTATACTGTAGAGACAAACAATGCATTCTGAAGTTGTGTTTATATATTAATGCATGTGTAAAATGTTCTTTTGTTCTACTGCCTTAAAGTAACTGTCATAACACCACAGTAAATAAGTACATTTACTCAAGTACTGTACATGTGTGTACGCGTGCATGCGTACATGCATGTACTGAGATTATGGTTTGGGGATGATTTGGGTCATATTTTCTCTTGGCAGGGTAGGTACTGTGTAGAGGGGAAACCCTCTGGGGGTTCTAGTCAGAATTTGTCCCAAGAGCCAAGATTTTGTAGCAGTAACAGATGTAACGGTACATGCACTGTACAGTATGTATAGATTCAGACGTCTGGGGCAGTGTTGTGGTTCACTGACATTATCTTGTGTAAAATCCACCGCATGATACAAATCATGGATAGTTGTGCTTGAGAGACAGCAGATACTATCTTGAAATTGCTTCAGTGCAGATTTTCTTGGCACGTGAAGATGCACGCACACATACAATGTAGGCTACGCGTGCGCACAGACGCGCACACTCAATCACATGTGCGTGCGCACACACACACACACACACACACACACACACACACACACATATGTAGAAAGAGCGAGAAGAATGAGCGAGAACGATGATGATGTACCAAACCTTGTGGGGCGACAGTGCACTATTTCATATAATTACGGTAACTTGGTGAACTTTGCTTCATTATAATCAGTTCCACCCGTACATAAAATGAGTCCTATTGTGCTCTGCAATCTACAGAGTGTCTGCCAAGTAGCCTTTATCTCTTACAGGAAGTTAACTTCATGTAACAATGAGGGGAGGATACAGTATAGCAAAAATGCACAAAACAACACCATCACAATCACCTTTTCTTTTTTTTTTGTAATGCTCAGGTCTTGGGGTTTGTACAGTATAGGTGTCTCACAAATAAGTGTGGGTTCGTTTTACTGAAAGGAATGTGCAAGCATGAAGAAGAAAGAAGCCAAAAAGTAATTAAGAAAACTTTTGTTTGTAATTAGATTTCAGCGTTTGAGCACAAGTGAGATGTGTTCTGAATTACCCGTGTTTTATAGAGGCTTTAAATTTTTAGCACCGCACAGAATCTGTTGCCACTCCTCGGCTCGCCCTGCCTTGAAACACAATTACCGCTCTACTCAACTCTTTTTAATTATTTTTTAGCATGTATATTTTTAAAACAACATAATACATCAAACACAGCACACAATAGATTGTTTATTTTGTTTTATATAAATGCTGCATACATAAATTAATACTTCATAATCTTGAGAATAATGATAAAGCATATGTACGCTTGAATCATTTAACATAAATAAATGGTGGATTTATATAGCGCCTTTATCCAAGGTGCTTCACATAGATTGTGCATTACATTCACCCATTCATACACCGATGGCAGCGGAAACCATGCAAGGCACCAACCAGCACATCAGGAGCAATTATGGGTTCAGAGTCTTGCTCAAGGACAACGTCTGGGTTTCCGAGGATACTTATTACTTAGACATCAACTCTGGGGGAGCCCGGGTTAGAACTGGCAACCTTGCAGTTACCTTCCGGCCACTCTACCCCTGAGCCACCGCCGCCCCCCCACCCCTGCATTTGTGTTACTTTCTGAAAAAACAGGTACATGTGGTTGTATATGTACAGCTCACATTTTTTGAAAAACATAATAGCCAATATGTCACAAAGATACACAAATTTAAGATGCACAATGAAACAAATCAGAAACATGGTTTAAATGGTTGCTTAATAAAAAAAAAGTATATGCCCCGTGGATCAGCTGTTTTCGACTAAGAGATTTAGTGTATTGGGAAAAAAGAGGGGGCCATGTTCAGACCCCTGGGGTCAACAAAATCAAGTATATATGGTATAAGTGGTTAAATGGTGCTGTCGTGTTCATTTCAAGTGGTACTCGTTTCACCAAAAATGCCATTTTATTGAGTCCTAGGCCCCTAATTTCTTTCAGGGTCTGACATTTTTCAAAACAGACTTCTAGCCATTTCCCCATTCCCACAGAAAATCTTTAATAAGCTCAATATGTTCTTAAAAAACATATTTAGGAGCATAGCGTAGACATAATAGTTAAATGTCTTACCAATCCTCATCTTAACGTCATTGACTTCCCCCCTTTTAAGCTTAATTTTCATACTACTGGGCCCTGCTTCCCCCGCGCATGTCTGTGCATAATTCATCCTGTGTTGAGACCAAGGTGATGTATTCTTTTCATGTACAGAGGAAGCGCAATATCCTGTTCCCGCACCAGGGGCCTAATACCACAGCGAGGCGCGCTGGGGCCCCAGGGTGGGCCCCCCTCTCAAGGGCCTGGCTGAGTGCTCCTGAAACCAAAGACACAGGTCATTTTGACTGTGTGATATATGACGTGTCTGTCTGTCTCAGTTAAACCCTGGGTAACAACATACAGCACACCCCTTCTTTGGGTCCATTTGTACAAGCTAAGCCCTAAGGTCTCCATCTTGCGCCACCCTTATCCCTTATCCCTAAACGTATATATTTTTTACTATTTCGAAAAACATTTAAAAATAGTTCAACTAGCCGATCTACATCGAGACATTGTGAGCTTGTAGATCGGCTATTTGAACTATTTTAAAACGTTTTTTTTAAATAGTAAAATAAATGGCGAATTTGTTTAGGGATAAGGGCTAAGGGTAAGATATAGCCCTTAGAGTCAAATCAACACTCAGGTTTTTTACTGTGTGTAGCCTAATAGGGAGCTTTGCTTTGATAGGGGCGGGAATGGTTTTCATTTGAGCAGCAATATGTTCTCTGTGGCAAGACTTCCCAAAACAGTTATTAAACCAACATTTTCTTTTAGCATGTCACATGCTCTCTCACATGGAATCTTTCAAGTTTTGTCTCATGTTAACATTAATCCAAGCAGCGAAACACATTAATTCTCATTAGAGAAAAAGAAAGGGGTTCAGCGGCATCCTTTATGCCAAATAGTTGAGCTATATGGGAAGCAAATAACCATGAAGAATGGCTAGGCACGGAAATAATTGGTTCTTATTATTATGGGTCAGTACAATTCAACAAAGTCTGTTTTCAAGCTTTGTTGGAACCTCCTTCAAAAGGGCTCTTTTTCGGACGGAGGGCCATTTATACCCCCCCCCCCCCCCCCTTAAACAGAAACCAGCTTTTACGAGGCATTCATGATTCTGGTCTGAATCCAGACCTTTGCTATATTGCTTGTGAGGGCTGAGCAGACTGCATGTGCTTGTGCACACACACTACCTTGTTAGTAGCTATACATACAGTATATATTTTGACTGTCTTTATGTCATGAGATCAAATTAATGTGTCTTTCTTTGATGAGCTGGGTATAGTCTGTCTGTTCCCCTCTGACAGTTAGTTCAGTTAGTTAGTCTGAGATGTCAACTCATCTCAGACTCAAATATGATATGTAAACAAGTTAACAACATCTAACATTCAAAATCAACACAATGCTTGTTGATACCTGAACTATCCTTCGTTAATATTCTGTTTATTAAATCAATAATAAAAGCACCTGCTTGGGAATCAAAACACACACCAATCAAAACACACACACACACACACACACACACACACACACACACACACACACACACACACACACACACACACACACACACACACACACACACACACACACACACACACACACACACACACACACACAGTCACACACACCTGTGAAGAAGTGTCGTCTGGTCTGTCACAGCTGCCTGCTGAGCCCGCCTCTTTTCTGCTGTTACATGGAATCCGGTACCATATTTAATTATGTGACACCAGGATCTGCTGTTTTGCATTTTTGTCAAGTGGTGTGAGGATGGCGATGGTGGGTCACAGGTCACTTGATATGTGGCACAGTGGCAGAGTTTGTTTGTCTGTTGTTTTTGCGACGGCAGGTTGCATTTACTATGAAATCGTATGTTTTTGTCCATCAGTCAAACAGTCAGTGTATCACTCCAAATCCCCATACATGGGGAAAGCCCCCATTAGGCCCATATATGGTGCCCAGGTCATGTAACATAATCAGTGAATGTACCATTCTACATACTGACTGTGAAAGTGTGAAATAAAAAAATAAAAATGTCAACCTTTTAGATGTATCGCTAAACGGCGACCCCTGGCGTTACCAGATTCAACAGGTCCCCCCATGTCTGTGTAACACCACCGTCGTCACTCACTGTTACCTTGGAAGCAGAGAGACTGTGCTCCTGCTTCACTATCATTCACACGCTGCTGGAATGTGCGGCAGCAACAAGCAGCAGCAGCGGCGAGCGAATACCTATCTTATCTATCACCCTTTCTCCTGGAGTTTAAAAAAGAAGAGCTAATTTTAAACACCTTCAACGTGTTTCCATTTGTTTTTATTTTTTTAATGTATATTATGCGGGCAATGGCACTGTCTGCTACTATAGTAGCATGACAGGTTTTTATTGAAGTCGTAAAAAACGGAGATTGCAGCCAGCAGTGCAGCAGCAGGCAGCACCGTAGGCATGTCTCAACAGCAGCGGCTCGTTCAGCTCTCCGCCGCGTCTCTAGCGCTGGTCTTCAGCCGAGACGAGGAGGAGGAGAGCCCCGGTGGTGGTGGTGGTGGTGGTGGAGGTCCAACGTTCAGCCACAACAACAACCACCACCACGCCAACAACACGGCGGACGCGACGGCGGCGAGCGGCGGCAGTGGCAGCAGCAGCAGCGGACACGACATCTTCTTGGACTTCAGGGCGCAGAACCTGCGCAGCTTCTGGAACAAGCGGCTGGTGAGAGCCGTGGCCGAGGTGTCCTTCCAGGGCTGGATGCTTGACAACCTGGTGCTGTTCGTGCAGGGCAACGCCAACCACCTGGAGGTGCTCAGAGAGGCGTGGATGCGCCGGGCGCTCCGCTCGCCCCGGGGATATGTCATCAAGGCAGTGGGTAGGTTCATCGTTCATGTCATATCTCACAGCCTGCCATCTGTTCTATGGCTCTGGTGGCTGGTTCATGTTAATGTGACTTTCAAACAGTGCTCTGAAATGACAATCATTGTATCATGTTGTATTGTACACAGAAACCAGGGATATGTCATCAAGGCAGTGGGTAGGCTGAGTTCATGTTAATGTGACGTTCAGTACTCTGAAATGACAATCATTGTATCATGTTGTATTGTACACAGAAACCATGGGGATATGTCATCAAGGCAGTGGGTAGGGTAGGTGATAATTTTGGATAGGCCTACTAGGAAGAATATTGTGGTCTGGAAGGATACCTTAAATGACAGTTGTGGTGGATATGGATTATGGATATACATATCCAGTCTAGCTATTAAATCATAATTGCCATAATGAATTCAGAATGACACTTAAACAGTGGTGGAAAAAGTAGCTACTCACATTTTTAAGTAAATAATTTCAAGTAAAAGTACTGTCAAATATAAATACGTTATAAGTAAATGTCCGGAATGCAAAATGCACTTAAAAGTACAAAAGTATTGGCATCAAAATGTACCAAAAGTTCACATGAAGCTGTTATTTTCAAATGGCCAAAATGTATATGAGCTCTGAAGTGGTTACTGTATGTTTTGTAATAATAATAATAATCAAAATCTAAAGTGTAGTGTAGTAAAAATACTGGAAATTGGAAATACTCATATACTTAAGTAAATGTACTTAAATGTACGTAAACTCCGCCACTGCAATTAATGACAATCATGTTGAGAGAGAGAGAGAGAGAGAGAGACAGACAGACACTCGGTAGGCTACACACATAGTATCTATCTATCTATCTATCTATCTATCTATCTATCTATCTATCTATCTATCTATCTATCTATCTATCTATCTATCTATCTAATATTTATTCACACACACACACACACACACACACACACACACACACACACACACACACACACACACACACACACACACACACACACACACACACACTGTTTATTATACCACATGTTCCTGTAGAAGGAGAACGGGGACAGCTTGGGTTTACTGTGTTCCTCTGAGAAAGTGTAGTAGACCAATAAACCCTCGAATGAGAAGGAAAATAAACATCAAAGACACTAGTTGACAGGAGGACATAGATTTAAACCATCCTCTGGGGTGCTTCTTAGGTTATGATTCCATGTTTTATCATTGGTTGTTACTTGTTTGTAATAGTATCATGATGTTCCGACTAGGCTGTTTAGAGTTTGAGTCCACCATTGGCCTCTATGTCAAGCTTGTCTTCTTGTCTGTTTATTCTTTGTCCAAAAGTGGGTGAAGCGCCACAAAAGAGACAAAAAACATCTTTTGTCTCTCTGAGAAAACTCCCCTGATCTCTCTCACACACACACACACACACACACACACACACGCACGTACGCACGCGAACGCGAACGCGAACACACACACGCACACACTCATTTAAGTCCTCTTCTTGACTGCCCAGCTCCCTCCTACGTTTTATTGCAGCTTGGCCCTAATGAGCAGTGCACAGGCATTCCATTACACATGTACCTAGAAATTAGTTGAGCCATAAAGCCATCTGTCCATGTCATGAAATGTTGAGTGTTGACTGGTCCTTTTAGAGTGGAGAGAGAGAGAGCAGCCCTGAGCCCAGCGCAGCCACTCAGTCAGAGCACCGAGTTGTCTGGAATGGAATGGATGTGTCCGGTCTTAATGCGTTCACACGTGATCCTGTCTGTTAAAGCTTGTTTACAAACTTCTGCTTTGTAACGCCTGTCTGTCTGTCTGTCAGTTCAATTGCATCCAAATCCAAGGTGTTTGTATTTGGATGCAGCTTAGAAACCTTTTCCATACCTTCCTGTAGCATCATGATCTCAAACCTTTTCCATACCTTCCTGTAGCATCATGATCTCAAACCTTTTCCATACCTTCCTGTAGCATCATGAATGATCTCAAACCTTTTCCATACCTTCCTGTAGCATCATGATCTCATGGACTGTAAATGTGTGACAACGACCTGCTTGCTGCTAGTAAATAACAGCCTGCATTTCAGAGCCCATCATGATGATGATGACAGTATTGTTGATGACATCCTGGTACGACCGGCCATTTACTCACAGGTGTTTTGTTCTTCGTGTGTGTGTGTGTGTGTGTGTGTGTGTGTGTGAGTGAAACATTGGAAATGCCACCTTTTCCACCGGAAGCAGCCAGTTTCCTTCCAGTTGCAAGTATATGATGAAATTCTGAAATCATATGATGTAACAGCGCTATACCGTGATGTGCACGGATTTCTGCGTTAATAATGCTCTTGCGTGTGCACACACACACACATGGCATGCACCGCATGCATGCGCACGTACTTGGAGGATCTTCCAAAACCAGATGTTGAGATGGCTAAACCATTGCTGAGGCTGTAAAGTTGTTGTGACAGATTGTTATATTTTTATTATCATTAATATTGACAGTCATAGAGACACACGTGTTGGTTGCGTCCAACCTCTTTGTGTCTTTTTGTTTTACGTGTCTGTCTGACTATTGTTTGGCATTGCCGTGGTCTCTCGGTGCTAGGAGAGACCCCCCCCCCCCCCCCCAGATTGAAGGAATGTTTAGGGTGAGGAGGAGAGACCACACAGGGAGGGGAGGGGTGGGGGGTGCAGAGGAGGGGGTGGTGGTGACTGTCTGACACGTTGTCCCTCTGTGTTGTTACTACAACAACAAGCCCCGGGCTGGACAATTAACAGAAAATATTTTGAAAAACCGATATTTGGAACTGATAACCCACTTAATTTATAACGGACTAAATGGATCATTCATCAATGATTCTGTAATCGTTTGATCCACTTAACGCCACGGGTGATTGGCCCATGACTTTTATCGTTTCCCTATTGGCCAGCTTTACACGTTTTCCACCTCTCACGACGGGGGCGTTAGGTTTGGATTTTGAGAGGAGTTTACTATTCTGATGAACCATTTAACAATTTACAATTTAGGCATTTAGCTCTCTTAATCCAGAGCGACACAGTAAGCAACAGTCTGTGTTATACTTCGTTGTACAGAATGGTGGTGTACAAAAGTAGCGAAAGTAGCCGATCTACAAGGTCACAGTGTGAGTCACATTTATGCGCCTCCCTGTGTCACAGCGAGTCGGCCGTGAGCTTGTGGATCGCTAATTTTATAGTTAATTTATCGAGGCAAACATTTGAAATAATTCTGATAATGAATTCATGAAGTCATATTAATCGCCCGGCCTGACTGCATGCAACCCTACACTACAGTAAAATCCTCAGTATCAAATGAATTTAACCACATGAGGCGTCGCCTATTCTGGGACGAACAAGGCAAAGAGTTTTGCCGTAGAAGGAAAAAATTAGATGGGGCAAAGATAGACCCCTGAGGGCCTCCGGTCAATGCAGTACACTGTATATGGTGCTATAGTCTCTGATGGTGGGAGTCGGACTAGGCCGAAACTTTTGCATTCTTGTCTGACCAAGTTCAATCTGGCCAAGTTCAATTGGTGAAATTGAGGCAGTATACCTGTCCTTGTCTTTTTTTTCACTTAATTTTTATTGAAGGAAGAAAAGACACAAACACAAAATCGTACCTGTCCTATTCTAAGTGGGTGAGTGCTACCATACATCCTTGGATGTGTTTTTGGAGTTAAGAACCATTTCTTTCTGAGTTTCATTCTTATCTGGGAAGACAAGGCACACATCACACGTGTCCAACCCCTCCATAAGAAATACAGTATACCGTTTTTTTACTTCGCCTCGCATTTTGAGCTTGTAGATCTGATACTGTTTTTTTTGTGTGACTATGAAGTACAAGCAGGGCATGAATTTACAAAATAAACCCACAAAAAGTTAATAATGCGGAGAAAAGAAAAGACGTCTCTGACAGCAACGCTATTATGTTCATTCCGCTTGTGCGGAAGGGAACAGCTTCACACTGAGGGATGCGTGCACACCAGAATCGTGCAAGGTGAAACACGTCTGTGACTGTGGAGACACAAGTCACCTTGTCTCATCATCACTAACAAACTGGCCGTCCCCTCACACCACCCAGCCATTTGTATGGAGAGGAGTCCCCCGGCAGGTTGTCTGCATGGTTTACGGCCCTCTCAGTCAGCAGTGAATCACTGCTCAACTGGCCTGTACTGCCCAGGCCGTCACTTTTAATGTCCCCCCATTTCATGGCCAGTCGAGGCCTATAGGACACTTCCTCCCAACACTGGATTTCACACGGGGACAAAAAGGCCTTGACTTTGTCCCCATATAAATTTGTCGGCACTTTGTGAATTTAAAGCGAGGGCGTTTCAGGCCTCAAACTTGGAAAACGATTTGGAAGGTGACAGTTCCGGCGTAACAACTGAAAGCACTTTCATATGGACCAAATGCGTGAGCAAATCTCTTTGTGGAAAACAGGTGATTTACCATTTATCACAGGCAGAGTTTATTTTGGACATGCCCAGAGTTGGGGACGCTTAGGGTTCAAAATCTTCAAATGGTTTTTTGTGTGTTTTTTTAAACGAAAATGTTTTCGTAAATAGCACATCTGCACACTACAAAACATGCCTTGATAAACTCCAGCAGGTGTGGGTTCAGGGACTCAACTATATTTGTTATTAGCAAAGACAAAGAGAGACGGTGAAAGCGGAGAGGAGGTGACGTTGCGTCATTCTGCTGCCCTGGTTATCATAGCTAATGGGGTGAGAGGAGACGGACTGGGCCAGTGGGCCACCGTCGGGCCCCATTTTAGAGACGGAATATACCTAGGAGGAGGAGGTTTGTGGGGGCTGATGGAGGAAGGCCGGGCGGGGATTGTGGTGAGGTTAGAGAGAGGTAAACAGAGCAGGGCGAGGAGTTAGCATGAACAGGCTCCGTTGTTATCCTTATGGGAATGGGCCCCGCTGGTACTGGGCTTGACCTCTGGGCTCCAAGTCACTCACTGGAACATCTCTGACTTCTCCTCTTCTCCCACAGTCCTCGGGAACAACTTCACCCATTAATACGCAGATTACGCACTGTGAGCTTGTAGATCCACCATTTCTTTTTTTAATATCCACCATATATATGAAAACTGATTGCATCGCTCCACAGCCTAGGAGCGCCTGTTGCGCAATACTCGATGTTGCGCAACAGTGAGACTTCATCGGGAAAATGTTCCCCCCCTGTTTAGCCTATGAGAACGAAAATCTTAAAACCTTAATAACTCGCGATCTAAATCATCCCGTCCAATTCTAAGAAAATATCCTGTGTTAGACGGCCCTCCGCGGTCCAGTCGCTAGTCGCGGTAGTTTTACCTCCCGTTGTTGTCGATCGGCTCTAGTGTTTTGGCTACATTTAGTCCCTGGAACAACATCTTTTTAGATGGGGGTTGGCGGCCAATTACATGTATTTTTGGGGGTCCTTGACATGAACATGTTTGAGAACGACTGATATAGAAACATAGGTTTTTCAGAATAACTTCATGATTTTGAAGACATTTGTAGAATCGTCGTCAGGCCTAAATGGTAATGTGGGAAAATGAGCACTCATGTTGTTGTCCCGCTCTTCTGTTGAAACCAGAGGCGTCTCTCTCTCTCTCTCTCTCTCTCTCTCTCTCTCTCATGGTCATGGAGCACGTTAGTTAGCTGCTCCTGCATTATTCACCACCTATAGCGGCGTTTCTTTCTGCTATAGCAAGCCGAGCACGGATCACCCAAATATAAAACATTTATAGTGAAGACAGCCAATGAGGTGTCCTGTATCGTATCCTGCGTCGTCCTCACATCGCCCTCTTGTTTGTCTTCAAGGGGCGTCTGAGGCGTTGACCTTGAATGTGAACGAAGAAGAGCTCCCCCAGATTTTCATTTTCCATTTTTTTGTTTTCTTTAAAAAAAGATGTATGCCTCCTGCTGTGTACTCTATGGTCAAGCTAACGTACCACCGACCGCTCTGTACATTCTAGGCCAAGTTTCCTTTTTGAAATGGTATGTTTTATTTAACTCATCGTAAAGGCCGCGGTGGAGCATTCCCCGAATGCTTCATTTACCCCTGAGATCATTTCCTGTGCACATGCAGGTTTTTTTGCCCTTCACTTTTCACTTGAAAGTGTCGTATTATTTATTTTACACAAGGGCTCTCATTTCACGATGGGTGTTTTGTCAGAGTCTCAGAGCTCAGCGCTAATGGTCATAAGTCTCCCAGATGTGGGCTTATTACCCGTGACACCCCCCCCCACACACACGCTGGCCGTTACGTTACTGCACGGGGGTCAACGGCCCACCCTGTGCTGACTAAGCAGCAAAGGTCAAAGGTCATAACCTCTTTGCTAACTAGCCCCCTTGAGGTCTTTTTTTTTACTTGTCTAAATTTGAATGCAGTAATGCATTCATTGGTATATCCGTGCTGGCATGCATTTGTATTCCTTTATATTTGTGACAAATGTCACTGAGCAACTTAGATTTTCACTAATATTTGACCAGGAGTACTCAAAGTACTGGAGTTGAGTACTGATCTCCAGCCAGGTGTTCCTCGCTCGGAAGCAGCTGTGTGTGTGTGTGTGTGTGTGTGTGTGTCTGTGTGTGTGCGTGCGTGCGTCCTCTGAGGATGAGGGTAAAAACCCCATAACTTTTATATGTGCCCACAGTGTCATAACTGAGCTGCCAAGCAGTATATTCTGTTACCACATGGAGACGGTCTCCCGACCCGGCTTCTCTTAAATCATACTTTGCTAAAGAACACATTTCTCTCTGCGCCTTTCGCTACTTCTGGTACGACGTCTAACGTGTTACACATTTGAACCCGAAGCGGCGCTGTGGTTTTGGTTGAGGTCAAAGTTGTACCCTGAGCCTTGTCTGGAGACGAGGCCCGGGTCCTCCTAGTTCTGGTTTCTCACAAAAACAACACAGGAATGTTTTGGGAGAAAACCATACCCTGTCCGTCACTCCACTCCACCGCTGTGTGTGCGTGTGTGCGTGTGCGTGCGTGCGTGTAGCTTCTATCGCCCTTGACTTTATCACAAAATTCCTTTGACCAGAGTTTCCCCTTAATGTAATTTAGCCCAAATAAATAGACCATGTGAATTATTGTTCTACTGTAACATAAAATGCTTTTGTGCTTGCTTTTATGATTTATACGTAGCATGGTGGAATTATTAAATTGCTCAAGCGTGTTATTGTTTGGGCCTCACTGTAAATCAGCTGTGTGACAAGCTGTGGTTTTTAGGGTAATCTAGGTTGTACGGTCTTATTTCCCAAGCTTCAACGTTCTCCGTATGTCATTGTCCCAGGAGGTCAGAGGTCAGGGTTGTGTGTCTTGAAAGCTGTATCCTGGTAATTATTTTCCGGCAGTAGATTGCTGTCGGGCGGCAGAAACCTCCTATCTCCATATTTTAACTTTAGATCCTCAAGCTCACCTCAAAGCTTCTTGAGCTTGTAGATGTGCTACTTTAGCTATTGTTTTGTTGTTGGCGGTAACCCCAGACTATGTCCAGCTTTGAGGGTCTGTGTAAGCACAAACATGGAAGACAAAAGTGTGTAAACACAAACATTGAAGACAAAAGTGAGGACGCAATTTTGATTGGCTGGAATGAGATGATGTATGATAAGAGCGCGCCTCACTTCACACGGGTGTGATTTGAACAAAAATGCATCCTGAAAAGTAATCGTTTTGGATATGTGACCGAGGCTAAGCGAGACAAGAGACGGCATGCACTGCTGCAGCGGGAAACTGAAGTGAAAGCAGGGAATCATATCTTCAAATTGACATTGGTTGTTCAGTTTGACCACCAGTTTTGGAGATATTGGCTTATTGCAGAAAACAGCGATTTGAGAAAACAGGCTTGAAAGGTTCACTTCTGTGGTATTTACGATTACGCCTAGCTACACAAGCATTTATTTCATATTTACATCGTCATTTCAGCTCTGACATTTATTTCAGACATGCTCTAGTATGTGAAGAGTCTGCCTGCAGCTATTAACTCATTTTGGATAAAAACAATAAATCAGTTGTTCTCCTCTCCTGAACAGTTAGTTAGTCTTGCCGCCATGACTGTCTCTGTATCAAAAGGAGTCCCATATGAGGTTTCCACCCGACAGAGACGGCGGCATATTAATAGACACAGGTACAATAAAGAAACCTTGCCCTCTGGTCTCAGACATGACCTTTTTGCAGCGTCGCCGTGTCGGTATGCGTGTGAGAGACTGAGAGTCTGAGGTGTGTGTGTGTGTGTGTGTGTGTGTGAGCGAGCGCGTGAGCGTGCATGTGGGTGCGTGCGTGCCTCTCAGCACATCATTTGTTAGCCACATCCTCTTCCCATTGGCCAGGAAGCTAACCCCCAATGCGAATCAGGCAGGCCGGCCCATTTATTGACCCACACATTGAGCTCACCCATAGCAATGGCTCGCTGCCAACAATAACAGATGAGGAGGTTCCTCTGCACACAGAAATCCCCCCCCCCCCCACCCCCCCTCTGTGTTCGTTTAACTCTAGAGGGTGTGCGAGGGTCCGTTCCGATCCCCGCGCCCTTGGTGAAGTTGTATGAGCGCTGAGGATTTTAGGGTGTGTATTCCTCAGCTTACTCAAGCCGTGTGCAGTGTGTGTGGACCTTCCCTTATTGGATTTAGCCCTCTAGACTCCTGTGGTCAACACAGAGGTCATCCGATATCACATTAATTCTGGCATTTTTTAATAATATTCTCTTCAGTTTCCCGCGGCAGCAGTGCATGCTGTCTCTTTTCTCGCTGCAGCGGTACGATAACCACAGATCTGTGTGGTGAGGAGGAGCTCGTCTGGCCTCATTCCCCCCAGAATTCAAAACAAAAAGGAGGAGGAGATGTCCTGCTAATGCTACCACCAAAATGTGGAATGGCTTACCGATGGCTTACCAATTGCTTGCCGTTGAAGGACAGTTGCGCCATTGTGGGGGCAGAAATCAGTGCCAGTCACGTGGTTCATGTAACTCAAAATAGTGACAAATGCCCCTAGACTCCAGTCCATTCCGTGAACTTCCGTTTCAGGGAATTGTCACTTTTCGCCAATACGTGTGTTGTGTGAGAGAGACCTTGCCCGATGCAGTGAACAGAGATTGCCAAAAGACATTAAAGATCTGGACTCAATGTTAAACCTAAAACCCCTCAAAATACAATTGGGTTTAGTAGAACACCCTAGGCTTACTGCGAGAGGGAGGTCTATAGCCAACGCCAACTCGGGACTCCTGTATCGATGCCCTCCACATTTTCCTATCTAACATCAGCTTCTTGAGCGCTACAGTGTTTGTTAGCTAAGCTGTCGTACATATAGGTGGTGGTGCGCTTCTTTCCCCTCCTGGCTGTGCCCTGGGTTGGCTACCATAGAGTCAGTTTACTTGCCTCTAGTTCTGAGTGCCTGATGCATCCTTCTCTAGGAACACCCCTAGGGATAAGAACACCTTAGGAGCACCCCCCCACCCCACCCCTTTTCTGTACACATACCTTTTCTTGCTACTGGAGCTTTTAACGTTAAGTATTGTAATATTGTACGGTATATCATCTTACTGATGAATTATTGAGGTCAATGGACCGCCCTGGGGCTTGTGCTATACATTTTCCCGTCATGGTTTTAGTCGACCAAAACTAACACAGCTGAGACTGCTCCACATGTTTTCTTGAATACTTTTAATAGTCAGAAACGTAAACGGCACTGAGGTACAGTAAACGCCAGCAAAGGATATGGCACAAAAAAGTCCTGGGGGCTTGTTTCCATTGTGGTCCTATGTTAATGTATTCAATGGACGGAACAACTCAACACGGATGCAGCTGTAGGACCTTTTTTAGAAAGCTACGGTTCATATACAGCTGTAGGACCTTTTTTAGAAGGCTACGGTTCATGGGGCAGACGACGTGCAGGGGAGCGCCTGTCCGCTGCTGGGATAACAAACCCAGGAATCTGCCTGCTGCAGCTCTGGCTGTGTTAAACAGGAGGAAATGGGTTTCATCTGGGCCCAATGACTGCCATCATTCTTGATTAAGGGGTGTGGAACTGCTGCAAAGCATGCACCCGCTCTGCTCTCTCTTGTGTGTGTGTGTGTGTGTGTGTGTGTGTGTGTGTGTGTGTGTGTGTGTGTGTGTGTGTGTGTGTAAAAGTGACTGGAGGGTGGAGTGTGTCTAACACCTGGAATCTCTAAACATCCCCAGAAAAGGAAAACTTTGTAAAAATGAGTTTAAATAAAACCACTTGAGTTCTTGGTGGTGGTCAGTGCAAGAGAATGCTTGCCTTTAGCAACGACTTTTTGAACCCACACATAAGCACAAGCACAAAAGCATTCCTCCTGTAGTGTAGACACAAAGGGATGGATGGATAGGATATATATATGATTGATTGGTTGATTGATTATACAGATTTATGTTGATTTATATAGAGAATTATTTACATTTGCCATGTAAACCCTGTCATCTCTGATGTGATTGTGGTGATGGCACCCCAGATAATTAGAGTGGTAGGATGTTTTGTCGAGCTGAAAGCCACTGGCACAAAGTCTGTGTTTGTTTTTAACTTCATGTCTTTGGGTACACACAATGATGCTGGCACCACCAGGGCCACATGTACTTTTAATATCATATTGCACAGAGCACGCTTGATAACACTTTATATAAAATATGGGTTTGTCTTCCTCTCTGCATTGTCATCACCTGGTCAGCTGTTTCCTACTTGATAACAGGGACATTTTAATGTCGGGTACTGACTCGGGTTGAACTCTGTATGAATAGCTCTTACTCATGTGTGAGCTTGATGGTAAAGTATTCTTCGACTTAAGGCGCCATTTAGTCCTCAGAGTCAGACCTATAATCAGATATATCAGCTAATATTTCAAATGGCCTATGCATATTGGTTTAAATTAGTTAGTGATTGCTGATGCGGTGCCTATATGGCATGCTATAGAGTCAGACGATAGTTTTTTTGTGACTTGGGCATAGTGGCTTGGCTACTGTCATGGTTTCAGCCTGCTTGTGCACAAAGAGCCATTTCAAATAAAGTGCATAAGTAATGGAAGGAGTGAAGAAGTGAAAGCCGCCCTGGCTACACTTCCAGCCTCGTTACTCTCTGTATATTCAGTTCATATTCGTTGGAGTCAGTTTTACTGCACTGGGTGAGGCAATTCCAACAACACTAGTGGTTTCTAGGGTGACGCAAGACGACACAAACACCCCCCATCTGTGTCCCCGCGTGCTGTGCTGTTTGTGAGTCCACACACAGTGTGACACCCATTAATGGGTTTCTTACGGGAAATCGATTTTCCTCCCAGAAAGTCGGATTAGCGTCCTCTGCTCCTCATCTTTCGACCGTTCACTCTAAAGTCCCCCCGAGAAGAACTCGGCCTCGTCGTGAATCATTGTCTTCTTTTAAAGTTAGTAAAGCGTTTAAATGTCAAATTTAATACGCTACTAATGTGGCCACATTTAGCTGCGACGTACATAACTCAGTGGTGACAAGAAAAACATTCCATGAGTTAATGTGGGCTGTTCCTCCTTCCAGGGATTAGCTGATCTCACCACGTTGCCAACAAAGCAGGCCGTGACGCAACGAGGACATAGTGTCATGTATACTGTTGTACTGTTGATCTCTGCCTCCGACACACTGTACCTCTCTGCGTAATAATGTTTAAACACAGGCGTTAAGAGATAGTAAAAATATTTATGTAATGCCCCCCGGAAGACAAGGTATTTTTTTTACAGTTTAAGAATCAATAAAACTGTTTTATATCTGTTAATTTTCTTTATTGCACAGTAATGTGTTTTCAAGTGATTCCAGTTGGCAGTCATTTTGAAGGCTGTTCACCGCCCATGTTTAGGCCACGCGTTAACGTGAAACCCAATGATGTGTTTGTTCATCATTACACACCCACAAATACATGATCACACACACACACACACACACACACACACACACACACACACACACACACACACACACACACACATTACTACTATCATGTTTTACTAGGGGGGGTCCTTGAGCCCAGCAAAATCAGCTATTATAGCATCAACATGCTAGTTTAACTTTATTTTTACACTTTTTGTAGAAGTTGCACAGCTACAAGCTTCATGCGTTGTGAGCATCAGTAGAAATATAATGTTGCAGGTAAACCAAAGTCTCTTGCACACCTAGTGATCTGCTCAGGTAGAGCAGACATTAACCCATTTAGACCTGAGGACGATTCTACAAATGTCTTCTAAATCCTGACAGTTTTCTGAAAAACCTATGATTCTATGTCAGTTGTTCTCAAACATTTTCATGTCAAGGACCACCAAAAATATACATGTAATTGGCCGCTGACCCCAATCTGAAAATATGTTGTCCCAGGGACGCTCCAAGAAGCAAAACATTTAGTTAAAAACGTTCGCTCTGAAAGAATATATATTCAAAGATTTGCGCCACATTATCACGATTAAAAGAAAATAGCAGATCTACAAGCTCGTAGCGGTGCCACGCTATTAACAATGTTTTAAACACCAAAAGGGTGAATGGTTTAAGATATAACACTGAAGAACCCGTACACCGAAACGTTACCTTTATTAAAAGTGTTCTCTATTGAATGTTAAGTTAAGATTGTGTGCAGTGCAGGTTCTTCAGTTTTATATTATAAAAAAAAGTTTAGTAAGCATTTTTTCTCTTATGGGGGGGGGGGGGGGGGGGCTCTGTAGCTTAATGATAATATAATGCATCATAAAGTAGTTTGAGAGGCTGGCGTTACAGGTCAGGAGGACTGTGAGTTGTGAACTACGTGAAGGGATCTGCTCACATCTATCACAACATGGTCAAATCTCCATATTCAGACCGCAGCCATTTGGCCAGCAAGGTGATACCTAGGTGACACTTATATTAAACAACGTCAAAATAACCAACATTGCAGCTGTAGGGAACGCTTGAATTATCCTCTTTTAATCCGTTTTTGTTTAAAAATAAATAAAAATCCACCGTAGACTACTTCCTGTCAAGAAATTCCTTGCAGATGATTATTTTCTAAGTATCAGAGTATGGAAGCACTCGATATCAGTAAAGCAACCTCCTGCTGCCTCCTGCATTATATCATTATATGCACATTAAAAACAGGTGGTACTCATGGGCTGTTGGAGTGATAGTCAACGAGAACTTCCAAACTCCAGCACTTACAAAAAAATCATCTGCAAGGAATTTCTTGACAGGAAGTAGCTCATAAAATGTCTACGGTGAATTTTTATGAAACAAACACTTACAGATTGAAAGAGGATAATTCAAGCTTTCCCTACAGCTGCAATGTTGTTGATTTTGACGTTGTTTAATATAATTAGAGAGGACTTTGGGAAGTGTCACCTAGGTATCACCTTGCTGGCAAGATGGCTGCGGTCTGAATATGGAGAATTGAGCTGTTTTACTGCAGGCAGCAATTCACATAACGTGTGTGTGTGCTCTATGCAAGTCAAAGACGCAGGGGTGTGTGTGTGTGTGATGCAGACAAAGGGGAAAGGCTGAAGGTGTGGCGTCATTAAAACCACAGCACAGAGCCTCTCTCTCCCGTTTCACTCGGTGTGAATGAATGAGTGAATGTGTCGCTGCTGGTCGGGTGGAAACCTCATATCTCCATATTTAATATAAAACGTATTATTCACTGTGGCTGGCAATCCAGTCTGGCAGTGTGCCACGGGTTCGACTCCCGATCCTGACGGCTTTTACTGCATGTCACCCCCCCCCCATCTCTCTCCCCATTTCCTGTCAGCCTACTGTCAATCCCTCTATAAAAAAAATATATATAATACAGTATATATAAAATAAAGGCGAAAGCCAAAAAAAACCGCATTATTCAAGCACATTTCAGCCACCTCTTTTGACCATTAGGACATAGACATTAGACACTTGCCCAAATGTGCTGACCTCATCACATTTGTGATGACGTCTATGGCCTTTTTAAGCCCAAGGAGTGTTTTTCGTGCAAAACTAATGCTTGGAATGGATTCAGAATAATGAAATCCCCCTAGTTTGGCCATAGACCCCCTAGTTTGGCCATAGCACAAATGTGCTGACTTCATCACATTTGTGATGACGGCTATGGCCATTTTTTGCCCAAGGCTGAATAGGCTTGTGTTATTTGTTGTATCTTCCCTCTGTGTATTTTGTATTTACAAAGCTTAAAAGGCCAACATGAATGTCATTTTTATTTATATCTTTCAATGTCCAATGCCAAGACGCAGAATTGAATAATTAATTGCAATCATTTGTATGGCAACTAATCAACAACTAAGATGTTCATGATGGCAGTGGCAGTTGACAGTGACAGCCTATACTCAGTGGGTGGTTCGGAAAATAAACATTAAGGTTTGTTTTTCTTTTCTTTCGTTCTTCAGTTCATGTTGAATGGCACGCAGTGTGTCTTTAATAATATGAGAGGCTGAAGATTAGTCTGTTTGCTTATTAAAGCCTAAAAGATTAAAGGGACAAGATAAGGCGTGTGTGCGTGCGACGTGCGTGCATGCGTGTGTGCGTGTCTGTGCGCCTTTTCAGAATCTCAGACTGTGGGACCACCAGCTTGATGTTTAAATTAGAGATCTAACCGGTGATATGGAGGTGACAGAAGGTCAAGGGCAGTTAGATTTCCATCTGTATTGATTTTGTACCTGTAAGCTTTGTTTGTCCTCGCCAATGAGATTGATCATGTGTGTGTGTATGTGTATTAGGGCTGCGAATCTTTAGGTGTCCCACGATTCGATTCGATTCCGATTCTTGGGGTGACGATTCGATTCAAAAACGATCTTTTCGATTTTTCCGATTCTCGATTCAAAAAAGATTTTTTTCGATTCTAAAGCAGTTTATTTTATTAAAAACAATTAAATAGAATTTTAGCATGATCTACTCCAGTCTTCTGGCATGAAAGCAGAGTACATTTAGTAAAAAGCTTGTATAATTGTAAAGGTTTTATCAACTGAATGATTTAAACACACAAAGGTTAAATCCAAGAGTAAGAGAACATGTCTCATTTATTTAGCTTGCACAAATTTGAACCAGTACAAAAGTTACAAAATCTGTTCTCACTCAATACCAGAACAATACATTAGTATTAAAACAGGTGTAAAATAAATACAATTGGCAGGCTTAGCTTAGCTGGTAGTAAATGCACTATGCAGAAACCCAGGCCATAATGCATTGCATGCACAGGTACATTTGTGAAAAAAACCCCAAAAAAACCCCCATTTTTTTTCTTCTTTTTTTTTAATCGATTTTTGGAAAATGAGAATCGATTCTGAATCGGACAGCATTAGAATCGCGATTCTAACTCGAATCGATTTTTTTTGACAGGCCTAATGTGTATGTATATATAATATATCCAGAAGTGCTTGGAAACAAACCACTAGTGTTCGCTGTTGCCGTGGTGAGTTTTTTAGTTTTATGAAGATGTACTCATCTTTACCTGACAAACATTACCGGGATGCGTCGGTCCCTTCAGTCCAAGTGCTAAGAAATGTCAATGCAAATGTCTGGAAAACAGGGTTTGGTCATCTGTTGTGTCACAGGACTTAAAATGTCCCTTGTCAGTGTTACTTTGACAGTAGAGTCGGGGCCGTCATTTTGGGTCCCAGAGAATGGCTGAATACCTCCACTTTTATGCATATTTTCTGTAACTTTATTTTGCAGATGAATCTGATTTTAGATTGGCATCTTCCACCGGGTTGGGCTTCTTGTCTGCAACCATACATTCAATAACCACCTTCAATCTTCCCTTAAATACAGTGAAAATAGCCCGATCTACAGGCTCACAACATGGCTCATTGTGACGTGTTGTGGGCTTGTAAATAAACAGTGTTTGCTAAGTACCAGTAGTCTTTTCTTTTGCCACCCCTCTAGTTTTCAATGAAATTACGCCTCGAGTCGTCGGGCAGATTCTTGTTTTTTTAGCCACTTAAAAGATGAGACTTGGAAATGACTTCACTTTCAGATGAATATACAACGCTGGCAGTGTCTTTACCCTGAAGCAGAGCCGTTGAAAGAGAGTTATGTCACTCTTAGATCTCACCGCAACGAACACCATCATGTGGTTCATGTGTCGTGTGTGTCGCACTGTACTAGACCCATATATATATATATGAGGATCCAACGTTGGAACTATACATTACTGTTTGGAACTATTGGTAGCACGGTGGCAATAAAGCGTTAATGTCTGCATTCTCGTTGTTCTTCTTGTCTCTAAACACGCCAAAACGGATTCCAAACAAGTTGGTTTTACCAATAAATTACAGAATATTGAATGTGATATGAATATCCTATTAGCTTACAATGAAAGGCTATGGAAGAGTCGTCATAACTCTCTCTCTCAATAGCCCTGCTCTGAATCTGTGTGTGTGTGTGAGTGTGTGCGTGTGTGTGTGCGTGCATATTCATTCCCCTCGGAGAAAATGAAGGTAATGCAATCACATGTGAAATGGGACTCATGTGGCCCATCGGGCCAGCGGAGCCAACCACACAGTCAGCCATGTGAGCACATGTGGCATTGATCAGACTCGGGAGCCACGAACATCTCTTTGGAGAGCATCTGTCTGCCAATCCTTCTCAACAATTTGTGGAGTGTGATTTCAATCTCTTCAGTCAGCATTTTCAATCATGACCAGCTGTTTATTCCAACCCGGGGACTGACACCTTATGACTTGACAGGATGTGAAACAGTGAAAGTGATTCCGCTCTAGATTGGAAGGGTTTCCGCGGCATTACTCGGCTGTATGCTGGGATGTGTATAATAATAATGTATACAACGAATCAGGATCATCACTGCGATGCCAAGTATGGGGGTTCGTGCAAAGGAAATGTATCGGTGGAACAAAAACATTTAGCCACTTAACGCATTAAAACCGGGAAAGCTGTGTCATTCGTTGGCTATTTAAAAAATAGCAGAGATACAAGCTCACAGTGCGGCACTTTGTGCCATGCTGTGAGCTTGTACATCTGCTATTTTGGAACATATTTGAAACATTGAACTTGTTTGACTGCCACCTAGTGTGCATTGGAGGTAGTTAGCTTCCGCCACCCATTTACATCCTGTCTCCCAGCCTCGCAGAGTGAGCGAAGAAGCGGCTTATGTTAGCAGTAACTTACGATGTTTATCTGTCGCCAGAAACGGCAATATGTCGATCGCGATGCGCTGGAAAATCACAAATCACATCCGTAACTCATGATGGATCATCATCACCGTGGACAGCGCCATATTCTTCCGAGATAACAGCCAAAAAATATTTCTACTTTATATGGGATCCTTCTATGGAATGCGCACGCACGTTTCCTTGTGCTGGGGGTGACGAAGGTATTGCCTGGCAACCGGGACAGGACTAAAGGTTGGTTTTCAGCGTAGCCGTTTCATATTGATACAAACGTTATAAAGCTGTGATATCGCGGTTTCGGCAGACAATGGGTCTCGATTACAAAGACGCAACATTGCGGCTTCGGCAGTAAAAATATATATGGATTAAATTTTAGCCCAATATACTTTTATGAATCACGATTTATTTACCTTCAATGACATCCAAAAAAGGAGCACCAGGGTTAAAGTGCTTACCGTAACAGTTGACACACAACACTACCGTATTCGTATTATAGTATAAACCGACTCGTATTGGTGCAAAGTTATCGTCGCAGAACATAGTGGGCTGTGTCTACATACAAAGAGAACACTGACAAAATGGTCAGTTCAGAGTTATAATAAGTTATGTAATCAACAAAACTCCAGTCAAATGGAACCCAAAAGCTGGGACTTACTGCGATGACAATGTGCATACCGGTAATTTAGTAGAATGGCATACAGACATTTTAGAGATGACGAGTTGAATTACTGGACTAAACGACACATTGATTGTGTGTATTTTTTGTGTGTACCTTTCCTTCATCTGGGCCTATCTGTTTGGTCTCCCCCCTCTCTCTCTCCATTGCATTGTGCAGCAGGGTTGTGTTGGTTGCCATGGCATTCGGCAGGGCATTCATTGCTCTGTGTGTGTGTGTGTGACAAAGGGCGTAATGTCTGCGGGCCAGTCTTGGATTACAGGAACACAGTTCCGTTTTCCCCAGGAGAGAAGAGGGTTACCGCCAGCCTGACGGTCACGCCTGCTAATGTTAGACTCAATAAACACTAATCCGTCCGTCCTTCCAGTTCACTCACTCACGGGGCACCACCTGGGTTTGTTCAGGAGTTTATTCACAAATAAACTGCTGTGGATATATTTCTGTTCTGTGTCGAACACCTGTGTTGTTTGTCCCATGCACCCCCCTTCTTACTTTCCTTGTCTAGCTGCCAGAGTTGCCTAAACCACTTACTATAATTGACTTCGGGCCTTTTCTCTTTTTATAAAGTAGTTTCCGAATCTTGGTAGTTGAACCAAATTGACCCGTAAGGGTAAACTCAGAGTTACAGACCTGTAATGCTCCATTTGGAGCATCAAGAAACCCAGAGGGTCCCTGGCCTGGTGCCCCACTTGTTATCGGACCGGTACTCAGTATCGATCGAAACTTCTGCCAATATTCAACATCACTTTAAAGTAACGTAAAGTCGACTAAATAATCCCAAGATTTTAGTCGACTAAATCTACAGTTGATTTAGTTGACTAAAATTGTTGTTTTGGCAGGCCTTGATGTCGTCGTAATGGCAGGTTTTACACTTTGGTTGCATGCTGAAAATGGCCGAATGCGTTGTGATCTTGTAGATCTGCTATTTTCAGCGTGCAACCAAACGTAAAATGACTTGTCTTTTAGTTCTACTGGATCTCTTATCCACTAGTTTTTATTTGTTCACGAAATTGTCAGTATATTTAGTCTTAGTTTTAGTCATCATAGCTTGTCTTCCTCAGTGAAAGTACTAGTCGACGAACCTTTTTCGTCATAGATTTAGTCTACGAAATCAACACTACTTGGCTCCTAGGTAGCAGAGCCATAGAGTAAGACAGAGTTACGACAACTCCGTTCAATTCATGGGGCCAGTCCAATGGCGGCTCTTCTACATAGACTTCTGTTGAATGGGGACAACAAATGGGGACAAGTCCTGGACCGAAAGTTGGCAGAAATGCATTGGACTCGGGCAACAGCCCAGCTTTAATGATCTTAAATCCCTTTATTTTAGATTGTTTTTTAGTAATAGTACAGCTTAAACATTAAAGAGACTTTAGTTGTCACTGTACAATACTTAACCCATTCTGGGCGGGAACCCCTTTTGGTGTTAGCATTATGTTATGCCTTAGCTATTGAAAAATAGCAGATCTACAAGCTCATAGCCCGCCACCGAGTGGCGCGCTACGAGCTTGTAGGTCTGCTATTTTTGAAATATCGAAGAACGACTGACATAGAAACATAAATTTATTTATTTGCGCCGCCCTCGTTGAAAACGATGTATTTCCAGCTTGTTCAGGCTGCATGAACAGCGTACGAGTGCTCAGTTTTCTGCCCTCTCAATATCCTAACTCTGTCTTACTCTATGGCTCTGCTAGGTAGGTACCCTGATGCAAAATAGGCCCGTAGTGTCTTTACAAACATGGTCAGTGTTTTCCCCACCATCAGCTGCTCACCTCTGTGGTCAGTTACTACAGTTCTTCACAACAACAACAACTAGCCCCCCTCTGACCTTACTACGGTCTACTTACTCTACTAACTCGCTGTCCTAGCTCCTCTGTCAGGGGGGTTAACAAACAATGCTCGTGGGTTGCTATGCAGGATGGGCTGGCAGCCAGGGCTCTTCTATAGGAAGTTATCAACAACAATGGAGCGCAAAAGGCAAGCGGGCGGTAATTCACTGCCCAGGGAGACAGACTATTGAGACATCCTCTCTGAGGTTTAAAGTCAGATTAAAGCCTTGTGTGCAGAGAAGGCTGCCGGGGAAGGCAGTTTATTTCCCCTCCACAATCTGCCCCTCTGTGTCATCGGATCAGGTGCACAAAGAAAGAGCCAGCAAGCGCCATGGGCTTCGGGAGCTTAATTTGAGCCACTGGAGTTTACTGACGGTGCAATTGATGTTTTTGTGGATTTAATAACTTCACTTTAAAGCTATTCCTCCTCGCTCCTCCTCACACTAGATAAGACACGTCCGTCGTCCGCCCTCGAACATATCTTCTGAAAACATTGTTCCAAATAAATATAAGAGTGAATAATTATTTATAAGATGCACTAATTAACGCACAAATCTCCACCAGGAGGCATACCTTACCTGCCTCCCTCCATCTTTTTGTGAGTCTGGGGCGTGTCAGCTGAGGACAATGTTTTGGGGTTGTGCGCATGCAGTGGTGGAAAAAGTACTCAAATATTTTACTCAGGTTAAAGACGAGTATCAATACAACATTTATAAAATAATACTCTGTTACAGGTTCACTTGAGTTCACGTGAGTAAAAGTACGAAGATTGCACCAAATGCACCAAAAGTAAAAAGTATTCATAATACAGAATGTCCCATTTTCCCAAGTTGTCCCAAGTTTTCAAAATGCATGCAAATCTTTTGAAAATAGCCAAAAGTATAGGGCTGAAATGGCTAATGTATGTTTTGTAATAATGATGATTATCTCAAATAATTACAATTAGGCAAGTATAGTAATAATGATGTAATGTCTTCTGCTAACTAAGTGTGATTGTTAATTCATTGTGAAAGATGTTTGTATGGGGCACGGTGGCGTAGTTGGTAGTGCTGTCGCCTCAGCTAGAAGGTCCTGTGTTCGATTCCCGCTGGGGACGCTGTGGGCGCTGGTGGCGTGTTCTCTCCTCCGCGTCATCTGTACCCGACCTGATGGAGGGGAAAGGAACTGGTTGGAATAATGTCTTCCTTCCACGTGCTACATCCAACCAGGGAAACTCGTGCATGAAGGAAGCATGAGTTCAAGTCTGTTGCTCTCCCCAGGTTGGCGGAGGGTGTGTAGAGCCCAGGATCACATTAGATAATTGACACAGGGGTGAAAAATGGGTTACAAAATCGTGGGATAAAAATTATAAAAAAAGAAAAGACTGATGTTTGTATGACCACGGGTCAAGGAAAGGTTTCAATGTTACAGTATGTGCTGGGTTTTCACTCACCCACATTGGCTGTGGTGTAAAAAGTATGACGGAATTGAAAATGTACAAAAGTATCGGCATCAAAATATACTTAAAAAAAGTAAAAGTACTCATATTGCAGAATGTTCAAAATGTGTAGAAAATCTATTTTCAAATGGCCGAAATGTATAGGGTTGAAGTGGTTAATTCGAATAAGAAAGAAAATCTAGCAATTATTCACTAAAGTTTTCAAATAATTGTAGTGAAGTAAAAGTAAAACTTTTGGTTCTGAAATGTAGTGGGGTAAAAGTAAAAGTACTGGAAATTGGAAATACTCAAGTAATGTACAAATACCTCAAAATTGTACTTAAGTAAAAGTCCTTGGCAACAAGACGATAGGCAACGAAAGGCCGTGAGCGGTTTGTTTACAGTAGGCTTATCTGTAAACAGACATACTGTAGCAATCTCATAATCTTCACCCATAAGAAAAATATCCCTTAACAAGAACAATGTTGGTGTGGCTAGAGTTTAGCTGAACAATATATATTTGTTTACGTGCATAGAATATCTGAGACTGGACTGCAACTTTGACAAGATGCTATTTGGGTCTGGAGCCTTGACTCCACGTGATGATTGGCTAGTCCCAGCAGTCCATGAGGCAGACAAACGTATTCAGGAACTGAGGAGGTCCAACGATACTGATCGGCTGAGTAGTTTATGACGTTTAGCTGTGGACAGACGCACATACGGACGGGATTGAGTGGCTATAAAAAAACAATAACGATTAATTCAAAAAAGAATCTGCACTGGATGATGAAGATGATGATGAGTGATGATACATTTTTGAGCAGTACCTCCGCTCCAATGCGCACCTATGTCTGTCTGTCTGTCTCTGTGTCTGTATGTCGGAGCACAGAAAGCTGCAACACCTAAAGTGGCCAGTAGAGTACAGCACAGAGTAAAGTGTCACAGAGGACACTACAGTACGAGCCCTGGGCCGTTCCTGGGGCTCTGGATGTTTGCCGGAGACCCCCCACACGGACACCCCCCCCCCCCGGGGTACCCCCACATGGTAACTTTGTCATTTCTCGACCGTTGATGAAATCTCATCATGTGATAAATGTCATGGCATCGGAACGGCACAGTCATTCTAGGCATCGCCAGCTTTTCCCATACAGGCAGGCCTATCGGAACAACTACATATTATAGGTGGGTTTGTTTCTGCGCAGCAAAGTTATGGGTCGTAACGTAATGCAGCACTCAGTCATTCAGCAAATCTGCAGTGCATCTCTCTAGTCTGAGACAGAGGTCACATGATCACAGACTGCAGCTCTGACTGACTGACTGACTGTAATCACGCACAGCTGATTAGAAAGTGGTTTTGCTCCCTGAATGTGCACACACGCACACACACGCACACACACACACACACACACACACACACACACACACACACACACACACACACACACACCCAGTGATGTTTGTAAACTAGAAACCCATCTATTGTTAATATTCACAATAGACCTAGACAGTATATACAGTCCATATACACAATGTGGAGAGATTTGTTTGTGTGTGTGTGTTAGGGCTGCACGATATGGACAAAAAATCATATCACGATATATATGGCAGATATCTCGATATCGATAGGATGACGATATATCGTGCAGCCCTAGCTGACACCGTCGTCGGGAGACTCCAGACCTGAATCGCCAGAACATATTTTCTTAATGGACCTGGCTAGCGATGCAGGGCTGGAGCCAGGCTACAACAGGACAGAGGGACAAACGAGTGATGCTTTATTTTCCGAGGGGCACAGGCTAAAATAGAGGGCTGGCTTTAGAAGTGGACGATATATTGTCGATATAGACGATATATCGATATG
Organism: Protomyctophum bolini; assembly: GCF_963924005.1. Classification (NCBI taxonomy): domain Eukaryota; kingdom Metazoa; phylum Chordata; class Actinopteri; order Myctophiformes; family Myctophidae; genus Protomyctophum; species Protomyctophum bolini. The sequence goes on from NC_137875.1 coordinate 15,548,059, forward strand.
TCGACGATATATCTATATTGCGATACCGTTGCCTTTTTGCGATACTGATATTGTGCATGTTCATACCTCGATATCGATACGATAACGATATATTGTGCAGCCCTAGTGTGTGTGTGTGTGTGTGTGTGTGTGTGTGTGTGTGTGTGTGTGTGAATCTGGACATTTTTTGCACTTTGGGTTCTACTGTGTATAATCTGTGTGTGTGTGTGTGTGTGTGTGTGCGTGCACGCACCTTGTGCATGCTGTACTGAGGCAGCTATCTGATTAGTGGTTTATTTTCTCTGCCTTCACCTTAAGTGGTTCAAGTGTTAGGGTTGTAAATGTTTACTTTCCAGCGAGTGTGAGCCTGTCGCTGTTCTTACTGAATGCCCAGGGGTGCGTCGGAGAATCACGCACGCACACGCACGCACACACACTGAATTCACACATTTAATACATAACTGATTGTTGAAATTTGAAAACATAATGGTTCATAGGTAAATATAAATTAAATCATATGGCGTGAACTAATAATTTAGTAAAAATGGCAGCACTGCCGGTTGTTAAATTCAGGCTAGGCCAAATTGGCCATATAGTACTATATAAGGGTTGGGGTCAGGAGTCGGGACCAAAGAAGGACCCCCAAAATTATCTGTATCTGGCCCTATAGCTGGACCCTCATCTGAAAATATGCTGTGTCATACAAGATACAAGATGTATGTAAAAAAACTAATAATAATCCATCCGTTGTGAGGTTGTAGCTGATTAACTACAAACTCACTTTCCAATCCTGTGCTGCGTATAGAGATCACTGCCCTTCCTGTCTGCAGCTGATAGGTCTGTTACACTTGAACTATCTTAAAGACTGCGTCTCTCTCTCTCTCTCTCTCTCTCTCTCCCAGGCAGCTCTGTTGCTAATCATTCACCAGCATCGCTAAATGGCTTTGTTTGTTTTGGTGCTTTACATTTGGACCAGAAGGGAGGGATCACAGTTTTCTGTTTTTATAGATATTGAACCAATGAAAAGTGTTAACAGAGTAAAAACTCACAGCCCCAGCGTACAATTGCAGACTGTCACTGTAACCCGACGAGGGAAATAACTAAATATGGAGACGGACACAGGACTAGCTTCACACAGCTCCTTCTCAGACGCTGTCCTCACGCCAAGTGAGGCTCTTTATTTAGAACACACCCAAATCATAGTACACGGCCATCACAGGTGGCGTACGTACATGTTCAATCAATTATTCAATCAAAGCATCACATCAAACAGCATAAATAATAATAATATTAGTTTGCCTCTTCTTCTTCAAAAAAAAGTTTTTACTTAAGTAAAAGTATCAATACTGCAATGTAGAACTACTCTGTAAACGTCCGGAATTCAAAGTACAAAAGTATTGGTACCAAAAGTACTAAGTATTCACTATGCAGAATGTCTAATTTCAAGTTTTAAAATGTCTAAAAATCTTTTGAAAATATCTGATTGTGTTTTGTAATAATAATCCAAGTAACTAGTAATAGTAGTATGTATGTTTTCAAATAAATTAATTTGAGTAAAAGTACAATATTTGGATCTGTAGATGTAGTGGAGTAGTATTGGATAATGGAAAAACCAGAGTAAAGTACAAATTCCTCAAAACTGTACTTAAGTACAGTACTTAAGTAAATGTACTTTACTGCTCAACAAAACGTATTAACAGGAGCCTGTGACCAAACGGTGACTACAGTGCTCCCGTTGGAACACAGGTTCTGTTTTCCATTTTCCTGAAAACTAAAACACTTTTGGACATACTGTAAGTGTCCCCAGTGCGATGATTTGACAATGTTTTGATCTCACGGTTTACGAATGGTAGAGCACACCATAAAAGGTATACAAATGTCTTTATTTGGCTGACAACTTTTCAATCCTCTTGTGGATCTTCATCAGGTCAGGACCTGATGGAGAAAGAAGCTTTTTCCACCTTTTATGGAAACCGTTTCCCAAACAGTGGGTCGGGACCCATTTGTGGGTCGCGGACACATTTTTCTCATAGGGACAATAAGGCCATGACACGGTTAGCACTTTCAATATCAAATGACACTGATCATCCCCTGGATTTCCTTTTTCAACTATCTAACAGCCATCTGGACAAAGATGCAGAACCTTAGCATGGAAAAAGATCTGTTTGAGGGGGCAGTTTTGCCCCCTCAGCCATCGCAGCATGAAAAAACTGCCCTGCCGATAGGGTGGTTCTGTGCACAGTGGGGACCACATGTTTATGTACTGTCTTTATATTGTTTTTCTGTGCTATATGTTGTTTTGATTTCGGTGTTTGCTTTGATCAGACTATGAAGATGAATATCCTTCGGGACAATAAAGATTATTATTAAGGTTGACTGAAGCAGACAACCTGGAGGGTTGTGAATGTTGTGTCAAGCAGGGAGGCAGCACACAATGGAAAGGTCTAATTGTTTCAAAGTCCACAGTCGGTCGTGACATGCTGCAGTCCGGTTCCCGGGCGTGGGACAGTTTTATGGCGCTGCTACTATCTCTCTCTCTCTCTCTCTCTCTCTCTCTCTCTCTTCTCACTTGATGTGAAACAGCCCACTAAAGGTAGCCCGTAAAAATAACAAAACAAAAAAGAAAACGATTTGCCCGAGGGAGCATGATCACTGTAGTGTGTCCCATTTCAGCAACTGGTGTATGAGATGAATTCGTGTGCAGTTACTTGTCTTGGGCCTGAGAAGATTAAAATGCCTCTAAAATGTCTGTGTTGTGTTTTGAGATTAGCTCGTTTTATGATTTCAATTTTCAAAGCCCTGGAGGAGCTTCTCTCTCCCTAAAGTTTGTTAACATATCATTGGAATTCCATCAACCTCCCTCTTTCTTCCCCCCCCTGACACTTTTTGTTGTTCTAAGACTTTTGGAATAACATGTGTTGGTGCCTTTTATAATCTAAGGGCACCTCTTGGCTGAGTAGAACCTTATGATATATAGAAAGATATCTGATCTCACCCCAGCAGGCAGACCTGTGGTCACTTCTGTGAGAGTAATGGAATTCTGTGGTCTGCCCCAGTATAAATGGAATTTCAATTGCAGTCAGGCACGGTTCACAGAACTTGCATAAACGGACCACCCTGATCATGGCTTTAGAAGGTATAGGTAGAAGTGGAATATATAAACGTCACGTGATTATGAATGTTTGCTCTGGCCAGATAAGAATAGTGGCATATCTAGCCCCCGTGTGTTGGCGTGCATTATTACAGAAGGCACACCTGTCTCACTTAGGTGATTTGGTGATGTCATTTGTCGAAATGCTGCCCCTACCACTCTTTTACCCCTATAGAGATAAGTTCATCACTCAGCACATACATTTATTAAAATAAATGTAGTTTTCGTTTTTGGCTAGGTGGCCAAGCCTTCATCCAATCAGGATAGAGAGGGGCCTTCCGCCAATCATGATCGAGCGGGGGCGGGGCTTGGTGTGCGTGCTGTTGGCCTGTCGCGTGGACCGGGAGGTTTTCCAAATCTCCCAATTCACTGAATGCTCCTTTTAAGGCCATTGATGGGAAATGACCACCACACATTACATTGCTGTTACGTTTGAACTACGGCACTTACCTTCTCAAACCACTGGCTAAAGGCTCCACATGTTCATCCTGAACTGGGAAGATCTACCGCCGGTTTTGATGCTCTAGTTCCATGGAATAATCCGCTAAAGATTAATGTGGCGACATATATAACAAAGTAATAACCTGCTCTCAACTCTCCCTACCTCACTATGTAACTGTTTTTAACCTACTAGTTTTCTGTTTGGGTTTTATTCAGTTGTTTCTGTGTATGTGTCTTCATTGTTGGTGTGTGTGGCGTGCGTAATCTCGTGACGAGGGCAAACCTCAGTGCTCCTTTCGAGAATAAATAAAGGTTAAAGATGGAGTGCCATCAGGTACTATGATTATACTAGGAGGAAGATTTTTTCTGTTTTTCTGTGGCCAAACCCACCAGTTCATTTAAGTATAGTTTTCACCTTAGCCTGGTTTTCGCCCACCTGAACCCACCCACCTGCCTTGCCCACAGCTGTAGTGTGTTGTAGGGGGCAATCCAATGAGGCATCTATTTTTTTCATATCTATTATTATAACCACACCTGGGGGTCTATTAGAGTAATGTTAACTCCATAGACACATACTAAACAGACGCATCACAGCACTCCATCTCTAATCAATCAATGGTGTCTTATCTGTTTCAGGTGACCTGTCCCCAGTGCAGATGTGCCCAGTCCCCCAGTCCCAGTTCATCCCCCTGGCCGAGGTACTGTGCTCCGTCATCTCCGACATGAACTCCTCCCACGTCACTGTCACCCAGGAAGCACTCATCAACCACATGAGCAAAGCCCATCCAGGTAACACTGACATGATATATACATGATCAACCACATGAGCAAAGCCCATCCAGGTAACACTGACATGATTTATATATATATATATATATATATAATGTATATATCAACCACATGAGCAAAGCCCATCCAGGTAACATATTATTGTTGCTGTCGGGAGGAAACCTCATAACTCTATTTTTGAGATTTTTGATTATATTGTTTATTGAACAATTGTTATGGAAAGTAGTAGAAGGTGCTTTGGACAAAACCTCTTAACTCCATTGGACCCTCAAAATGTCTACTAAAGCATCCAACTCCACCACCTCTCCCCCTCTCATGGAAGTAATTGACAATATATATAAAGTTACAACACCAACTTTGATGAGGCTGTATTGCTTTGTTTTAAAAATATAAGGTATTCTTAATTTCCTGTAAAATGTATATTTTTCATTTTGGAGTTTCCTCCCGACAGATGTATACATCCATGTATCATCCCTCGTCACTGTCAGGTGGAAACCTCCTATCTCCGCATTTTAGGGGGAAAACGAGAAATGAAATGTCATATACTGTAGGTAGGTGGCCGCTTACTAAGTGCTTAGAGGCTTAGATTAACCCATTTAAGACCTGAGGCCATTTCTACAAATGCCTTCTAAACTTAACCAGTATTTCTTTTGACATTTTTCAAAAATATCAGATGTGCAAGCTCACAAGACGTGACACGCACACGCTGTGAGCTCTAAAGTGACACAGATGCCTTACAATACAATACAGTTAATGCTATTTAGTAACAATAACTATAATAGATTATATTAGATTGTTAATACTTTTCATTGGTTCAATATTTATAAAACCCCACAGACAGACTGAACCACTTTGTATTGTTCTTATTGAACTTTTAAAGTTTATTAAATTAGCTCTTCTATTAAGCAAAGGATTACAATTGGCTTCTTCTTCCTTTTCATGCACAATGCCTCTTTTTCAAACTAAACATTTGAAACTAACTAAATTGTTGGACGGACCCTGATGTAAACACCGCTTTTTCTGGTTTTATCCTCGTATAGCACCCAACATTCCCAATCAATCAATTAACTTTAATTGCCAAAATAGCGTGGCAGGGTGTGTACTAGATCGGCCATTTTTTGCTACTTTTGTGTGACTCCGCAGTATGACGAAGTAAGGCATATTACATGAAGAGGTTGAAATATGCTGTCTTCGTAACCGTTTTCTTCTCGTCTCTTGTACTCCGTCTCAGGGATGACCATTCCCACCCAGGACATCCTCTACAACGCTCTGGGCGCTCTGATCAAGGAGAGGAAGATCTACCACACGGGGGAGGGCTACTTCATCGTCACGCCGCAGACCTACTTCATCACCAACAGCGTGGTCCGGGACAAGAGCTGGTGGACGTCGCCGTCGGGGGACGAGCCCCCCTCGCCTCCCCCCATCACCTACCTGCTGAGCAACGAGGCCTGCGTGGAGAGCCACGCCCAGACGCCCCCGGTGGCCCACTGCAAGTCCTGCAGCTGCTTCTCGCCACCGCAGCAGACGTCCTCCGCTAACGTCGCCGCAGCGGCAGTCCCGCCGTCCTCCGTCCCGGACCAGCACTCCGTCTCGGCGACCCTGAGCGAGTGCACGGGCAAGAGCCTGAAGTGGCCCAGCCGGCCCTCGGACCACAAGCCCGCCGTGCAGCATCAGTCCACGTCCACGGCGGCCGACGGCCAGGCTAGCGAGGTGAGCAAGACCACGGCCACGACCACGGCCGCCAGCCGCGGCAAGGACAAGGACCACGGCAAGGACAAGCCGGGGAGGAAGTTTGGCCTGAGCCTGTTCTGGAGGAATGGAGCGAAGAAGGAAAAGCCAAAGAAAGAGTACGCCTCGTTTTCAGGCCAGTTCCCCCCGGAGGAGTGGCCGGTGAGGGACGAGGATGACCTGAATAACCTGCCCCGTGACCTGGAGCACGCCATCATCAAGCGCATCAACCCTGAACTCACCGTGGACAACCTGACGCGCCACACGGTCCTCATGAAGAAGCTGGAGGAGAGAGGGGACCGGGTGGACCGGGTGCTGGAGAGGGGTCTGGATCGAGGCGACAGGGGAGTAGACAAGGGTATGTCCACTGAGATCCTCTCCAAACCCAGGCACCATCAGTCCTCCAGGGCAGGCGGCGCGGGAAGGAAGTCCGCCCACAAGACGTCTCGCAGCAAGAGGAAGGCCCACTCCTCCAGGGAGAAGCAGCGAGAAAGGGACAAGGAGAGGGAGCGGGTCAAGAGTAAGGGCCCCGTGTGTGGGAACGACTACCCAGAGGAAGAGGACTTGGTCCCTTCTCGCCTCAGACCAGAAGTGCCTGTCGATGAGCCGGAGCATCTCGACGACATCGGAGCCACGGACGCCAAGTGTCTCTACAAGAAACGCATCGACAACCCTTTCCACCTGCCAGTCAAAGAGCCGGCGCAGGGACCTGTTGCCACTACTGCCAACAGAGAACAGAGGAGACGGGAAGGGAAGGACGTCAAGGCGCCAGGGGCAGCAGGGAAGAAGGACAGAGCGGGGCACCGCTCCAAGTCGTGGGACCCGCATCGTGCTAAAGCCGCGGTTGCCGAAGCAGAGCGTGCATTGAAATCTCGCACGTCGGATGACCGATACGACTGCCCTCGCGAGAGGGTGGACTTGACTCGGCTCCACCGCGCCGACCTCAGCAGGGAGCGGCTGTCAGACTACGGCTCTGCATACCCCCAGAGCAGCACCCTGAGGATAGACGACAAGGTCCGACACCAGAGGGAGGCCAAGAGCTGGGAGACAGAATGCAAACACAGGCCCTTGCCGGAGCCCGACTACAAGACTGCAACGGACCAAAGGCTTCACGTAGGTCAGACCTCGGAAGATGACGTCCCTCACATGGGGCTGCACGATGAAAGCCTCCACAGCCGTAGCGACGACCCCGTGACAAGCTACCCGTACGACCCGGCCTTACCCTGGTCTAACTTGCCTAAGCTGTCTCTGCAGCGGAAGCACACTCTCAGACACGCAGAAACGCAGGGGGACGATGTCCACAGGCCTGATCTGCTCTCCTCACACCAGCAGGTATGTAGCACGTCGGCAGCCAGCCAGGAACAGCAAGGAACGGGAATCGGTATCGGCGTCAGAGACCTGGAAGAGGAGGAGGAGCCTGAGGCCGATGTCGTCGCAACGATTACCAACGCCGACGGCTTCTTAGAGGACGACCACAGGCTCTACCAGAAAGTAGACGAGGACGACGAAGAGGACGAGGACGCCTGCAGCTCCTTGTTCCTGAACGAGGAGGACATTGTAGACTCCGCGGCGGCCTACCGGGCCCGTGTGGAACGCTACCACGAGCAGCAGTTCTTGGCCTACCGTGACCGAGGATCTGATATACAGTATCAAGAACCCCATCACGGCATCTATCGTGATTGTCCTCCTCCTCACTCGCTCCTGGCTCACACAGACAGTGTCATCGCCCAGAAGGAGTCCTCGCTCAGCCCCGCCACCCATCACCATCTGAGGAACAACAACATATCCCCGGGGACCCCCCAGCGTGAGCCTAGCCCCCGGCGAGGAGCACCCATTCAGGGGGAGAGACAAGACGCCAGCCCCGGCTCTGTGACCCAGAGCCTGGACGCCGCCGAGGCTGCGGACAGCAGCATTTTCGACTACACGCCGACGAGCGAAGTGGAATCGGACGCCGAGACCCTGCAGAAGTCTTTCGACGAGGGAGACAGGGAGTCTCGTGTGCGGTGTGCGGTGCAGGAGGTGAAGGACGGAGGATTTGAGAGCCACGGGGACAAAAGGGTCCCTCGGAGCCATAGAGCCGGCCTGGGCCTCCCCACCGGAGCCAGAGGGGAGGGCGAGATGGGAGAGAGCCAGAGCATCACAGGAGACAGTGGGATAGACTCCCCTCGGTGAGTCAAACATCACACATTTAGGACATAAATAAATGTAAACAAAGCAGATTCTGCCAATATAAAGAAAATCTCACCATGTCAACGAATTGACACAAATATATTTGGGCTTGTTTTCAAAGTGTAGTTGCTTATTCGGGCTTTCTAATGTTGTTATTACTAGTGCTTCTCAAAAAAGATTATGTCAAGCACCCCCAAACTAATATGTATTTGTCTGTGAACCCCCATCTGAAAAGCTCCCCCATACACAATTTGTGTAGTTAAAATGTTTCAAAAATATTCCAAATATTTATATACTGTACACATTTTTCAAGAATTCTTGAAAATACCCCATGTACAATCTACTTGAAGATTGGCTTTTTTCAAAAACGTCTACTGTATGTTTTTTGGGGCCCCATGAAAAACCTTCGATGCTATCTATATGAAGAAATTCCTTCAGGAATTAGGAAAGTGGCCCAAGTTCTTTCCAAAATGGCGTGTGTGCATATAGCCCATTGGGTCTTGTCTCTCTCAATTTGGCAACATGGGGAGGGACTCACACACACACACACACACACACACACACACACACACACACACACACACAGCGGGCCTCTGGAGAGGGATTGGACGGAGGGTTAACCTCTCAGTTGGATGACGCTGATTGAACCCACTCCAGAAGAACAGAGTTTTTCCCTTTTAATGTAAATGGCAATAAAGCTGAACAAACACCTCGAGGCCAATTACAACATGCAGTGTTTTGACAGAAGGGAATGATTACGATAATTAGCGTAATTACTCTGCAGCCACTTTTATTCTCATATTATAATGGAAGAGAAGAGAACGGTTTTGGTGTTGCCGTGTATTCATTTATATTCTCTCATTTTGTTGCTTTTGTTATTAAATGTATCTTTACTAAAGCAGAAACAACATGCACCCCCCCCCCCCACACACACACACACACACACTGAGAGAAAATAACAAAATTAAGAAAAGAGCTAAACAAACAGAAAGAAATAACCATAAATGAGTTCAAACTGATCCCAAAGCCAAACGTACCATCTAACAAGGGCTGCAAGTGCAACAGAGGTCCACATGCATGTGTAGCAAATTTTTAGTAAAGTAAAAGTAACTAAAGTAGCTTGTGAATTATCGGATACGGAAGGGCGGCCCTTAAACTGTCCATAACAAACTGGGTAGTGTGAGACTTTTGGGGCAAAAAGATGCAATTACTGGCAGCGAGGGGGGGAAAAAAGTAAAGTAATAATTAACTTCTTCTTAGAGTAATATTTATATACATTTACAGTATACTCCCTATTTAAAGTAACGACTAAGGTTATATATTACCATTTTTGAGTAACTTTTTCCAGCACTGATCAAGTTGAACCTTTTTTTATCGTGTCCGTCTTCCTCCGTAGAACCCGCGTCAGCCTGGCCTCCAACAACACTGTGATCCTGGAGGGGCTGAAGAGACGGGGCTTCCTACAGAACCTGGAGAAACTGCATTCCAAGGGCACCGCCATCCGACCACAGAGCTCTCTGCTACAGCTCACCCCTGTCATGAACGTATAGCGGGGGGCCGGAGTCCCCTGCCGAAACTCTGTGGCTTCTAATGTAGCTCAATGAGCGGAGCCAAAAAAACAACAACCAAATGGCAGAACCTCTCTATTCAACCTCTGTTTATACCGTGGGACTCATGGAACATGTCCAGAGCCTGTGTGTGTGTGTGTGTGAGTGGAGGGGAGGGGAGGGAGTTGAACTTGGGTGCTATCTTCAGACCTATTGTAATGGTAGTCTGTGTATAGATGTATAATTATGTCGCTGTAAATAACACTTTTTTTTAAACTGGAATATCCTCAGATGTATCCTTTGATGGTGAGCCCGTGGTGTCGAATGCATAGTTGTTCCCTAACTGTTCATCAACTGTGACGGTGCCGTTTTTTTCTCCCCCCCCCCCCCCCCCCCTCTCTAAATTCCTTTATGGCTTCAACGGCCACGGTAACAAGACTCTGTCCGACATTTGTCCATATTTTCTGGTAGTGATATACTCCAAATAAATCTGTGTACATCAAAAATGTGTCTTTGCTGTCGTATGTTACATGGAAAGAAATGGGTTCCTTGAGGGTGGGGGGGAGGGGGGTTCTAAAGTAACCCTTGTTACAGCCAGCCAGGTCTGTAACTCTTGAGTGTACACTCTCGTGGTTATGCGGGTCCTTGAAATTAAAAGGTTTGACAATCGGTCTCAACCTCGGCCCGGAGCACTTGACCGATTTGGCCGATACCGGGGAGGAGCCGTGAGTGAATCCACGCTATCAGTTTGGCCAAAGCCAGGCTACTTCTCATGTGTTTGTTACTTGGGGCGCGTTCGGAAATACCGCACCGGAGCGCACTCGCCTATTAGTCTGAATTGCACAGTGCGCTATTTCCGAACGCACCCTAAGGGCCGATTCATAGTCCTATTTTAGAGCCGAATAAAAGTCGGTTTGGCTCTGTAGTGCCTACAATGTGACGTCATTTGAGGTTCGGGGGGGGCGGGTACCGTCCTAAAGTCGTCTCTTCGGTGCTACTGAAAATTTCTGACGAACCGAAATCATTTCGGCAGTACAGCGCCGAAACAGCGTTAAAATAGGAGTATGAATCGGCCCTTAGGCTTGACCACAATGTCGCTAGTCTTGATAAAGGTCCGGACGGGAAAAGCAGAGGCTGCTCAGCAAGAGCAGTGTGCAGGATTTTTTTAGGTGAAAATATAGTTTGTTTCAGTTTTCGGTTTTCGGTAACGCACCTGCATCCGTGGATGTGCGAATGTCCAAATGCAAATTAGATGGCATGTTATTTAGACAGATGCTGGGTTCATTGTTTAGTGATCCTATAGTTTACTGAGTTTACTGTGGTTCGATGTATATGTGATTACCTTACTTATTGTAAGTGGCTCTGGATTAGAGGGTCTGCTAAATGCCTCGATTGTAAATTGTAACCACAATTGGTGAGGCAGCCCAGACGTGTCTCCGCACCTGGGAGGTTGATAAGTCCTGTTTGTTTTTGGTGGTGGTGTGTGTGTGGGGGTTATGGTGACAGGGTGAAGACCGCAGGAAAATCAAGCCGGGAGCACCCACCTCTGCCGGGAAGCCAGGTCACAGCACTGGAGGAATGTGTGGCAAGCAGAGTTTTTTTTCCCCAAGTCATAATATCCCAGTATAAAAGTACCAGTACAAAAGTCCTGTATTCAATTTTGACTTGAGTAAAAGTACAAAAATATTGACATAAAAATATACTTAAACATATTATACTATATATACTTTTTTCGAGATGTTTTGAAAATGGCAGACCTACAAGCTCACAACACGTGGCATCGTGTTTCGTGACGTGCTGTGAGCTTGTAGATCAGCTATTTTTGAATACCATAGTATATGTTTTGTAATATACTGTAGTAAGAGGCTAATAATTTGTATATCTCTGCTGTCGGGAGGAAACCTCATAACTCCGAAATGTTCATTTTTCAGGAAATGAAAAATATACATTTTTCAGGAAATGAAAAATACACATTTTTCAGGAAATTAAGAAAACCATATATTTTTAAAACAAAGCAATACAGCCTCATCGAAGTTGGTGATGTAACTTTATAAATTGTCAATTACTTCCATGAGGGGGTGGAGTTAGTTGCTTTCCATTGGTTCAATATTTTCGAAACAACACACAGACGTAACGGGTGTTCAATAGCACTGATGTATGCCAAAAACCTCAAATTGAGTAAAAGTATAAAGTATATTGAAAATATATTACTCAAAACACTCAAAAGTACAATACTCATCAACATGTACTTAGTTACTTTCGGCCACTGGGTGCAGTATATTGCCTTATGTGTGTAAAACAACATTATGTGTGCCTTACAATGTAAGGAACCTAACCAGCGGAGTGGTGCGTGAGAGAATGAACGTTTGTGGTTGCCATGGTACCTGAATCTGCAAAGTTGCTCTTTCATATTTGCTGAATGGGGATGGTAACCCCCTACCATCCCCATTCAGCAAATATTGTCCAGCTCCATTGCTACAAGGTCGTGAGCTTGTAGGTCGGCTATTTTCAAGCCTGGACTGGCCACTTAACGTACCAGACATAATGTCCGGTATACGTGGATCATTTATGTTGTTCTGTAAAAGTGGTGGTATTCCAGGCTTCTGTTGTCTTAGTATTTGTATGTGTGCGCTGGTTGTTGTGGGCTAGTCTGGGCCAAATTCTGCGAAAATGTCCCGCCCTGATTTTCAGAGAAGATATTTAGTGTAGAGGAGACAAAAGGCATGGCGCTAACATAAAGCCCTGGGCCTGGGGGGGCCCGGTCAACTATAGTATAGGGCTTAAACTCACTGCATCTCTGACAGTTGTTCTCTCCTGTGCATGCAGGCTGTAAACAAATAATGTGGGCCTACTTTTACGTTAAGCATGAACACACGACCTGAGCATCTTCAGCCATGTACTGTACACCTGTTTGTCATCCTGTGTAACGCATGTTGACTTTGACCTGATGACAGGCTATATAGGCTATATATAACCTCCTTTGCTAGTTCTAAATGGCCAGCCTATACCTGCCTAGTCCTAATTGGGATGTGAGTGCATGTGAACATGATCTCACTGTAGCTTTTCTGTTTGTTTACCAAAGTAAATAGTGATCAAAGTCCTTATAGGATATTCAGATCATCTGAGGAAAGAGCAGTGGTTTGACAGGGTTCATCCATGCTCATCACTGAAATGTTGATTGTTAACAATACACCAGCATTGTAGCATTCCAACAAACATGACATGTTTCTAAGATGATCCACTCACACACACACGTGCGTGCCAATACAATCCTTCTGTCTCTCCAGATGTCTCACAGATGCCTGAGAACTATTTTAGGATCCAGTGAGTCAGTGCTCTGCATGTTTACTTTATATGCAGGTGCATCATTCATTGCATAAGCAAGCCTCTCATTGTCCATGCTCGATCTAACCAGGTCTCCGGCCACCTCAATGCAGGGAACTACCGCTCTCTCACATGAACACTGGTAGTGTGTGAGGTAGATGGATACAGCGGATTGTTGGAGTAGCATGGTAGCATGCGTGTCATCCAATGCTTATTTTGCTGTTGATGCCAGCGTTGTTTGTCTTGGCATATTTCTTTCTTTCTTTTAAAACTTGGCTGGTTCAAATTTGTGGAAATGTAGTAGGCTATTTGACTGACTTCAGCTCTCTCCCCTCCTGTGCTGTGACCTGTCCAGTTGTGTCTCCTCCAGTATCATTCTGCCTGTCAGGTTTCTCTCTTTTCCTCTTGTCTCTCCTGTTACTACTGTCTCCTTTTCTCCCGTCCTCTCTATTCACTGCCTGTCCCTTTCTCTGCGACACCTCACTTTTCTCTCCTGTCCAAAAAAGGATTAAAAATAATTTGGTCAAACTATATATGTAACTCATCGTGTTTGAGTTGGCATCATTTTGGATTTGAATGAAATGCGTCTCAAGCAGTATATAAACATAAGCTAAATGTGTGGTATAAAATAATGTATTTGTATGACACATAAATATGATTATATTTATACACAATACTATGTTCAATTATTATTATAGGCCAGTGATTCTTAAACTTTTTTGACTCAGGGCACCCCTTTAAATAACTTTTTTTTATCCAAGGCACCCCTAAATTCACTAAAAAAAAAATCACTAGCGGCCTCAAACATAGACAGTTGTTAAAGCTTTTTGTTGACATATTAATCACGTGTTAAGCAAAGATTTTTGCATTAAAGGCAAGATAACACACTTCACCATCCACCCACACAAGATGGATGCACAAGATATGGCATAACTTGTACAATATCTTTGCCGTTATCATACATCTTTAAGTTATTTATTAACTCTGGTCCATAGCCTTAAGGACTTCTGGTCAATAGCTTTAAAAGCTTATATATTTACAAAATACCACGGTCCAGAAAGCTGTGTCCTTGTCGACCGGTGCAGTTACGGCCATCAGCACATTTTGACAACATGATAGTATGGCCTATTTTAGTTTACTCTTAGGGTGGGACGATATGGGTTATGGGTACCTCACGATACGATATCTGGCGATATTAGGCCCTCGATAACGATAACATCACAATATTCGATATATTGCGATATTCAATATATTGCAAGAGATTTCATCAACGATATATCACGATATCTGTAACTAAAAAAAACCCATAAAAGGCAAATATCTGGAATTAGGGAGGACAATACAACGCAGGAGGAAGTATCGCGATATACTGGCACAAGCCTATGGAGTATGCCTATCTCAAAGGCATTAGAGCTATCAGCTATGGACCAGGCATTATGGAATCAGAGACTCAGACTGTGCTTAGTGCTAGAAGAATACATAACCTCATTCTGGTGACAATTAAAATAATAGGCCACGTGCTATTATATTTTTTAAACAACATAGGCCTAATCTTGACAGCATTGATTATTTATTGGTATTGCTTCATATTCTATTCTTTAGCAACTTGTATGGCTTATTTCTGATTACGCTTTCACAAATGTTATGGCCAACGGTGACACCATGTGGACGTTTTGAGGAATACATCATGAGTGGGTTGCTTGTTGTTGCTACTGTATTCGAAAACAAATACTTTTTATTCATAGGATGTCCTTAATTTAAGATGTACTGAAGGATACACTTGATGTAATATATGACCTCCCAAAATAAATACGGCAAAATATAAGGCCCTGTAAGATGACATAAGTCACATAACCTATTATAATTATATAGCAATGATTCATCAACCAGTTCATGACTGTTGAAACCTTGAAACTGAGCTGGAGCCTGGTGACGCGTGGTTAGTAGAGCCTCAGTGTTGTTGGCACTCTCCCTCATCCTTTTACGCAGCACTTCATCGTTCTATGAACATGTGGTTCTCAAAGTGGGGGACCCCTGGGACTATAGGGGCCCAGATTGATTGTTAGGAGAGTGTTAATAAATCAATCAATCAATGTCAAATGGAACCAAGATGTCCCTAATTTACTATGGCTAATGAACACTCCAAACTGGAGGCAGGGTCGCGTAAAAATGACAAACCTACAAAGTGTGAGAAGTAACCCCTAGTAGTACTTTCAAGGGTGACCCCCCCTGCTGTAGGTGGCGGTAGCGAGTATTGTGCGAATGACAATGATTCACTTAAGTACCGCGCTGGCTCCATCGTTGGCGCCAGATGAGCAAGAGAGATCCAGAGAGGAAGAGAGAGAAAGAGAGACACCGTCCGGCCGCCACTGAGACGCAGACATCCAACTCCACAAGCAGCAGCAGCTTCCAGCCAGAGTTCAGACTGACTGAGCCCCTCACTCACTCAGCTCCTCCTCGGAGTCACAAAGCAAGCCCCCAACTAAAGCGATCTTTTACCACCACCAACAACAATCAAAGACAGTGCTCACTTCGTGTGTGGGGGGAAATACAAGGTGGGTGTGTAGTAGACGCATAAATACACTAGTCGATTTGATAACACTAGATGATCTTAAAAAAACACTCTTTATGAACGGATTATTAGTTTGAAGGTAACATGAACGTTCACGTAGCGACGTTGAGGCATAGCGATTAAAGCCAACTTCGTATGTTAAAACGTTTTATTTTGTACTTTTTTTTGTTGATGCTGCAGAAATAACCCTCGTTCACCTGGATGTCAATCATGTCAGTCAACGTATGTTCATATTAAACGGTGCTGGGGGTTTTGTCAAAAACAGTCTCACAATAAGAACTTTTATTTAATATGAGAAATTAAAGGCAGGCATCTGGAGAACCCATCCCGACCAGTCGAGGCCCTGGAGGATACTAGGGACGAGGAAGGATTTTCTGTGAAACTAAACTAGAATATATGTTTAGTTATATGTAATGTGTATAGTTTCTGGGGCTGTAGTTTAGATACTTTGTTATTGACCAGAAACCACACAACCGATCATCGCATCTAATCTTGGGTCAGGCAGTGACAGACTTGAAGGGAAAGGTCTCGTTTCCCCAAGTGTTTTCAGAACGTTTCCTCTCCGTTTTGTTGTTGTTTTTTATACAAGTGTGTGATCATCCATCCGTTTATAACGTCATAGTGGTGGAAAACGTGACGTCGACATTTTTTTCCCGGTTGGTTGTTTGACAATAGCGTCATTTTTCGGTGTTCGCAAAAATCGCAACGCAATCGTCCTCAATAACGGGGTGTTAGCTTCATTAGCCCGGCGGGTGTAGCAGCTGCGTTGTCCGGCTAGTTAGCTTTGTGCTGGTGGCTAGTTAGCATTAGCAGTGTTGTTGTGTTGCTGCTGGGACGTTTCTGTGTCGCATTGAAGCTCGTCTTGTCGCTCTCCTCTTCCCGTCAAACACCCCTCGACTCGCTTGAACAAACCGTAAGGAATACTACTAAGTTGTACGCTTTAACGTGCAGTTGATGTGTCGTGTTTTACTGTTTTTTTTGGTGCTGTTTTTGTAGCCGTTTCTCGTTGTGCAAGAAGAGGGCTCGTTCTGTTCCCGGGCTTTTGACTGAACCGAACGTCGTCTTCAACGTTAGCCATCTTTGTTTCCTGCTAGTAGCAGCAACAAGAGGCTTACAGGAGCTTAATGTTGTTGGCAGTCTGCTGTGTGGAAGCAAGTCTGTAGCTGGATATACCGATCTAACGGAATCAATTCCAGCCGAGGTTAGTGTCTTTAGTTTGTGTGTACATGGCGGCCAGGAATACATTTCGTAGCCGTGTTGGATGTTATTTTTTTTAATTTTTTATCGAGCTAAACCAATGGTCTCGAGACTAAGGAGAAGAACGTCTGCGCTCGCGCTCAGCTGTGCGGGGCTTAGCTTAGCGGCTATTACCACCACCGATTAAAAAAACCCCCACTTATAGTAACGTTATATTCTACATAGAATGAGGTGTGTTTTTTGTTGTTTACGGTTTGTCTCGAGCGGGCGGTTGTATTTACTGTTTTAAAACGCTGGCCTCGAGTCGGGAGGGTCTCGTTTGGCTCCCGATTAAGGGCGGAAGAAAGCTAACGATGCTAACGTTAGCATGCTGAGCTCGCGCTGGCAGCCATCTTAGGTTGACATCATGTCATGTTGGCTTGCTAGCTGCTGGAGGAAGGACAAGATGGCCTGTTAACGCTGCTGCGCACGCCCTTCTCCCTTCCGTGTTGCCCGGCGTGTATTAAACGGGACGAAACTGCGTAAGACTTTATGGATCATTATCTTCTATTGGATCATTGTTAACGCTGCTTGTTGTTCGCATTTAAGCTGCTAGTTGCATGCTAAACGAAGCTAGTTAGCGGGCTAAATGAGCCAACGCATTAGCGGCTAACACAATGCTGTTGTGTCGTTAACCAGTTCCCCCCCAACAACCACAGTCTGCTAACTAGCGGCTATGGAGGCTATTTGTAGCTGTTACGGTGCTACTAGCTGTCATCAAACTGATTAGTGCCGGTGTTTACTCTTTTACTCGTGTTGTGATGTAGTTGGCATTGATTCTTAAAACGACAAACTACCGTTTGTTCTTTTACATGCATCCTTTGCATTCTGTTCGCCGCCCTGTTTGCCCTGCCACGTGTTTGTGCATTAAGAAGGCAGGTTCAGCAGGTAGCCCACAGCAGTCCTTAGCTGGTCCACTGATGCTCCTCTTGGCTCTTGTGCGCTAAGTTGGCTAGCGAAGTGATCACGTAGCTTGCTAGGTGGTATGATGTTAAGCTATCAGTCTGGCATTGGACCACACAGAGAGCAATACAATTATGCTATAATGTCATCCATATTCATTATTATGCGATTGTGAGGTATCCATCTGCGTAGGCATGAGCCATTTGTTATATCATTTGGCATTATGTCTCAGTATAATTTTTTTCAATATATTGCGCGTCTTTCAGAAACAACACCATATGGGCAGGTTTTATCAGTGCGTGCATGGCTATTGGCTCCAGTAAATGCAAATAGGCAGGCACTTATAGTAAAATCATCTGTCTTCCTTTTTGACTAGTATAATATACAATGTATACATATATTATCCTGTTGTGATCCCTGTCTTTGTAGTGGTTGTGATGTATATCAAACCAAATGTGAATTGTTAATTTTAACTGGTGCAGACTGTAATTGGGGTGTGTCATGTCTTTCTGGTGGAGTTTGAGAACTCACTGTTCATTGCAATTGTTCACCCCATTGGCCCATTCCTTAGCAGTGTGGAACTTTATATTTGGTTAATTGTTTCAGTATTGTCTAGACGCATTTTGTGTGCAAGTATTCCCGCACACTTGCATAATTAGATTTATTGAGCAACGTTTCGGTTGTTAAGACCTTCATCAGGCATGCCTGATCTATAATGTATTGACAAAACATTACATTGAATGGACCACTATTATCTTTGTCACTGATTTCATTTAACCTGTATTTTTTGCACAAATTCAGAAACTACCATACCTACCTAGTTCATATATGAACACTTAACACATGCATAGACAATTAGCAACTTACAATAAGCAAGGTACCATAATCATACAAACAATGCAGAGAGACAGGTTCTCGGTTTACCTGGAATCCAAGCACTACTACCAGTCTAAACGATAAAACTATCAAAATTACAATCTGTGCATTTAAACTATAGGATACTAGGTAAACGATGAATCTGACTGTTTAAATAATATGCTATCTAAATTATATTCTTAACATAGCATGCATATGTGAAGGTTATTATAGTGTTGGCACCATATTGGTCCTCTTTTGCATACTATTATGTAAACCATTTTGTCTTTTTCTCCCCCCCCCCCCACCCCTCCTTTTAAAACAGTTGGCATCCGGTTCGGAAATGGAGGTCGTAGGGCTGGAGTGTGTGCTCATGGCCGAGTCGGAGACTGAATGTGACACTCCGGGCCTTGACACACTTGGGTCGGAGTGTGTCATTGCCCACAGTCAGGTCGACCTACACTATGGAGCAGAAACTGAGATTATGACAGAAGAAAAGGGCCGATTGGAGTTGGAGATACACAGCTCCGATCTGGCTAAGATCCAGGGGCTGGGGCCAGATGGGCTGGGACATGTACAGTGCGTTGAGGCCATTATTGCAGAGTCTGACCATGATTACACCAAGGTGGACCATACGGAGATGCATTGCTACACAACTGCCGAGATAAAGACATCGCACGAGGCGCTGCTGGGTGAGGTTCTGCTGAAGGCAGAGGCTGAGCACATGGTCAAGGTGGAGTCTGACCACGGAGGGGAGCTGACCGTGGAGTCTGAGAATGGCGTGATCATACACGAGGCCCACGGCCTCCAGTGCAACGAGTGCGGGGAGATCTTTGGCAGCATCGCTGATCTCCACCAGCACTTTGAGATCCACAAAGACCTCAATCCTTACATCTGTGTCCACTGTGGCGAGAGCTTTGCGGTGGAGGCGAGCCTCAAGCAGCATATGAAGATCCACATGAAAGAAAAGCCCTACGTCCCTACTGGAGTTGAGATGGTTGGCAAGTGCTCCTCCGTTATGGACGCCTTCGGTCTCAAGTCTCACCAGATGATCCACTTGCCGGAGAAGCCCCACAGGTGCTCGGAGTGTGGTAAGAGCTTTGCGGCCGCCATCACCCTAAGGGAGCATATGAAGTTGCATTCGGAGGACAAACCTTACAAGTGTACCCAGTGTAGGAAGAGCTTTGTTCGTAGGAGGCATCTGAAAAAGCACCAGGAGCTCCATGCACGTGAGAAGCCCTACACCTGTGGCCAGTGTGGAAAGGGATTCGCCACGGCTTCCAACCTGAAACAGCACCAGAAGACTCATGCCGGAGCAACAAGTGACAAGCCCCACCAGTGCCCACAGTGTGGGAAGTGTTTTGCAGCTGCCGCCACCTTGAGGGAGCACCAGAGGATCCACTCCGGGGAGAAGCCTTATAAATGTAACCAGTGCAGGAAGAGTTTTGTCCGCAAGCGCCACCTGAAAAAGCACCAGCTGGTCCACTCTGGAGGGAAGCCCTACAGGTGCTCTCAGTGTGATAAAGGCTTCAACCACTCATCCTCTCTCTCTCGTCACCACAAGACCCACCTGCAGAACATGTACCCGGCTCCGAACCAGCTCGTCACCAAGGGCTTCTACAAACGGGGGGTGCACCAGGGAGAGAAACCCTACATGTGCAACCACTGCGAAAAGGGCTTCAATCATTCCTCTTCCCTGTCTCGCCACCAAAGAGTCCACTCCGACGCCAAGGCTTACACATGCGGCCGCTGCGGGAAGAGATTCACGCACTCCTCATCCCTCGCCAGACACCAGAGGGTTCACATGGAGGATAATAAGCAGCAGCAGCTGCAGCTGCAGCAGTTCAGCCCCATGTCCCCACAGAAGGTGTTCCTTCCCGTACCTGTCAAGCGCGAGCGCCAGTCAATTATGGCCTCGGATAAGCCCTACAGGTGCTCCCAGTGTGGCAAAGGCTTTAACCATTCATCTTCCCTTTCCAGGCATCATAGGATTCACATAGATCAGTGAGACAGTTAGCCATATTCCTAACCCCATCCCACACCTGCGCGTGCACACCATTTCTGTTTCACAAAAGTTCCAGCTTTGATTATAGTCACAGCAAACATCAGGACACCCCATAGGTTAGTAGTGATTATAGGCCAACACATTGCAACATTCTAAATAGATGAATTACAACAAATGGACAATGTCTCTTTCTTTAAGGGGAGGCCTGACACTTAGAACTGTTTGAGCTGTTCATGGCTGGATACGTTTGTTGATTGACACATACCCAAGGACATTCTGCTCAGTTTGAAGAGGTTGTGACAATAGATGTGTATGGACATGTACACGTGTTTGTGGATTGTACCTAACTTGCTCTAGGACCTCTTTTGGACGCTTTTAAAATGTTATTTGATAATCTAGATGATAAAATGTTGCCCAAATGCAAGAGAGGAGGAAAAAAAAAAGAAACTTCACCACCCTCCAGGGTATTCTTAATGAATTTGAATCCAGTTAATGTGAGGCTGGTTATGCAGGTGGTGAACAAGAGGTTATATTGTGTTGATTTAAATCAGCTATTTCTTCTCGGCCCAAAATCCATGTAAAGAGAGAAAAAAAGAACTTATGTAAATGTAAATGTACTGAATTTTTCTTTTCATTTTATGTGTATAGTTGACTAGTGTGCTGTTCTGTTCCAGAAGATTACATTTTTGATGGTAAGATCTGTCTCCACCCTTATACATTTTGTTTTCCCATTAAGAATTTTTAAGTTTTATTTTGTCTTTTTGTTTCAAGACCTTTTCAGGACATGTTGCAGTGGCTCACATACAGACAGATCTAGGATTTGGGCTCCACCAGCTTCTATATTTATCGGGTTGTTTTTTGCTGTGTCTATGATGGGTGTTGGCACTGCTGAATAGGCTGTATATAGAGATAAAATACTGGCCCAGACCATGATTATGTCACGGGAGGGTGGGATTTATATCGTAAATAAAAATCCTGGGCAGCATATTCCAACAAAGACCTGTGTCCTAATTATTTACTGACCATTTCCCTCTGTTTAACAGCACCAGATGTACATTACATGCAATGATGCCCACTTTTATTGCTTTGGAGACTAATTCAATTACCTATGTATAAAATATAGTTGACTTTTATTCGTGTCCTACAAAATATCATTACTTGGACAAACGGATCAGTTGTGCATACTAATAACAATTTAAAAAAGAAATACAGGAGAAAAGCTTGCTTTTACAGGGCTTGCAGATTTTTTCCTGGGTTCCATGGGATTGTGCTACATTTACTGTTGTGTGTAAGATACCTTTTACAAACGGATGTATTTTTTTAGATATGGTTTGGGTCACATGAAAGGGAATGAGAGATAACCGGGAGTGAATATTATGGTGAGCAATATGTTCATTTTCTTTGGATAACAAATTGTACTTCAAACCGTAGCATATAGGTTTCTTCCTTGTGTTAGATAGGTGCCTTATTGCATGCTATGTAGAGATGTATGCTGAGCTATTTGGGGAGCAAACAAGAAAAGGGTTCCAATCCTTTGTTCTTGAACGTCTTACCCATACTAACTTACCCCATATTTTAATTTGAAATCACTGATAACTATTTTATTGCTTTTATGTATACTACCATGTGTTTTCACTGTTACAAACCATTGTCTTTGATTTATTTACTTCCCCCAATATTTCTCAATGGCCTCACTAGAGAATAATGTATAATTCATCCATATAGGCTTCTCTCTTAAGGGTAAACCTTGTAACATCTCTTCCCAACTGCTGAGTGGCACATATATGGATAAATAAAAAAACAATTGACTCTACCTTGGTGTTTTGTACTGATTTTATTTTTATGGATGTATGAATTATTCCAACGTGAACTAAAGTCAAAATGGACAAAGCTTTTGCATAAAATTAACTTTTTAGTTGGGCATATTCATTGACGTACACCGGGCATTGTAATAGTGTGAGAATGACCATAGAACAATCATGGCAAAACACGTTTTTATGTCTAGTATAGGCTAAACTTGTGTGCGGACGTCTGTTTCTTTTCCCAACATGTCCACATGGTGTCGCCGTTGGCCATAATTATGAAAGCAGATGTATGTAATGTATGTGTCTAGCAGAGAATCAGAATAGCTATACTGTCGCCAAAATACGCCATTCTGTGTCGCCAGGAAATATGCCGATATGTTTGTACAAATAAGCCATTATGTCCTCAAAATATGTTGTATAAACTATCAATGACACTTTAAAACTGTTTCATCAGGGTCAGAAATTCAGAATGAGGCATGCAGGCAGAGGTGAGTGCATAATTGATTAACGAAAATGCAGGAAAATATAGGCCTAAAGGCCTATGTTGTTTGTTTGGTTAAGCCATTGAGTAGAATAGGCCTATCATGTTCTTTATTATTATGATCCCCATTAGCTTATACAAAGTGATCGTTAGTATTCCTGGAGTCCTAGTGAAAACTAATTAAAGAAGACTGGCGTGACAGGGGTGCATAGGTCGGGGGCAATTTGGTGGAATTTTGATTGTCCTATAATTATGTATTTTTAAAAAAATGAATTGGTGAATTTATTGAGTTCTGTGTAGCTAGTTTTGCCCAGTGGTTCCACAAATCCAAATAGGCAGGCACTGCATTGGCTACAATTTACAAATGACGGTCCTCACACCTGCTCTAATCTCTCCCAGCTCACTCTACAGACAAAGTGGGGTATAGTGTGAGCTGGGAGAGATCATTAGAGATATATTTTGTTGACCTAATTTTGTTATATTGCTCACTGTAAACTTTCATATTGCCTTGCATACTTAGATTTTTTGGAATGGAATTGTTGAGTTTTAAATAAAGCGGTAAAATAAAAATGTAGAGAAGTAGAAAGTTTAATTCCCTCTGAAATGTTAGTTTGAAAATGGAAATGGCAAGTACAGTACTACTACTACCTACTGAAATTCCACCATCGGTTGTAACATTCCTTTCATCTTTATCACTCCTGTGGAAGGCGTTGCAGGTGCTGTCAGGTGTGTTGTGCCTCAACCAGATATACTGGTTTGACACAGTAGGCTTCATAGCTAACATTCTCTCACACACATGCTTCAGTCGCCCAGTTTCACTGAAACTGTCAACATCTAGAGACAACCCTTTTTTTCCGTCACCGGCTCACTTTAGCCACATCTGTTGACCCTTCCACTGCAGGAGGACAAGATGTCTAATCATGCTAGTACTCTGGACCTGGACCGACACAGCAGCCTGGGGAACTCCAGGCGCTCCACTGGGGGTAAGCACTAAGCAAGCATGTCCTAATTGTTACATAATACTAATCAGCCTGATCACATTTATTTTGTTGCATACTCGTCACAATCGTTTCCAATCTGTGTAAATTAATATGTTGAAGAAATTGGTGATGGGCAAGCTTGTGAGCTTGTAGGTCGACTATTTTAAACATATAAACATTTTGAAAGTATAAAATGTTTATATTTTTGGCCATAGTACATTATTCATTTTTGATTGGTACCGGTCATTGTCAGACATTTACGTGTACATCCAAGTTATTTGTCATATCTTCCCTGTAGGAAGAAGGTAGGAAGTCCGCACACCGTTCTTTAAGCTCCCAGTAGTTTATTATAGGATATCAGGAATCAACGTTTTGACCCCTCCGGGGTCTTCATCAGGAATATCTTCCCTGTGCAATTTGTTTGTATGTTCCAATGTTCAATGTCAAAAAGACAATGCAATCGCCAATCATTTGTATGACTAGTTTAGAAAGACTAAACTAGAATCTCATGATGACAACCCTGTCTATCCATCCACGTCCACACAAAAGGCAGGCCATCGTCTCGCAGCCAGGGCCAGTCCAGGGTCCAGCAGCAAACAGCGGACGCAGTCGGGAAGAGCGGAGACGTGGTCCTGTGCGACTTCTGCACCGGCCGGAGGCAGAAGGCGGCCATGTCATGCCTGCTGTGCCTGGCCTCCTACTGCGAGAGCCACCTGCAGTCACACTACGAGTACCCCGCCCTGATGAAGCACAAGCTGGTCAAGGCCACGGGCCAGATGAGGGAGAAGATCTGCGCGCAGCACGACAAGCTGCTGGAGGCCTTCTGCCGCAGCGACCAGACGTCCGTGTGCGTTCTGTGCATGATGGACGAGCACCGGGGTCACGACACCGTCCCCGCCGGCACGGAGAGGACTGAGAAACAGGTGAGTTGACGACGCTGTGACCCCCCCCTTGTGGGTGTTAGAAATAGACCCGTAAAGGTGTGTGGTGCTGTATTAGGTTCTTAATTAATATCTCTCAAGGGGAAATTTCAAGAGTGTGTGTGTGTGTGTGTGTGTGTGTGTGTGTGTGTGTGTGTGTGTGTGTGTGTGTGTGTGTGTGTGTGTGTGTGTGTGTGTGTGTGTGTGTGTGTGTGTGTGTGTGTGTCTGTGTCTGTCATTGACAATAACATTTCTATTGTTTATCAAACAGAAACAGCTGGGCACAACTCTGTACACATCTCAACAGAGGATTGATGAAAGAGTGAAGAAATGGCAGGACCTGCGCCAGGCTGTGGAAGCAGTGAAGGTGACTGACTGGGTATCGCGTTGTGTTGTGTTGTGTGAGGGTGGCACTGGCTTTTTACCCACATGAACCCTAGGGCCTCACTCACACCTTTCGATCTAGCATACAACATTGATGCATGCTAGATGTAAGCAAGATGTAAGTGTCATGGCCGCCCCAATGCATTTCCAATGGAAGTCACATGGTTTGATACAACATTTTGGACTACAGGAGTACAAGCTGTTGTATGGCTTTCGGCTGTGTTTCGACTGCCCCACTCCCCCTCATACAACACAAATGTTGTGTCAAACCATGTGACTCCCATTGGAAATGCATTGGGGCAAGATGTATCACACCCTTTGTATACAACAAGCATACATCAGTCTGTTTGCGAAGGTGTGAGGAGGCCTAAGGCGTATTATCAGGCGGACACAAGTGGTAGGAAAAAGTACTAAAATGTAAGTAAAAGTATCAATACTGCCATGCTGAAATACTCTGTAGAGTAAAAAAGTAAAAGTCCTGAAATCTAAATGTAATCTAAAAATACAAAAGTATTGGTATCAAAATATACTTGCCAAAAGTATGTCCCATTTCAAGTTTTCAAATGTATAAAAATCTTTTGAAAATAACAGATCAATCAATTGTGTTCCATAAAGAAGAGGAGCTATTTCCAGCCCCTGACCTTATCCCGTAAACTTATTTTTTCCGACAGCACTCGTCCCAGACGGTGCTGGACGAGAACGAGCGCATCTTCACGGAGCTGCTGCGCTCCATGGAGAGGAAGTTCAACGAGGTGAAGGAGATGGTGACGTCCCACGAGAAGAGCACGGTGACGCGCGCCCAGACGCTGCTGGACCGCCTGGAGGAGGAGATCACGCTGCTGAGGAAGAAGCACAACGACCTGGAGAAGCTGTCGCACACCGACGACCACATCCACTTTCTACAGGTGACGCAAAGGCCGGGGCTTCAATGAGCCGTTATTTTCTTTTATTATCCCGTTTCGGATGAATAGAATATTTGAAAATATATTGCAGCCGGGACAGATTACTCTGGGGGGCCGACGTTTATCCGACCGACATACCAAAACCGAAGCCAGTCATTGGAGTGGTGTGCACCTAGCCTGGTGCACACCATCCGCCCCTTCATCCGCCCCTAATGCATATGCATATGCCCCGAGTGTGCACCCACTGCACCGTTCAAAAATATATGTATATATTTATGATATCTATCCGATCTACAAGCTCACAATCCGTTGCATCGTGTCACATTGTGAACTTTTAGATTAATTAGGTATGCTTATGGGCTCCGCTCTATGCTATGAGGGCTGCTAGGGCAAGGGTGTCCAAAGTGCGGGCCAAATGGGCCCCGGGGACAGATTTTATACGGCCCTCAACTTCATTGAATTGTATTACCCCAACATTTTTATTTTTTATTAACCTGGGCATTTCCCAGAGTATAATTTGTCAGGATTCCTTGTTCCTTGTTGTCTCATTCTGAAGGGGTAAAAAAAGTTCCCATCACACCTAAATGGACACCATGGCAAGTTATTTGCGATCAATATAAGTATGTTATTTAGTCTGGTGTTGTCCTTTAATGTGCATATTAAAATGTGTTATGTGACTGTATTTATGTTGTACCGTAGAGCTGGCAGTCTCTATCGGGTCCCTCTGGGTATGAAGACCTGAACAACGTCAGCGTGGCTCCATACTACTCCTTTGATGCCACCAAGAGGGCCATCGGTGCTCTCAAACTGACCGTGGAGGAAGTCGGCAAAACGGAAATGAGCAAAATCTCTGCTGCAGGTTGGACTCTGACTTTCTTTTTACCGTGGCGTGGGGTTTGCCAAACCGCACGCCAAGGTGACCTCTCTTGAAGGAGAATGTAATTTATGTCAATGATGGGTCCACCAAACAGACCCAAATGGGTCTCGCAAGGTGACGCATTATTGTGAGCTTGAAGATCTGCAATGTTTGACTAATGTTCCCCCATAATATTCGATTCAAGTTATTAATCAATTGACCAAAAACTAAATCCCATTTTTACGCACTGACCAAGTGTTTTTTTCTCCTTTTTTGTAAAACCTATACTGTACATGCTGTGTCTCTTTCTCTCCATAGTGAAGGAAGTGTACATTACAGAACAGCTGGAAGCAAAGACCACCAGAAAAGATTCCGTTAGCTTTACAAGTGAAGAGCCGAGGACAACAAGAGAAGAGCCCAGGACGATAAGAGAAGAGCCCAGGACGATGAGAGAAGAGCCCAGGACGATAAGAGAAGAGCCGAGGGCAACACGACGAGAGCCCAAGACAAGAGAAGATTTTATGCAATGTGAGTTATTACCATTTTAACCACCTAACCAATTAACCACAATTTTTAAATGTTGGATTATTATTCCCAGTTTACGTTTTATTTATTTATTGCTCATAATGTCATGCCCAAAATGTGAATGCTGGGATTAGGGTTCGTGTGGTTAACTGTAATTGAAACTTGAGCCGGATTAGACCTTTTTTGGCAGCCTTCTGATCAACTGTTCAGTTGTTATATATTTTTTAATATCCCAGTTTAGTGACTCCCCATGTGTCCATGTCACTGCCAAACCCTACCGTTTGGTCATAGGGAGGGTGTAGACCGGTGGTTCTCAACACACGTGTGCGGAAATAACGCGCTATTCCTCCTTAGCTCTGCTGCTGAACAGCTGGCCCAAACACTGAAAACAATTCCATTCAAGGTTTAGGCTTTAGGGAACCTTTTCTTCCTCTTCAATAATATCTAACGCTTGTGGCAAAGCACCTGATACTAGCATCAACCATCAAGAGAGAGAGAGGCATGCAGTTGGAAGAACAGGTTTGGTGAATAGAATGAATGAATGGCAATGAATGGCTGGGTTTCCCAAACAACACTTCTTACACCATGGTGTAAGAAGTGTCTTGACTGAGTCAATGACTTTTTGACTGATTGTGCTAATTATAGCTTTTACATTTATAGTAAATAGACTAATAATGAAGGATTTGGCCAAAGCCACTCATACAAATTGAGTTGATGATACAATTGTCCACTTATGTAACTTGGTCACTTCTCTTATTTTATCTTTTTGTAATCAGTTTCCTCCCATAAGGTGAGAGACTGCTAGGGTGATCCAGTCCACCCATGACATGGAGTTGGTGATATAATTGACCACTTAGTCATACTTCTCTTTTTTATCTTTATCTTTTGTCTTCAGTTATCTCCAATGACGAAAAAGGCTGTTTCACAAGCCTGTTCAGTATGTGTGGTTTTAAAAGGCTGTTTCACAAGCCTGTTGTATGTGTGGTTTTCACAAGCCTGTTCAGTATGTGTGGTTTGTTTCACAAGCCTGTTCAGTATGTGTGGTTTTCACAAGCCTGTTCAGTATGTGTGGTTTAAAAAGGCTGTTTCACAAGCCTGTTCAGTATGTGTGGTTTTCACAAGCCTGTTCAGTATGTGTGGTTTTCACAAGCCTGTTCAGTAGTGTGGTTTTAAAAGGCTGTTTCACAAGCCTGTTCAGTATGTGTGGTTTTAAAAGGCTGTTTCACAAGCCTGTTCAGTATGTGTGGTTTTCACAAGCCTGTTCAGTATGTGTGGTTTTCACAAGCCTGTTCAGTATGTGTGGTTTTCAAAACAGACCTAAAATTGACAATTTAGGCATTTTGCAGACACTTAATCCATAGCGATGTACAATAAGCAAGGTAAACACATACGCATAGATGAGATCAAGGTAAACACATACTCATAGATTAGAGATCATGTATATGTGCGAGTAAGTAGGTGGTCATTTTTAATTTTGTTAATAACTCACTTCCTGTTTTAGATTATTTTTTGTCTTCTAGGATGTCTAGGAGGTCACCTAAGGGACATGTCTGTCAAATTGTATGCTTTTATGAGATTGTTTTGGTGTCTTTTGAGTCAACTGCCAACTAAACAAAAGTACAAAGCAGTCTCCGAGGCTAACTGCCAACAGTTCAGGTGGCCATTTCGTTCAATAGCTCACTTTCTGTTACAGATTTATTTTTGGGCACCCCTTTGAGGATGACTTAGGATCACCCAAGGGACAGGAATCACGGGATGTCATGCTTGTATCCACCGCGTAACGATTTTTCACTGTAACTGTACCTTCTATGGGACCTTAGAGGATGACATTCAAAAGTATTTTGTCAAGCAATGTTTATTTATTTTTATTTTTTTGCAGACTCATGTCAGCTGAGTGTGGAACCCAACAGCATCCACCCCAACCTCCACCTGTCGGATGGAAACAGAAAGATCACCATGATGAGTGACCCCAAGAACTACCCAGAGCACCCTGACCGCTTCAACCACTGGCAACAGGTACCAACAACTACTTTACAATAATTTATACTTTGTCGTTTGATGAGTATAAGACTTGCCGAGCAATGTGGCCCATAGGGCAGGGGGCCTATCTCCTGTTTCTGTAGCGTAAGGCAGCTTGATGTACAAGTACATCTCCTGGACATGACGCTAGTGCGGCTAGTATGTCACAGGCACTTATGCTCAATTCAAACCCTTGATGCCCTTTGCCAGGCAGGCAGACACTGCTGACAATTTATACTCTGGTGATGCAATATTTTGGAATGCAATGCAAGCAGAGAGCAGTTTTAAACATTTATATGTAGATATACTACTAGAAACATCACTGAAGATACGTCCCAGGTGCATCCATGCAATGTATTTTTATAGTGACTCATAGGAATAGACTATGTGACAACCAGGTATAGTCTGGTGACCACCGGAGAGACGGGTGACAGCTGGAATGTAGACGGCACCCAGGTGAGCAGTATGGGTTAGCGCCCCAACCTGTGTCCTCCGTGAGGAGGAAGCCCAACAAACCTTGTTGAGGCCTTTAGGAGGGCCATTATAATCCACCACTCGTGAATGCAGTGCCTGGTACTGGGAGTCTGGTGCAACGCACAGGTCCTGGCGGGGCCTGGTGAGAGCAGGAGTGGACCTGGTGAGACGTAGGAGGGGCCCGGTCAGGAGTCAACCCACAGAGCCTAGTCCTTCTATGCGCCATATTTTGGTTCTCACAGTACCGGCAGAGTAGTTCCGGAGCAACGGATTGTGTGGCCTAGTATATCGTCTCTCTCAGCTCAGGTGGAAACATCATGTCTCATGTCCAAAACTGATTAGAATTCATTAACATTAGCAAAAGTAGCAGATCGACGAGCTCAAAGCGTGTCACTTCGTGGCACGTTCGAACTTGTGGATCTGCTACTTCTGATGCTCTTGTGTGATGCTGTAGTAATGTAGTATGATCGGGTGATAATTTAAGAATAAAACACATTAGCCATAAATAGCAGATCTACAAAGTCATGTTCCACACGGGGTTCCATTTAGACCTGAGACGATTCTACAATGTCTACAATGTCTTCTAAATCCTGAGTTTTCTGAAAAACCTCATGTTTCTATGTCGGTGGTTCTCAAACATTTTCATGTCAAGTACCCCCAAAAATATATGTAATTGGCCGCCAACCCCCATCTGAATAATATGTTGTTCCAGGTACCCCCAGAAGCAAAGATTTTAGTTAAAAACGTTCGCTCTGAAAGAAAATATATTCAAAGATTTGAACCTACAAGAACCTACAAGCTCGTAGCGCGGCACTCGGTGCCACGCTATGGGCTTGTAGATCTGCTATTTTTCAATAGCTAAAGTATAAAATAAAATAACGTTTAAAACACCAAAAGGCGTTCCCGCCCAAAATGGGTTAAGTGGTGCAATGAATTGACAAGTGGATTGATGGATTGATTGCAGGCGCTGTGCAGGGAGGCTCTGACGGGGAGAGCGTGCTACTGGGAGGTGGACTGGCGAGGCACGGAGACGGACGTGGCCGTGGCCTACAGGACGATCAAGCGCAAAGGCAACGGAAACGAGTGCAGCCTGGGCTGGAACGACAGGTCCTGGAGTCTCTACTGCTCCGAGTCCAAGTACTCGTTCGTGCACAACAACAAAAGCACGGACATAGCTGCGCCCAGGTCCTCGCGGATAGGCGTGTACCTGGACCACAGCGCGGGAAGCCTGGCCTTCTACAGCGTGTCCGACGGCATGCAGCTGCTGCACAGAGTCCAGACCAGGTTCACAGAGCCTCTGTACCCGGCCTTCAGCGTCTGGGGGTTTGGCTCCAGTATCAAACTGTAGGGACGGCCATAAACCTGCATGTATACTGTACGTGGGCCATGAGTATGAGTAGCTGATGTCACAACCACTACCCCCTGGGTCACACAACGTTAGTTTTTGTATTGGATTTCCCATTATGGGAACCCTAGATTGCGTTATGTAAGACAGTGGTTTTCTTTTTTTTTAATGTATTTTTATTGAGGCTCTGAAATTTCACAACTGTTCAATCGCAATTCAATGTATATAGAACAACACATTTTTCATTTTTCAAGTACCACAATACGGACATTACAATGCACAGACAAAAAACAAACAAACAAGACAGTGGTTTTCAACCCTTTTCGGTCCACTATTTATTCAGCATTTGAGCCACGGACCACCGTTTTTATGAGATTTAGCCTAGGTTCTTAGACTTCGGTGGTAAGTGGGGCCCCAAATAATTGGCAAAACTCTACGATTTAAGTGATAATATAACATTCATATTTAAAAAAAATAAAAAAGTATTACTGATGTAGAAGTGTCATGGTATTTTTGTTCTTTAAAACCTTAATGTAAAATGGGGCGCTTGGCACCTGCTGGCCTAGTGGTCCAGGCATATGCCACATATATAGGCTCTGGCCTGATAGCACATTGCGTGTTCAAGTCCCTTCTCTCTCTCCCTCTTTCCTGTCTATCTTCACTAATAACTATCAATAAAGGCAAAAAAAAACAACACAAAAACACCCTTAACACACTTAATGTAAAATTAAATTGATCGAAGCTGGTAGAACACAATTGATTGAGCATTTAAATGAGTTTTGATTGATTGATTGAAATCTTTATTAACAGTTTGCAGAATTACAGTACATTTCAAGCACAAACTCAATACAAAGACTGTTAACTGTGAGTGGACGACCCAATTAAGCCTTACACTTGTTTACAACAGGGTCCACATTGTTCAATTCATCAAAACATTTAGAGACAAACAAATAGACACTTCTATGTAGTTAAAGAACAGAACAGGAATTCATCATATAGGAAGCGAAAAGGGAAAAAAAAAAGTATATATACAGTGAGGGGAACAGGGGGATAAAAGAAAAGAAAACGAAAGACAGAGTGTAGGGCGCCTGCACACAACACCATGCGTTGATGCCATGTGTGCATATGTGCAGGCACCCAACACCACGTCCATACAAAAACATAGTACAATCCATAGTACAAAGACAGAGTGTAGGGCGCCTGCACACAACACCATGCGTTGATGCCATGTGTGCATATGTGCAGGCACCCAACACCACGTCCATACAAAAACATAGTACAATCCAGATACAAATTCAGCTTTTACAGAGGCCAGTTTCGAATTGCAGCCATCCGTAGGTGCCCTTTGAGAGCAGTTTTGAAGGAGCCAAGGGATTCACATGTCTTAATGACTGTTGGTAGGGCGTTCCACATTTTGGTCGCATAGGAGCGAAAAGAATTTAGTCCCTTGTTTGTGCCGAATCTGGGTTGTACATGGTTTGTTGCACTCCCTCTGGTGTTGTGGGTGTGGACTTCGTTTACATTAAGGAAGTATTTAGACAGGTACATGGGTATCTTGGTGGTGTATCTAATCTTGTGGACCAGACCCATTGCAAGATGCTGTACTCTGTCGTCGACCCTAAGCCATCCCAGCCTGTCAAAGTGGGCAGGGGTGAGGTGGGTTCGGGGGGTGAGGCCAAGTAGGAGCCTGACCAGTTTGTTTTGGGAGGTCTGGAGCCTTGTTTTAAGGGCCTTTGAGGTGCTGTGGTACCAGGAGGTGGATGCATAGTCAAAGAAACCTTGTACAAGGGCTCCTGTTAAGGTCTTCAAGGTGTTTTTGTCGACCAGTGAGGAGATCCTGTAGAGGAATCTTGTTCTTTGATTGACTTTTTTGATTACGTTGGTGGCCATCTTATCACCGGAAAGATTGGCCTCCAGGATGGAACCTAGGTAGGTAATTTGATCCTTCCGTGTGATAATATCATCACCAACTCTAACCAAGAAGCCATCTGCCTTTTTGAGATTACTATTTGATCCGAAGAGAATGGATTCAGTTTTTCCCAGGTGTAAGGATAGTTTGTTATCAGCGAGCCAGGTGCAGATTCTACCGAGTTCAGAGCTGAGGGTCTTTTCAACCTGCAGTTTGTTCCTGTCCGAGACCAGCAGTGCTGAGTCGTCTGCGAACAGGAACAAGTTGCAGTCACAAGCTGAAGTCATGTCGTTTACATATATTAGGAACAGTAAAGGCCCTAGTATGCTTCCTTGTGGGACGCCACAGCTCACTGGGAGGGGGGGGGACAGTGTTCCGTTCACTTCCACCATCTGTTCTCTCCCCTCCAGGTAGGATTGCATCCAGCTCACTGATGTGCTATCAAAACCGCAGTGATGCGCAATCATCGCAATCTTCATATATGGAGATCCAGGTGATGATAGTCAGCTCCACATATCCATGTGTTGTACCAACTTGGTACAATTTGCAAGTGTGACTTACGTCGTGGGCCTGTGGCACAATGAAAAACAGGTAAGGCCAGGGTTCATGGCCATATAGTGTCTTGAGTGTAGAGGGTTTGATGATGGCAAAAAATAGAGCCAGAATAAAAATTTCCACCTACTCAAATGTGTTTTGAACCTTCCTACGGAAGCTGAAATGGTTTAATTTATCAACTTCTACCAAATTCTGTTTACATGAGATAATTGCTGACTGAGACGTATATACTGCTGTTAAACCACCAGAGGGCAGCACAGTTTTGACAAATTGGTCATCCTAGTAAAATTTCACATGTTTCAATAAATAGAAACAGAGCTCTGAGTCTGAGCTAGCCTATATCCATGAGTGCAACTTATCTGATCTCTTCTCGTTTTGTGGTCAACTGACAGTAACCTGCGTCAAGTCATCAAGCTTAACTGGCAGAGGTTGGTGAAACTGACAGTAATCAGCTCGCATCACCTTGGTGAAAACCCCACAAAGGATGCGCTTGGTTAAAATGTCAAGCGTCCCGGAACCCGGATCTCTTTCTAAATGAACACCACTGATCTTATGCCTCAACGCCCCCCACACCACTATCTTTCTATCTTTAGGTGGCCATAAAATAAAATCTATTTTCACAAACTCTGTTCAGGTTATGTTTGAACTAAACGTGTTATAAATACCATAATTGTAGCCTCTGCCTACATTTTGTTTAAAATGTACAATCTCTTATTAAATTGGTACCTCCTCAAGACCTCAAACATTTTCATCATTTCATGTCAAGGACCCCCCCCCCCCCCCCCATTTCTTTTTGTTAATAGATAGCCTATTTTGAAGTCTGGAAAACGTTCAAATGTACAAAAGTATGAAATAACTGAAGGTCAACAAAATAAGTCCCATTTGTACATTTAAAAGGTTCCTCGTTTTGCCGGGGAGGACCCCCTGGGGACGAGACCCCTGCACGTTTTGCCACGTGGCCCCGCCCCTCCGGTGTGAAGGAGCCGGTCTATCGAGCGAACCTAATTGGGAGGTGGAGTTCAATCAAACAGCTGGGGAGGCTCGCTTCTGTACAACAGAACTGCAGAACCAACACACACACGGTGGACTTCTAAAGACCGGTTTACACTTTAAAATTACACGTCAATTAAGTAACTGCTGAGGTTTTTAAAAGAGTGATATTTTGTCGCTTAACTTAATGGACCGTGGTTTGGTTTGACTGCGTTCTTTAACTCCGTGTCCTCCTCCTCGGCTCGGGTTGTGGTTGTTTGACTGTTAGAGGAAGGTCTGGGTCGCTCTACTCTTCCAGAGGTGCTCGGCTCGGCTCCATGGACAAAAGGTTGGTTGGTGTGCAATGAAAAGTCAGCGAAAACGGCAAACTTTAGAAGAAGAAACCCATTGCACGCGTCGTCGATTAGTTGTGGCTTTAGTAGTTACTTACTAGTTAGTAACGGTAGCCTAGAAGAGCTTGTGGTTGTTCCTTCTGGAAAAATGCATTAAAAACCGGAATAAATGCTACAGTGTAACAGAGCCGAGCAGCAGACACACGCTTTGCTGTATCGTAGATAATTATAGGCTGTCTGAACTCGACACACTGACTGTACGCAAGCTCAGCTCAGAAATGGGGAAACTAATTAACAATTCATAGATATTGCAGATTCGTTTTTTGCAAAGGAGACTCGGCAGCAGACCTTAAACGTGTCTAGACCGGTGGTTCTCAAAGTGAGGTCCGGGGAGGGGACCCAAGGCAGGGGTTCCAGGGGGTCCCCAGATAAGCGATGGATAGGTGAATTGAATATGAAGGACCCAATGGAAATGGGCAATAGGCTTTCTTGGGTTTCAAATCCTCTCTTAGCAGACCTTGTATTGAACTGTACTTGTCTGTGCTTTTTTCTGCAAACTGTTAATGTAGTAATCAATCAAACGGAACCAAATTGACTCTTATGTGGCTAACTTTGAGAGTGTACAGATGGATCATGGAACCAAATGGACCCTTTAGGGCTGCTGATGCTGCCAACTGACATGCAGAGTTGCAGACATTATATTGAACAATCATTCTCATGTTTTGTTTCTTCCTTTGTCGTTTTGTCTTACTCTAGACTAGAGTCTAGAGTACAAATCTGAATGGTGGTCTAGACTCTAGACCACCATTCAGATTTGTTTTTTGACAGATGCTAGGTTAATTGTTTACCTGGTATTACTATTCTATAGTTTCAACTTTCAATCAGTGTATATATTGTTATTATATATAGGCCTAGATGTTCATTGTTATTTACAATTTGCATAATATTTCCCAGATATCATTGTTTTCCTGTCGGTATCCTATAGTTTCAATGTACAGGATGCTATTTAGATAGCATATATGTTCAGACGAATGCTAGGGTCATGGTTCACCTCTACATGTCTTGAAGCACTAATAGGCTCTATCTGCATTCTATTTGTCATAATAATGATACTATGCTTATTGAAAGTTGCTGAACATCTGCTAAATGCCTAACATGTAAATTGTCCCTTTGGCCAGGCTGCCTCGCGACTCGGTCCTCCTGCGTGTTCCGCTGTCCATCCGTGATGCAAAGGAGACGATGCCACTGATCCGGAGTTAAATGCCAGTCGTACCCGATGAGCAGGGAGTGCTTCTTGTTGGTTGGCCGAGGAGCAAAAGGAAGAAGAAAAGAGGAAGAGGGAAGGAGGACAGGTGTGCTGCTTCTGTCTGGGAACGCGCTGACCGCAGATGTCTCTGTGGATGATCCTCCCGGTCAGCCTGCCAGCTCTGACCATCACTGGAATATGGGTTGTGTAAGTGTTGCCTCCTAGACCGCTGCTTCTCACCAGTGTGTTCAGGGGACCCCCCCACCCCCAGGGGTCCTTGAGGGGGCTCCAGGGGGTCCCCAGCAAATTAAATGAATTAACCCATTAAGACCTGAGGCCGATTCTACAAATGTTTTCTAAATCCCCAAAGTTTTCTGAAAAACCTGCTATGTCGGTGGTCCTCAAACCCTTTCATGTCAAGGACCCTCAAAATGATATTTTGTTCACTTTAAAAAAACATATATTCAAAGATTTGCAAAAAGGTTCACGATTTTTCTAAAATTGCAGATCTATATCTTCTATTTTTTTAATAGCCAGCCAATGTGCTATACACTGTGAGCTTGTACATCTGCTATTTTTGAACATCTTGAAAGGGTGAGAATTACTGATTTAGCTTGTGTAGAATCGGCCTCAGGCTTTAATGGGATAAGGAAACATTATTTGATGCCCACCACAGATACCCATTGGAGGGGCCGAGGGCACCACTGCATGTTGCCCCAATGGCCTGAATTCCAGGGAGCCCAGCAGGTCATTGGCTGTGTGCGGATTAGTTCTGTCCTGGACAGCTGTGGGATTATCACCTCTCGTATGGCCTTTGATCACATTCTAGGCTAATTATCAGCG
The DNA here is from genome assembly GCF_963924005.1 of Protomyctophum bolini. Classification (NCBI taxonomy): domain Eukaryota; kingdom Metazoa; phylum Chordata; class Actinopteri; order Myctophiformes; family Myctophidae; genus Protomyctophum; species Protomyctophum bolini. The sequence goes on from NC_137875.1 coordinate 15,585,324, forward strand.
ATACTACAGACTAGCGGTTGTGAATGTGTGCATGTATGCTTGCATGTGACTTCATGTCCGGTCTCCTGCGTCAACCAAAATTTTTTGGTTTTCCCCTCTACACCTATGCTCAAAATAGCCTATCTACTCTAGCTTGGGATGAGTTTCATTGCAAGCTATTTTTACGGTAAATTTACCCATTAAAACCGGGAAAGCATCTGTGTCATTTTACATTTTAGCTTGTGTATGATGTGTCACAACAATTATTTAAAGAAGAATTGCCCATATACAAGGCAAGCTCATAGTGTGTCACTTCACGCGGGCGCTGCAAGCTTGTACATCTGCTATTTTTCGAACATTTTAGAAAAATGTGACAAGTGTGATTTGTAGAATCTGCCTCAGGTCTCTTAAGATGCTGTTTCAAAAGATGCAGTGAAAGTGCATATCTCTAGCCAAATTCCAATACCCAAAATCTTGGCCACTCGCTCACTCACACTCGCTAACTCCAGCAGTGGTGTTACAGTGAAATTGGTGACCCTTTTGGGGGACACGTGACGGATGGGCCCCGAGTTCAAAGCACATGAACAAAGTTGACTGTCTATACAGTACATGGGGCTGCAACGCCACTCATCACCACGCACGTGCACTGATTAACATTTGTAACATTGATTTGTAACGTTGTGTGATCTGAAGCAGAAGTGTAGCTTAAAGGTTACACCTGGTGTGTGGATGTGTGTGGTGCAATTCACAGTTTTTGGCTTGGCCGTTGATGTGGAACTGAGTTAGATTTTCATAGCGATCATAGTGATGCACATCTTTTTTGTGTGTTGTGCAATAATTGTGCAAAGTATCACAATGCATCACATTTTCATTATTTTAGACAGTTATTTTGTGTTTTCTTCAAACACTATCTCCAGGGTCATGTCATCAAGATGCAGACTTTTCATTCCAATTTGGCTATAAATGTTGTGGTCCCTGGGTGGGTGGGTAGGTAGGCATGCTATTAAATGAATGCCCTGCATCCCTAAAGGAATTATGTTTGTGTTTTCACGGTTCTCTTGGCATTTTTTCTTCTTCAAAATCCCAAACCTGACTGCAGCTAAGTTAACTTTAGAAGACGGTGTCCGATCTCCGGCAGCTCCTAACAGTATTTCCTTCCTGCTACCTTCACAACGGAGCCTTGTTTCCAAGGGGCTGAGTCAAGAGTCCCTCTTCCTGGGCACTGGAATGCCAGTGGTCATGATTTGTTGCGTAACCCCATCCCTCCCTGTTAGTGTTGCCATGTGCGCTTATTTTAAGCAACTTTGAGATTGGTTTTGTCTGTAAAGTGGCTTGTAAACATATTGGTGGTTGCAGGTTTTCTTTGAAAGTGTTCTGTTGTTGCTTATTTGGGCTTGCTTCCTAAATGTTTGTTTAAGTAATATGTATTTTAATTTTTTCCGCAAAAACGTCTTGTGCCACCCAGATCATTTTCAAAAATTGTTAAAAAATTCCTTTTCTTTTCCTCCATGATAAAAAAACAAAACAAAATAATTTGCAGCTTTACCAGCTCTTAATGCATCAAATCGTGATTAGCAGTGCGTTGTGAGCTTGTAGATAGGCTACTTTCAAATAGCCGTAGCCTAGTCACTTATTTTGCGCTTGTATTCCTAGACCCTGGTTGCTTATTTCTGGCAACACCGATCCCTCCCTGTGCGAGTGAGTGGAGTTGGGTAAATAGCGGGCCGGGCACGGGGTGCTTCGCAGTGCTTATTCAAAGGCTTTCACACAGTATCTGACTGACACTAGAGCCCAGCCTCCCCGTATCTGCATCCAACACATAGATTAAAGTTCTCAGTCACTTCGGTTCGTTAGCCTCGGCCCTCATAGCATAATTGCTTAGAAGAAATGAAAAATCACTATCTGCCAAAGTCGCCTAGTTGACTTAAAGGACTAGTTCACCTCTTTTCAACCTATCTTCATATTCCTCACTAATGTTCATGATAACATACCACAAATCTTAGGAGGGCTGTGGGCAGTTCAGAAACACGTCCACCAGTGACATCATGTGGCATATTATCATGAACATTAGTGAGGAAAAAAGATTATAATTATTTGAAGATTGGTTAAAAAGTGGTGAAGTGGTCCTTTAAGCAATAATGAGAAAAACTTTAGCCTAAGTCACGTTTATCTGGCTTTATTTGCACCTGCCTAACTAACTGCTGATTCACCATGCCTTAATATTGCCAATGTCAGCCTATCAGAATGCTTGAATGCTTACATTCCAGGCAGATATTGATTTAGGAATGTAACAAGAATTCTGATAGGCTGAGGACATAAAGGCAACAAGGCAGGCACAATAAAGCAGCAGCAGTGTGTGTTAGGATTGTAGAGTTAAGGCAGAAATGTCAATTTGGCCAAAAACAATGACGTAGGCAATTATTCTAATGGCTAATGCATTGTCTTCTATGGAATCATGTATATAGTGCACCGAAAATAGGCTTATCTGCAAACTGCGGCAAGGTTGTGAGCTCATAGCTAATTATTTTAATATTTAAAGAGGATTCTAAGTAGTCAAGCTTGCAATAGAATAAAGAGTGAAACGTGTTTGAATTGGTCAAACAACAATAGAATACACCTTCAGAAGCATCTACCACAAGCCCTAATGACATTGAGGCAGCACATGCTATGCTGCTGCTGCTGCCAACTATTGCATGTTGCCCTGAGTCTGTGCGTCAATCCACAACCCTGGTATCTCGTACCATTAGCAAAAATACTTATTTTACTTCATGATGTGAATACTGTAAGCCCCGCAATGTGATGTGGGCATTTTATATCATTGCTGTGGTTTGTGTTTCACCACCACGACTCCTGGGCCCCTTCCACTGGCATTTCTCAGTTCAATAATGATTGTCATTTCAAAGGTCAGCTCGGGTGCCTGACTGTCTGCTATTTTAAAACAATGGCGTCTTTTATTTAATGTTTGTACTGACTACTGCACACGTTCTCCTTCCAGACAGACCGTGACATATCAAAGAATGTAGCATGGACTCCAGTAGTCTGAACATTATACCACTGTTTGTATTGTTTTGTTGTTGTTGTTTTTAAATACATTTGGTGAAAATAGCCAATCTACATTTTCAGCTATTTTTGTCTAAGAGATTTGGGGCAACAAAGTGTATATATAGTTTGTAAAAACGTGTACAGTACGTCACCAAGAGGGGAGCGGAGCGGAGTCTGGAAAGCTAGCGGCGCCCCGTTTCTGGGATTTAAACTCTAGCCCACATGACTCAGAATAGAGTGACGGTGGTCTGTTGTCTGATGTCTCTGCGCCGTACAGCCGAGATCCAAGCCATCCTACGTCTCTTTGTAAAAATGTCCATCTGGGTTCCTTGATGCCGTCTCCATGCTGGAAAGCTGAAAAATCTAATTCCGTTTTCTGGCTCATGCCCCGTGACGTGACCTGCTGTGGCACTTATGCTCAGTACATTGTACTGCCTGTCTGTCTTTAAAAAAAGAACGTATACGGATAGTCGCTCAATGTACAACAAACCAGACAATCCCAGAAGTATGACGGCCGCTACCACGCGACACATATGTTGACCCCCTCAACGATATTTTGGTACTCCCTATAGTGTTGAAATGGATAAGCAAGGGATAATCAATGGGGAGCAGCATGGTGATTGAGAAATAAACCCCAACAGGGTGATTAGATCCGGTCGTAAATCAGAGGGGTCTTTATCACCCTGAAGAAGGGTTGATTGATTTTTAAAAGGATGTAATTGCTTTTACGGTAATGAAAGTATAGTCTATTCATTTATGCCAGGTGGGTCCAGTGCAACACGGGCAGCTTGGAAAACATCCCGGTGTTGATTATAGAATCGATATTCTGTTAATTACTGCATTATGTCTATTTCTCACTTCAAATAGTGCTTTAGCTCTAAATTACAGTGTGTTTGTTTACCTGGCTGCCATGTTGGATACAGCAGAAAATCAAGCAGGTTCATATGAGCTTTGGCTCTTTATTCAGACAGTGGTCTGTTATTGAGTTCAGCTGTCGTTATCGAACAGAGATTAATTCAGTGATTGACCACCCATAATCGAGCATTCAACCAGTGTAATAAGAGTAGCATATACATTGCTCTAGTATTTAATCCTTTGCATGCCTTTGCCCAGGAGTGTAGAGGCAGTTGAGTAGTTTAAGGTTAAAACAGACTGGTTACGTGCTGCTAGACTACACTGTCAACAACTGAAAACCTTGTATCTCCATATTCCAACTGTTTAATGTTTTATTTTTGAGCTGTGCCTAACCGCTCCATTACGTAGCAATGTGTGTATGTCCCTGTGTCTGTCCCATGGTCTGTATGTCTGAGCACAGAAAGCTGTAACACGGTAACTCTTGTCCACCCTACAGTGACCATAAAAGATAGTTAGTTGAAGTGTCACATCTTTGTACCCGCTCTTTATTGCCATGTTGTTATTTTGGGCCCTTAACTTAGGAAATGTATAGAACACCACAAGTTTCCATGGCAGTCCTTGTTCTCAAATGCTTCTCGCCATAGATAGAATCTTGAAAGGGGGACGGACGTGGTCTGTTCCTGGCTGCCATATACTGCTCCCAGGCATGCAATCACTGCTCACCACACAGCATGGCTTTGGCTGGAGCCCAATTATGTAAACAAACCTATTATTATTTAGCCCTGTGCGGCCACAGGCCACTGCTGTCGGGTCCACATGCAGCCTGCTAAGAGGAGGGGACTAGTGGGGGCCCTATTTTCGACCAGTGCCTTACACCTTATCCATAAACGTCTTTGCCTTTTTTGTTATTTCTTTACTATTTTGAAAACTTTTTAAAATTGTTCAATAGCCGATCAACATCGACACATTATGAACTTGTAAATCGGCTATTGGACTATTCAAAAATGTTTTTCAAAATGGTAGAAAAGAAAAAGGCAAAGAAGTTTGAGGATAAGGGGTAAGGCACTGGCAAAAATAGGGCCCCAGGTCTGCTTTATTTAGAATTGCCCTCAAGCGGTTTACTAAAAAAATCTTTGAAAGTGTGAGAACTACTGATTTAGAAGGCATTTGTAGACTCTGCCTCGGGTCTTAATGGGTTAACTACTAAACCCTCTAGACTCTAGACTTCGTAAACTGGATTTGAGTTGGCTCTGTGCTATTTTTCACCTACACCAAATCTGTTTGGCAAAAATATACCATTGTCTATTTTTGGCTAATGTTCCACCCCAGAATAATCTTTTAACATCCTTTTTTCCCCTTCACTGTTTGCTTTTCGACAGAACTCGGTTTGGTTTTCCACTTATTAGCGTAGTAGTGTAAAAGCAAGTCAAAAAAGAAAGAAACATTTTTTTTGCTCTGCTCTTTCCTTCAGAGCAGATGCTTGTTTTCCTGCAGACTGTAAGCCTCGGCTCAGCTCTACCTGACGGCGGTCTTCCACTCTGTCAGACCATGCCCACTCATACCGCTGGCTTCCCAGACTCCATTATGCAACCGTGTGTGTGCATGGCTTCCATCTGCTTTGCATTGCTTTCTTGAGGTGCTCCTCAAAAACGGTCCAAAACGCTGCACCGGCAGCTTGGAAATGCAACCGTATCGACACAAATCTTTGCCTGGTATTAACCGTCGTCCCTAGTTTAGTCTCGGTTAACTTATTTTCACAAGTTTGGGTCTCTCTCGAGCTAAACCCTTGTTCTCTAACATCTAGCCAATGGTTACAAGTGTTTCCAAATTTGGTTGTAGAATGCTTCAGTAGGATCCTTTCTTATCTCACCATCTCGCCCCCATCTCTGCGCCTCTCCTGATGATGATTATTCATGGCTGCTGCTGTGCAGCTGGAGGCAGATGGTGTGGCGTTTGCATGACCACAGGAAGTAGAAGCACTACTTGATGGTAGCTGTATATCAGGGGGTGTGTGTGTGTGCCTGCCTGCCCAGGGAGTCCATTATTTGAGCCCATTTGAAAAGCTCATATGTGTTGGTAAACTGTGCACAGATGGGTGGGCTGTGTGCATTTTCAGAGCATGTTTATATTAAACTAACATGATATACCTTTAAGTTCCTATGTATGAAAACTCATGTTTCAAGGTTTTAAAGAAAACAAAATAGGCCTACCATGGATTTTTTTTTTAATATACATTCTTGAATATTAATGATATAGTATCGTTAAAATAGTGTTTGTGTTTTGTCAATTATTTGCGGTCCCATGCACTACAATATCCTTATGCGGGCCACAAGTGGGCCCCGACCCACAGCTTGATATATAGCTGACCCTAAATGGGTATATGGGTATGGGGTGACGCGGCACGCCATAAACTGTGAGTCGCTGCATTCCAGAGACTACCACATGTTTCATTTGATGTTGGCAGACAGGCAGTTGTGTGGAGTTTACATGCAATGTATGTATTATGGTTCTGGTTGTATGTATCACCACCACCAGCAGCATGCAGGGGGGAGGGGGGGGTGTTGGGGGAGCTTGGGATGGCCCTGAGGCTTTACAAAAGCCACATTGAAGAGGTTTTGTTTTGTGAGCAGTTTAGAAGGATTGGAGGCTTCTTCTTTTAGTATTGGGGAGTGCAATCCACAGGGTGGGTAGGGTTGGAGGACCCGGAACTGGTTCTTCTTCAGATGCGGTTCCGACATTGAAGAACCTGGAATCAGCTCCCTCGTATTTCGAACCATTTTCTAATCGCGCTGTCAGAGCTGGTATGTGGACCCTGACGTCTGCTATACAGTTTCTACACCAGTGCTTCTCAAGTGTTTTAATTTCACCCTGAGAGAGCCTTATGGGTCCATTTGGTTCCATTTGTACTCTCTCAAGAGTTACAGCACTGTAAGTGTCAATTTGGCCCTTACTATAGGACTTGTTAAGGAACCGGAACCGTTAAAATCCTAAAGGTTCCCAAACTTCCCAACCATAGTTGTGGGCAGCAAGAGAGAATGCCCCATCATCACCCCACACGGTTACGGTACTTGGGTCTTGGGGACCAACCCCAGTAGGTTGGGAGGGAACAAGCCTTTGGTCCTCATGTGGACAGCTGTAGTGTGTCTTCAGGGCTTACTGTGTGTATGTGTGTGTGTGTGTGTGTGGCCTGAGGTTTAGGATGCTACTCGTTGCCATGGAGACGATCTTAATTGTTGTTTAGCCTGTTAGTGACCCCCAGGCTGCTGCGTTGCCAGATTTTGCGAGGGGAAATTTGCATTAACGGGTCTATGAAAACGAGCCCAAAATATGCAGCCTGTTTGACCACTTAGAGCCCTATTATTCAGACTGCACCAATGCAACAGAACAGTTTTATGGCCGGTCCACATCAATGCAACTCCTTGCAACTTCCACTGTGGATATTCGTTGCAAGTAGTTGCATGGAGTGCATTGGTGTGGACAGACCTTTACATCAGCTATTTGAAAATTGCCAATCTATAAGCTCACAATGTGTTTGAGCTTGTAGATTGTGTAGTGTGTAAACGAATAATTTGGGGGATCCTTGGCATGAAAATGTTTGAGAAGCAAGCTCAAACTAGAAAATTCGCAATTTAAAAAAATTGCAGAGTGTGGTTGCCGCAGTGTCTTACATATGCCCCTCCCACTAATATTGCCAGCCAATTACAGTTTCAAGTCACACGTTAGATCATGTGTAAGTAATTCGGAGGGGATTTAACCCCCAAAATTCATGTTTTTGCGACAAACGGTAAAGAGCCCCAGCACGAAAAGCTACTATACGGCTACTATCACTTAAAGGAGGAAACTGATGACAAAAAGAGAGAACTATGACTCATTTCGACTTCATGTTGACATATCCGTGGTGCAGTAGATCATATCATGCATGGAGATGCGGTCCGGTCCCATTTAGACCTGAAGACATTTCTGCAAATGTCAGTTTTCTGTCAGTCATTCTTAAAGTTTTTCATGTCAAGGACCCCAAAAATATATGTAATTGAAAATATGTTGTTCCAGGGACCCCCCATGAAGCAAAAATTGAGTTAAAAACGATCGCTTTGACAGAATATATATATTCAAAGATTTGCACCACATTTTCACGAATAGCAGACCTACAAGCTCGTAGCGTGGCATCTGCTATTTTTCAATAGCTAAAGTATAACATACATCTTATAACACCAATATACTACAGTACTATGCTGCATGAATAAACATACAATTTGATAGCATACAGTAGAATAGATCACCCAGGTTTTATGGTTTTTCAATCCCCACACGTGTGCGTGCGTGTACAGTATGTATAAGTGTTGCAACACTTAAAATGTAGAATATGAAATTTTAACGGTAATATCGTATATCGTATCGATATCGCAATATTTGGCATAAATACAGAGATTTGAAAGAAGTTTACGGAATGTATTGTAGTCGATAGGGCTCGCGTGAGTACATAACCACGTGACCGGGCTGTTTTCTGCCCCCTCAATGTCGCAACTCTGTCTATACTCTATGGCTCTGTTGTAATCCAAACGTACTAGTGTGTGAGAATAGCGATAGGGTGGCCTGGCTGGGTGTATGACTTGACTACCGCGGCCTGAATGATTCAGCCCTGCAGCCCTGCTGTGAGATATGATCTGGACAACAGATGTCAATATGAAGTTGAGGATAACATTGACCACTTCTGTGTCTTAGTCATACTTCTCTCTCCTTTCTTTTGTAATCTTTTTTGTCATCAGACGGACAGCTTGGTCATATACTTCTCTCTTTGTTCACGTTTTGTCATCCTCATCCTCCTGCCGTTAACCCAGTGGTGGAAAGTAAATAAGTACATTTACTCAAATACTGTACTTAAGTACAATTTTGACTCAACTTGACTCATATTCAAATTTCCAATACATTTACATCTACTCCACTACATCTCAGAGCCAACATTAAGTACTTTTACTCCACTACAATTATTTGAAAACTTTAGTTACCAGTAAGACGCGCAAACGCGGGAAGCGAACGCAGCTGAGACCCTGCAGATCATGTCTGTCTGTCTGTCTGTCTGTCTGTGTGTCTGTCCCGCTGTTACTGTATATGTGGACCTGGCCCCTTTTGTGCCCATATATGGAGCTGAGTGATTGCTGATGCAACACACTCCATATTTGGACGTATAGCGGGACAGACACACAGACAGACGCACAGACAGACATGATCTGCTAGGTCTCATAGTAAGTGCTCACTGCGTTCGCAACTAGTTACTTTGGAGATTTACATTTTGATTAGAAAAACATACGTTACTGTAACCACTTCAACCCTATATATTTCGACCATTTGAAAATAGCTGATCTACAAGCTCACGATGCGTCGCAATGCATTGTGTGCGACCTCTCTTTTCTATTCAAATATGAATATAAACTAGTAGAAAGGTCGCAATTTTGAAGAAATGCAATGTGTGGTTGCCGCAGTCAATAGGCCCCTCCCACTAATTTTGCCAGCCAATTACAATGTCACGTCACCCCTGTGATCATGCATAACTACTTCGGAGGAGATTTATCTCCCAAAAATCATGTTTTTGCGACAAACGGTTACATTTGTCGCCCCCCTATGGATGAAAATGGAATTGCTTTTGGAACTTGGTTGATTGAACCACCCGTGACATGCGATTTAAATTTGGAATGGATCGGACATTCCGTTCGTGATTTATGGCATTTTTTGTCAAATAGGCCCCTCCTACTATCTTCGGACGACGATTACGGCCGAACGATACGCACTACCAAAATTCTGCAGTTGGTGTTTTAATCGGATAGGTCCGGAGATCATGTGTGCCGATTTTTGTGAGATTTGGACAAAATCTGTAGGAGGAGGAGCCAAAAGTGTGTTTTGGAGAAAATTCAAATTAGCAGGAATTTCTTTCCTGACTAAAATGGGCGTGGCCCATATGTGGAAATGCATCATGACCCAAGGAATCCATGGAAAAAGATTTTTTTATTTTACGACTTACGGTTCAAGAGTTATAGGGAAAAACGTAAAGTGGGCTGTTATAGCTCCACCATGAGGCCGACTGATGTAATTCCTTTTAAATTAATTTTCATAATTATTATGAACCCCCCTCCCAAGTCTTGTAAATATGGCGCTTACGGTCTCCAATTGGAAAAAATACTTACATTTAGTCTTCTATTTCCCCATTATAAGTCTATGGAGAACTAATTCATTAATATCAATTAAACTATACAACGGATCTCTTAGCAAAATACAAGCACATGATTCCCGATGAAGCCGGTCAATTTGACATATGGCTCGAGTGTGTGCGGCAAAAACTGTGGGAGGAGTAGTGCGGCAACGTATCGCTCGTTTACAATAACAATAGTCTGGTTGCCCTGTTAGGGCAACCACACTAATGAGTGATTCTACAGAAACGACTTACTGTGTGTGTGATGCATCCTGGTGACATTTTCAGTCTCTTCCTTACTTCCTTTCCTTGTTATTGCTGCTCTCCTCAGATGTCCTGTAGGTCCCCCCCCCCCCCCCCCCCGGGCTCCATACAAAGGTCCTTTTACACTAAATATCTTCACTATCTCTAGCCGAGTTCCGTAGCTTATACTGTATATCTGCTATTTTCTAATGTTTGCCCCCAGAATAGCCATGATAGAGTTCATTTACCCACCAAAAACGATTACATTATTATTTAAAAAAAGTTGCATTTCTTTTATATTCACTTATCGGACGGGAACCCCTTTTTTGAGCTTTTCAATACGGAAACGCATTTTTGGGTTCTTGTTGCTATGTACAGTTGTTGCTGAGTACAGTAGACTATAGAAACAACATTTTTGTAATTTCTTAAACCTTATGGTCAGGATTTAGAAGGCATTTTTAGAATCGGCCTTAGTCCTAAATGGGTTGACGACACATCCAAAATAGTTATGGCAGGTCGGAAGAGGTTACTCTCACCGCTGTTGTGTGTGGAGATAGAACTGGTAGAATGCAGAGGGGAAGCCACTAAAGCCAGTGACTTATTAGGATGCAGAAAGCACAGTCGGGAACAGCGTTTTTTCCTACGTCACAGTCTATGAGTTCGATCTGAACTGCTGCACATTTTTGTGTTCCTTCCGCCTGTCTCAAATGTATTGTATACTAGACCTGTACGTGCCCGTCGGCTACTGGCCTACTTGAGAACGATGCAACTTGAGAACCTAATAATACCCGTTGTCAACTTGTCATAGCACCTGTTTTAACTGTCTGTCTGTGTCCCCAAATGGAGATCTCTCTGTGTGAAGAGGGCTGACTGACTGTGAAAAGTGGACTGGTTAAGTAGGCTAATCAATTGTCAGGTGTGGGGTTGCCATGGCAATCAATTGGCTGAGGCAGAGGCTGGAAATTGCAGAGCCTGAGCAGAGCCTTTTATGCTGGTTCTGGAGAACCGTGGGTCCGACCGACTCGAGGCCGGGCACTGCACTCCCTGCGGGGGTTTGAAATGCGTGTGTCGAATATGAAGTCGGTGGGTCAAACGGTTCTCGAGTTACGTGCATTACAAGCTTACGCACACACGCAGAGACGTGGCGCATTTATAGTAGGATAGACATGTCATTGATGATACCCCAAAAAACAAGGAACAAAGTGTGTCATCTATCAGTTGAATAAGGGACACGTCTTTTACTTTCCAAATAAGGGACGTTTCCTTATTCCAAGGGACGGTTGGCAACCTTATCTGTATGCTCCTATCGGTCATTCACTCTACTGTGGATCCAGTCACCGACCTCAAGTCAAGCCACCTTTATTTGTGTATCACATTTGAAAACAACAGAAGTTGACCCAAAGTGCTTAGTGACCTGACTGAATAAACACACGCTGTTAGCTTCTTGTGTGTGTCTGACCCGTGTCACTGGGTTCCTCTGGGTTTGGGTTCAGGTGACCTTCCACGGGACACTCCCAACAAGTCCACGTGTCACTGGCACGGTCTTAGTACTAGCCTGGAATCCAGTCTGATTCTCTATGTTTGTCTTTTTCTCACTTCAAAAAGCTTAAAGAATTTGTCAAAATAACCAAATCTACAAGCTCACAACGCAAGCTGAGCTCACAATGCCACGCGTTTTGAGCTTATTTAAAGTACCTTAGAAAGGATGTAGGCCTACTGTAACGTGTCTATTAGGTCATGATTGTCAACCAGTAAAAACACCTGACTCGTGGTCTAACTAAACGTTTACACTTTTTAACTGCCTTCACTTTGACAATCTTAAAATAACCATAAAATATTTCTTCTTCTTTTCTATTCCAGGTATGCCATGGCCCTCTACAACCAGCATGTCTGCCCTGTGGATAACTGGTATGTTAATACATCTGATTAATCAAATTCAAACTAATTGTACCTCTCGATAGTCGCATGTCTTCACAAGGTCCACTGGTATTTCCCTCTACACCAAATATCTTAACGCACATTAGCTTGTGAGCTTTGTGGATTGGCTATATTCCCGCCCAATGTTTGCTCTAGAAGAATAGGGGTGTTAGGGTTCATGTGGTTTATGTAAATATATCTGGTTTAGTGTTTTCCCATTCCATTCTAGCCTACAGGACTACTGTATTGATATTCTCAGGTTAAAAAGCCCTCTTTTTATTCAGGGCCGGATATAGGCTTGGGCATGGGGAGGCAATGCCCCCCTAAATGCCCTGAGTGCCCCACCAAACATGATGGCATGCAAAAATCCCAAATTTCAAAGATATTTCAAATGAAAGTGCTTAAATTACTATTTGAAACACTACGCTACTAACTACAACTGTCGCACCACCACCAAACCAACACCATTTCATCATTCAAAAAAGAAAAATCTCCGAGTCGCTTTTTGCTTTTTGCATGTGTCCCTCCTACAACTTGCAAAATATAAATTCCCTGCTCATTTCAAGACACAACAAGGCTCAACAAGAAACACAAATAAAACAAAAAATGTGCTACGTTTGTGTTGTGTATTTCACACGCTCCCTGACAATGCATGCATTCTGTCATTGCTGTGTGCTGCTAGCCTATGCCAAGTGTTGAAATCACTGAGTGATTTATGTTGTTGGCTTTCTGGTAAAATCCAAATATGTTAAATATGTTAAAAGGAAGCATTTGTTAGGGCTTTCACAGAAAAGCAGACAACTGAAATATTGACGCTTACTTGCTTAATATAAGCCCTGTACAAGATACAAATCTTGTGGCTCACAACTAAAGAAAAATAAATAAATAAATAAAATAGATGGATTATTGTGTGTTATAGGTATAACTGTGGTAAAATACATAGTTTTTCGGGGGTTTTGGGGGATTGACTCCAACGTTAGCAAAATATTCCCACCTTGTTATCTCTGATTCTAATCCCAGATTTCGATTCTAATCAAAACTAGAAAGGTCGCAATTTTTCAAAATTACAAAGTGTGGTTGCCACAGTCGCTTACATAGGCCCCTCCCACTAATATTGCCAGCCAATTACAATGTCACGTCACCCCTGTGATCATCAACTACTTCGGAGGATCTTCCAAAAATCATGTTTTTGCGACAAACGGTAAAACGGTAAAGGGCCCCAGCATGAATAGCTACTATATGGCCTGTTATGAAACCGAATATACAAAAGATATTTTGATACTACTTTTCTTTCACTTAAAGGAGGAAACTGATGACAAAAAGAGAACTATTTCAACTTCATGTTGACATATCCGTGGTGCAGTAGATCATATCATGGAGATGTGGTCCGGTCCCATTTAGACCTGAAGACATTTCTGCAAATGTCAGTTTTCTGAAAACCCTATGTTTCTGTCAGTCATTCTTAAAGTTTTTCATGTCAAGGACCCCAAAAATATATGTAATTGGCCGCCGACCCCCATCTGAAAATATGTTGTTCCAGGGACCCCCCATGAAGCAAAGATTGAGTTAAAAACGATCACTCTGACAGAATATATATTCAAAGATTTGCAACACATTTTCACGATTTTTCAAAAACCTACAAGCTCGTAGCGTGGCACTCGGTGCCTCGTTATGAGCTTGTAGATCTGCTACTTTTCAATAGCTAAAGTATAACATACTTCTTAAAACACCAATATACTGTAGAGTACTATGCTGCGTGAATAAACATACAATTTGATAGCATACAGTAGAATAGATCACCCAGGTTTTATGGTTTTTCAATCCTCACACATGTTCGTGCGTGTATGTATAAGTGTTGCAACACTTAAAATGTAGAATATGACATTTTAACAGTAATATGGTATATCGTATCGATATCGCAATATTTGGCATAAAAACAGAGATTTTAATCTCTAATAATAATCTCTGTAATTCCTTTTCAATTAATTTTCATAATTATTATGAACCTCCCTCCCACGTCTTGTAAATATGGCGCTTACAGTCTCCACTCTCCAATATAAAAATACTTACATTTAGTCTTCGATTTCCCCATTATAAGTCTATGGAGAACTAATTAATTAATTAATATCAATTAAACTATACAACGGATCTCTTAGCAAAATAGAAGCACACGATTCCCGATGAAGCCGGTCAATTTGACATATGGCTCGAGTGTGTGCGGCAGAAACTGTGGGAGGAGTAGTGCGGCATAGTATCGCTCATTTACAATAACAATAGTCTGGTTGCCCTGTTAGGGCAACCACACTAGCTTTATTGACGACGACTTCCACAAAAGAATCACACATTTTCATGTGTTGAAAACAAATTAAAACATTTCTTAAATATAATAACGTAAACGTAATCAAATAAATTCCCCTAAATTAGAAAAAAATATGTTTTAAGAAGTAGTGAAAATAGCTGATCTACAAGCTCAAACAAAGTCAAGTGACACGTTGTAACTTGTGAGCTTGTAGAACTGCTATTTTCACTAGTTTGGGTCACGGCCTAAAAGGTTTAGGAACCACTGCTTTGGGGAACCACTAACTGAAGTGGACCAAATCATTGTGGGGGAAACATGGTTACTCCACAAAATGTATTTACAACAGTTAAAACTCTGGATTATGTTTAACGTCATGGATTGGTGATAAATATTGATGTAGGATACCATTAACTATGGGAGGTTTGCCAAAGGTTGCAAAGATTATTTCTTAATTGGAAAGCGTTTATTCCGAAGGATTCCAAATGCCAGTGTGTCCAGAAGTATGATTTATGTTTTTACCAAAGTCCATAAATCATGCGCTGAGTGGACGGACCGCTCACTGTGGTGAAACGTTCCCACTGACAGTGGTCTTTCCACCCTTTCACAACAAACAAAGCACAACAAGACCACTCTGGGGCCATGTATTAAAACATGGTCCCAAGTCGGGTGGACCCCTTGGATGTCCAAAACAGTGACGTTTTGTTTATTAAAGAATCTTGTATGATGAGGTAGGGCATTAATGTACCAAAAAAGAAATAAATTAAGATTTCTGCCCGACAGCAATGATATTCAAGTTAGAAAGGATTACTTTTTCTTTCTATTTTTTTTTAGTCATTTTAATTTTTAGAGTTGGCTATTCAAAAATAGATGGGGTAGCCTAGATACAAGCGTACATTGGGTATTCTTTTGCGTGCAAGAACTACTGATTTTAGAAGACCTTTGTAGAATCAGTCTCGGGTGTTAATACTGAATCTGTGTGTGTGTGTGTGTCTGTGTGCGTGCGTGCGTGTGCCTTTCCCCAGGCTATACAACCAGTCGTGTGAAGAAGATCTTTACTTGCAGAGCGGATCAACACTGTGTTGTACCCTGGACAACATACCGCTCATCAGGTCGGAGTGATCTCCAATCCCTGTCTGTCTCTCTCTCTCTCCATCTAGCTGTCTTGTTTTCTCTCAAACAGGAATGCCCTGTCATTGTCTTCTATGACCCTTCTGCCATCCTGGTGACAGAAAGCGAGTGAGCTTGAAGTAGACAGTTCCTGTGTGTGTGTGTGTGTGGGTGTGTGTGTGTGTGTGTGTGTTCTCAAAATAACTTGGCTTGAGATTTCCTGCCTGCCACCGTGGCAGTGTAGCTGGGAGGCAGAGAAAGCATGGGTCTACACTTGCCCTGTAGACACGCACGCACGCGAGAGCACGCGCACACACACAGGAATTCCCCATAAAAGAGGGGTCGTCTTACATTCGAGAAGAAATCGAGCGCCTCCTTTGTTTAGTTCTCAGACGCACATGCTGAGCTTTGAACATCAAAGGCCGTCGTGAACCGTGTGAATTCCCATCTTTACACGAGACGCGTCGGGAAGCTACCTGTAGGCTGTTGGAACAGGAAGCTACCTGTAGGCTGTTGGAACAACTTACCTAGGATCATAATAAACGGAGTCCTGCTTATTAAGCACTGGATACTCTCATGGCTGTTCGCACTTAACATGATGCCCTGTGTGTCCGTCCACACACATGCACGCTCACACAAACACATGCGCGCACACGCTGAAGTGTCTGTGTGTGCGTGTGCGTGCCCAGTCAGCTGAGACAGCTTTGTGGCTGTAGAATGAAGAAAGCAGTCGGGACTGCTCTGACACATTTCCCATTGGCTCCACTGGAGGCAGCGTAGAGCAGGTCACAGGCTGGATGGAGGACAGGACCATAGATCTAGAAGCCTAGAGACGTCACTGTGTATAGCAGGGGTCCTCAAACCTTTTTGTCCCAGGTACCCCTCGGAGGGGAGAAATAGTGCCGCCTCATCCTCGCGACAGCGATAAGCATATAAGTACCACATTACATTTAGATGCCATTGTAACTATTTCTATTAAAATCGTTTTCAAAGTCATTTCATAGTCAAACAGAAAACACTACTACAGGGCTATTCAACTAAACTGTTCAGGGGGCCACATTGTCAGAAACCCCCCCCCCCCCCCCAAGGGGCACGGTGGCACAGTTGGTAGTGCTGTCGCCTCACAGCTAGAAGGTCCTGGGTTCGATTCCCGCTCGGGGCACTGTGGGTGCTGGCGGCGTGTTTCCTCCTCCGCGTCATCAGTGCCCATACCCGAAGGCGGGGTTGGCGAAAGGGCCTTTCTGTGTGGAGTTTGCATGTTCTCCCCGTGTCTCCCCGGGTAGGTACCCTCACAAAAACATGCAGTAATCCTGGTCTCTAAACTGCCTCCCCCTGGCCAGCCGGGGCGCCTGATGGAGGGGAAAGGAACTGGTTGGAATAACGTGTTCCTTCCACGCGCTACGTCCAACCAGGGAAACTCCCCCCTGTCAGGTGTAAAGGAGCAACTTGGACACTAAGGCATGAAGGGAGCATGAGTTAAGTCCGTTGCTCTCCCCAGGTTGGCGGAGGGTGTGTAGAGCCCAGGATCACAGTAGATGATTGGCACAGGGGTGAAAAATGGGTTACAAAATATATAAAAAAGACAAACATTATTAATCTCATATGTACACTTGACACAACACACTGGCTATTTGACAGTGCAGAAACATAATTGCCTTCCTTGATGTGTTAATGAGCGTCAAATGGTCACAGACGCACATCTCCCCTCTGCAGTGCTCTAACTGAAAGTGACTGCAGTCTTGTCTCATTTCTATCCAAAGGCCCTTGAATATGATGGAATATGATTAATTATTTTCAGGGACGTTGTTTGCTAGGTCCGTATATATACGGACCCCAACATAATAGATAAAAGCTGCCGTGGGGCTCAACCATTATATAGACGGAGTATATTATACTCCGTCTATATAATGGTTGAGCCCCACGGCAGCTTTTATCATTGGTCCAGTTGCTCTGGCAACGCCCTGTCACCTCCAGCTATGGGACGTTAAACAAAACAAAACACTGAGTACCGTGGTTGTATAGGACTAATATAGACATTTTATCTTCACAAGTCGATTCTTCTTCTAATTCTTTCTCCTCCTCCGCCTCCTCTATAGACTTGTATTGCATATATGTGTGTTTTTACTTTTTATTCATGTGTGTGTGTGTGTGTGTGTTTGTGTGTCTCTACAGTAAGTGTGGGACTCTGCCTCCTGAAAGCTGTTTTTTCAGTCTCATCTGCAGCACCGGATCCTTCATGGGTAAGATGAGGCTCTGCAGGAGTCTAGCCATCTGTCTGTCTGTCTGTGTCAGGACCGATCAGCACCGAATGTCTTGTGCAAACTGCCAGTAGGCCACAAGTAGAGCTCTTCACAGGCCTTCCGGATTCCACAAAATGATGCTGATGTGCACAAAACACAATGTACTGAAGTGCTGTTTAACGTCTTTAACTAAGATTGCTGAAGAATTAATCAATTAATACCTGGCAGTCCAAAACTTGCTCTACCTTTTTTTTTAAGTATTTGACTGTCTAGTCTAGTGTCTACCCACCTATTGATGAGGACTTGCACTTTTGTGTTTGCATCATTTCATTATCGTAACACGTCTACTCTCCACAGCCACTGCAAAAATACACTGTCTGACCTAAACCAGCCGATATAGGTTAACTTTAAAGGGCGCGAGCACACACGCACACACACACACGCACACACACGCACACACACACACACACACACACACACACCATGATGGCAGGAGCATTTTGCACTGCCCAGTTTTAAGTTAATGTTTCCCAGCTGTATCCCAGTGTAGCTTTGGGGTGGGGGTGGCTGTGTTCACATGTGTTTTTATTCCTAACAGCTGGGTGGGCCCGGTGGGTAGCAGGACACAGGCCAAGGATAACCCTACAGATGTGTGTGTGTGTGTGTGTGTGTTTGTGAGAGAGAGAATCCTGGAGCAGTGGTTCTCAAATATTTAGACCCCCCCCACCCCCCATTTTAAGATTCTATTGCCAGGGCAGGGACCCCCATAAGAGAATAAGATTTAGTCCTTACTATTACACCTGTCTATAGTGTCTGTGGAGCGAGAGAAATAAACTAAACTAAAAATACCACTTTGAAAACTACTGCTCTAGAGCTGAGGTTCTGCGACCCCCGCCCCCCTAATACAAATTGACCGCTACAATAACCCTAATAATAGCGAAAATACATCATAAATTAATACTGTAACCAGATATAATCATTAAGGAAAGTATATGCATGTACTATGTGTAACTCTTATTTTCCATTTTCCAGCCATCCAGTTGCAATTTTCAGTTTCTGTTTTTAATAGTCTGGGAACCCCCAAAAATTATTTGGCGACGTTGCGACCCCTCAGGTTGAGAACCCCTGCTCCAGAGCAGTGGGTCCCAAACCTTTTAGCCTGTGACCCAAAATAGAAATGAGCTCAGGGACCCAAAGAAATGTGTCCGAGACCCACAAATGGGTCCCAACCCGGTGTTTGGGAAGCAGTGCTCTAGTAGTTCCTTTAGAAATGGCTATTTAAGGACCTCTTTGTGTGTGTGTGGGGGGGGGTGTGGGGGGGCTGACAGCGACATGAGACCTCTCTGGGGAGGACGGGGACAGATAAACCACGAGACATGTGTCCTCGTCTTTTAGATAACGATATTAAGTGCCGTCTTCCTGCCAGTCCAGTCCACATGTCTACTGTAAGCTACACAGTATAGGACATGAATGATCACACACTTTCTCACTTGCTAAATCATGTGAGATTAACGTGAGATACTGCAGTAGACAAGGCTTAGTGGGGTGGGTGTTGGCGGAGTAATTCATTATGTTCTTTAAAAGAGCACATAGAATTTAACGAATGAATATGCGAGTAGTTGGCCGGGTGCGTGTGTGTGTATGTGTGTTTTCCTGTGTAGTCGGTATATATGTACAGGGTGCGTGGGAAAGCTGGGCCAGCGTCCATCCAGACTGTTACAGTCCAGTGTGAACCCTGCAGGCGACAGTGAAAGTCCCAGTGTTTGACCGGCACTGTTAGCCAGCTCTGACCCCACAGCGTGTGCGTTTGTAATACTACTAGTTAGTGTGGTTGCCCTAACGGGGCAACCAGACTATTGTTATTGTAAATGAGCGATACTTTGCCGCACTACTCCTCCCCCAGTTTCTGCCGCACACACTCAAGCCATATGTCAAATTGACCGGCTTCATCGGGAATCGTGTGCTTGTATTTTGCTAAGAGATCCGTTGTATAGTTTAATTGATTAATTAATTAGTTCTCCATAGATTTATAATGGGGAAATCGAAGACTAAATGTAAGTATTTTTTTTCCATTGCAGAGTGGAGACTGTAAGCGCCATATTTACAAGACTTGGGAGGGAGGTTCATAATAATTATGAAAATTAATTGAAAACACACTTTTCCTCCGGCTTCTCCTCCTACAGATTTTGTAAATGTATTGGAAATTGGAGTCAAGTAAAGTAAAAATAACTCAAAATTGTACTTAAGTACAGTATTTGAGTAAATGTACTTATTTACTTTCCACCACTGGGTTAACGGCAGGAGGATGAGTTAACAAAACGTCAACAAAGAGAGAAGTATATGACCAAGCTGTCCATCTGATGACAAAAAAGATTGCAAAAGAAAGGAGAGAGAAGTATGACTAAGACACAGAAGTGGTCAATGTTATCCTCAACTTCATATTGACATCTGTTGTCCAGATCATATCTCGCTGCAGGGCTGAATCATTCAGGCCGCGGTAGTCAAGTCATACACCCAGCCAGGCCACCCTATCCCTTTACCCACACACGTGTACAGTACGTTTGGATTACAACAGAGCCATAGAGTATAGACAGAGTTGCGACATTGAGGGCGCAGAAAACAGCCCGGTCACGTGTTCATGTACTCACGCGAGCCCTATCGACTACAATACATTCCGTAAACTTCCGTATTACAAATCTCTGTTTTTATGCCAAATATTGCAATATCGATACGATATACGATATTACCGTTAAAATGTCATATTCTACATTTTAAGTGTTGCAACACTTATACATACACACACGCACACGTGTGAGGATTGAAAAACCATAAAACCTGGGTGATCTATTCTACTGTATGCTATCAAATTGTATGTTTATTCACGCAGCATAGTACTGTACAGTATATTGGTGTTTTAAGAAGTATGTTATACTTTAGCTATTGAAAAGTAGCAGATCTACAAGCTCATAACGAGGCACAGAGTGCCACGCTACGAGCTTGTAGGTCTGCAAATCTGCAAATCTTTGAATATATATTCTGTCAGAGCGATCGTTTTTAACTCAATCTTTGCTTCATGGGGGGTCCCTGGAACAACATATTTTCAGATGGGGGTCGGCGGCCAATTACATATATCTTTGGGGTCCTTGACATGAAAAACTTTAAGAATGACTGACATAGGGTTTTCAGAAAACTGACATTTGCAGAAATGTCTTCAGGTCTAAATGGGACCGGACCACATCTCCATGATATGATCTACTGCACCACGGATATGTCAACATGAAGTTGAAATAGTTCTCTCTTTTTGTATCTTTTTGTCATCAGTTTCCTCCTTTAAGTGAAAGAAAAGTAGTGTAAAAATATCTTTTGTATATTCGGTTTCAAAACAGGCCGTATAGTAGCTTTTCGTGCTGGGGCCCTTTACCGTTTTACCTTTTGTCGCAAAAACATGATTTTTGGAAGATAAATATCCTCCGAAGTAGTTATGCATGATCACAGGGGTGACGTGACATTGTAATTGGCTGGCAATATTAGTGGGAGGGGCCTATGTAAGCGACTGTGGCAACCACACTTTGCAATTTTGAAAAATTGCGACCTTTCTAGTTGTTGTTGTTTCTCTGTGAATGTGGTGCAGTGTTGATTTCGCCGACTAAAACCAAGACGAAAAATGTTTGTCGACTACCTTTTTTCACTGATGAAAACTAAATTAAAACTATAAGCTATGATGACTAAGACTAAATATACTGACAATGTCGTCAACAAATAAAAACTAGACTAATTTGTCGTTACAACGGCATCAAGGCCCGCCAAAATACATTTTGTTCGACTAAATCAACTATAGATTTAGTCGACTAAAATCTTATGATATTTAGTCGACTAAAACTAGACGAACACTAAAACATTCCAGGTGACTAGTAAAATGTGACTGAAACTAAAACTATGCAAGAGACTATAAGTAAAACTCAAATCAACACTGGTCCGCTGCTCCGTGTATATTGTCGGGCCATCGCATCACGGAAAGGGAAACCAGAGTGCTAGGTTGGAAACACATCTGGGATAATCGGTGCCTCTGCATGCTCAGCATGCGTCACAGTCTATGACTTGCCCAAATGACCGAGCGGCGGCCGAAGTGTACACGAACAACTTGTTACCGGCTCAAATGTATACAGTGTATATATATATATAGATACCAAATGTATAGTAGAATTTGCTAAATTTGTGGGGTCCATTTTATAGCAGTAGTTCACCCAAAACATTACTTGTTTTCCATCAATTTTACGTCAAATTATTGGCTTATTGGGATGCGACAAAAACAAAAATCAAGGCTTTTTTGATAGGTTGAATACTTTATTAACAGATTTAAAGGACAGGCACAGGGAAGTACAGTACAATAGAAGTACAGTACAATACAAAAGGTATGCTAAAATGATGAATCCAAAAAAAGCCTTTCGGCTCGTTTCCATTGGTCTCCTCACGTACGTACTCAATTAATCGCTTCATGGGTTGTGTATTATTATAATTTATAGAAAAGAAGTAATTTATGGGGGCGAACTTCCTAAACTGAACTTCTTTATGTTCATCCCACTCACTGATCTCTAAATGATTCGTATTCTTATCTCGGTCTGATCTCATTCCACACCTCATGTCTTTATTCACATGTAGTAAACTAAAGACAATGGAAGTGTTGTCTCCCGACGTGCCAGAGAATGTGTTTTCATAGGAACGGATCCCAGTGACAGAAAAGGTAGAGCTTATTTATTTAATCCATTGAGCCTGAGACCAGATTCTACAAATGTCTTCTAAATCATGAGAGTTTTCAGAAAAACCTGTTTGTGTCAGTGGTTCTTAAACAATTTCATATCAAGGACCACCATTGAAATTATATGTATATTGACCGCTGAAAATAATGTTGTTCCAGGGACCCCCCCCCCCCGCAGAAACAAAGATATGAGTTAAAAGCGTTCGCTGTGAAAGAATATACTGTATCAGTGATGTAAATAGCTTTCAATGTAATGAGTCCCGGGATGCAGGGATGGTCTTTTTGATGAGTCCCACTTCAACAACGTTAGGAGTGCTTATATTCATGTAGAAAACAGAAGAAGAAATGATTATTATAACTAAACTATAGAATAAAAAACAGTACAGTAGTGCATCCCTTGGATGCAGAGGTTGTTGTTTTATTGCGTCCCTTAACTATAAACTGCGTTTTGGGATGCCAAATGCACCCTATTTTAATCTCTGCTGTATGTTCAAAGATTTGCGCGACATTTTCACTAGAACTAAATGCACCAAGTCTCTCTCTGTGTGTGTGTGTGTGTGTGTGTGTACGTGTCTGTACGTCTGTAATCCAAGTAACTCGAGAACCGTTCGCCCCAACCTACTCGGTTGGGGCGTGCGTTCCACACCCCCACAGGGAGTGCAGTGCCCGGTGTCGAGTCGGTCGGACCCACGGTTGTCCAGAACCGCCACAAAAGGCCTCTGCCCGGGCCACAGCTGACATCACAAGGGCTCTGCCCCGGGTCAGACTCCATATTTAGGCATGCCTAAATACGGGTTCGTCCCACCGAATTCTGACATTCTGACATCTTCATAGACTCCATATTTGGGCATGCCTGACAAAGACCCCAGGAAGAATAGCCATGCTTTTGCAAGTGCTAATGAGGATCCATAATAAAGTAAAGTAAAGAACTCCATATATGGGCATAAAAGGGGATACCGCTGACATCACTTCTGACATCTGTTCAGAACCGCCACAAAAGTCCTCTGCCCGGGCTCTGGGCTATGCTCTGGGCAGGGTCCCTGCCCAGGCTCCCATGGGCACTGACTCCCCGAGGCACCGCTCTAGTTTTTGACGAAAGAGAGTAGTTGTGTGTTTTTTTTCCCGAGCCCCAGAGGAGATAGGCCTACTGTTTGTTTTACCATGCTAGAAACTTAAATTGCTTTTCCAAAATGATTTCAGTGCTCTGGAAACGGAGCCCTACTCGCTGAGATTCAACACATACTAGCCCATGATCTGGGCTACGTGTTGTCCTAATGTTTGGTGACTCGAGACAATATTTCTTCAGTTTTGTGCTGAATCTCTTAAAGGGACAGCTTTAGTTTTTATCTACTAAGGTTCATGTTTTAGGTTATTAGAGAAAGTAAAAGATGAGTGTTACATTTTTTTCATTTGCTGCTTTCTTTCGTTTTAGGGATTTTAGCTGTTTTTGACGGGGGGGGGGGGGGGGGGGGGCATTTGAGCATGGGGCTAAATGTCTTTTTTTTACACAAAATATTGTGGCGATTTCTTTTTTTATTATTTACTATCCTTCTACCCTAATGGACAGGGGGTACACAAGCACATGGCCGTTTATCCGTGCTCCTTCTCCTATACCAAACCACTCTGTTAGCACACATCTCTCCATGCACAAACAAATCTGCATGCCACCCGAATCCAGCGGCACTACATTGCATCCACGCAACTGCCATATTTACTGTACAAATATAGTTTTTGATCAAAACACGATCCAACTTCCCAGCTTGCTGTGAAGTCAAAATCCTCATCACTTTCCAGTTCCCACATCAGTGCACAGCGGGTCCCTCCCCCTTTCATCTCTCGCATATTTCACTATTGGTTATTTCGGTGCTGGAGTGTGACTGTGACACACAACACGTACCCATGCTTGCCACCGCCAACAAGTACACACGGGAATACTCAGACATCACCTCCAAAACCACACATCACTTTCAGATGATACACGTGACGTGCCGCCATGCAGGCATCAGCGGTTCACTCGCGCAACAGCAACTGGTAATCCAAACATGTTACATGCGGGTGCTTCTGTAAACTTCTGTCTGTGCGTGCTTCATCGTTTGCACACCCGCACGCACGCACTATACAAGCGCATCATTATGTCGCCATTTACTACAGTACGCTGTCGCCACCGTCATTCACCGTCAAGAAAACTGTCATGATTTAAGCTGCCAGCCAGTCAGAAGCAAGACTATATTTGCCCTGGGTGAGAGGCTGATAATCGTACAGACAGCAGACTGCACACTAAGCAGACTGATACGGCAGCACACCTATCGGAGCAAGCTAAAGATGTCGACGGCAACTGACCATGTGTTGCCAGATAAATTAACCCCGCTTGCGGAACTGTCAGTGAAGCGACCTTGTTGCTGAAGGAAGTCATCATGCCAGACAAAGGAAGCTGCGCAATTTAAAGGGCAACACACACGGGCTGCAAACGGCGTGCGTCAAAACAGCCACCTCCATCACTTTCAATGGACCTATGTCACCTAGCCCACACCAACGGCGTCAGACGCGCGCAGGCGTGCATTCACGCCTCACCCTGGCGGCAGTGCTCCGATGCGCCAGGTGTTCTATTTCCAGGCGTTGCCGCGCGCTGAAAAAATATTTTATCTTTTACTACAAAGTGGAGGCCGCGTGGCAGCCTGTTCACAGCCTGTGTGTTGCCCTCATCCCGGCGAGACCAATCCGACATTCAGAGCAGCAGCAAACTGTGACCTTGGACGGTTCACAGAATGACTGCCTATGGTAGGGGTGGGCAACTGGCGGCTCGGGGGTAACATTCGGCCCCCACCACATTATTGGTTTCAGCTGTTACAATTCCACAACATGCAAACATGACCCGCTGTAATTACTTCAGTCTAAATTAGTAGCTCATTGCTCGACACAAGTATAATTAAAGGCATTTGAAATGACAGGAAAATGTTACTTTTCAGGATTCCAATTAAAAGAATGTAGCTTGTAGATCGGCTAATATAATAATAATTTGCTACGACAGTAATATGGTCCTAGGGAGTGAGTGTGGAAATATATTGGCCCTCCATCGTCATAGTTGCCCACCCCTGGCCTATGGGATACCAATGAGGGTGAGAGCGGGAAGAAACTTGACTGCTTGTTCCCTCCCTCCATACTGTTGAGGAATCCCAGCAGTGCGGAAAAGTGTCGCTTCACCGCCATGTTTCACTGTTTTGCTCCGTTAAGTCAAATATAAGTAACATTCCGGTGCTCACCGTGGTAGTTCAGTCTTCTTTCACTTTTTCTTCCCCCCACCCTCTGAAGACCTCTGGCTATCAGCCAGACGTGCCATGACACAGCAAAAAAAAAAAAAAAAAAAACACCAGCCGGAGACAACGTGCTTCATTGTAGGAAGTTCTGCACCGAGCTTCGTTTTGCTCCCTTGTGGACCTCGAGTTTCCATTCTCATGCTGTTTTTTTAGCCACGCACGCGCACGCAAACGCATGCATGCACACACACACACACACACACACACACACACACACACACACACACACACACACACACACACACACACACACACACACACACAGGCCCTAACTGACACAGAGGTGCTGCTGACAGCCTTAAAACAACAGTGGAACCCTCCGGAGACAATGAATGGGCTTGGGGTCAAGACACCAGGGGCTCCCTTCCCCTTCCCCTCCTCTCCTCTCCCCCTCCGCTGCACTCTGTGCTGCTGTGTTGCCAAGTCCACTTCGTATAAGCCACTTTTTTTCTCTGTAAAGTCGCTTGTAAATATTGGTAGCTGTGGGGGGAGGTGGCGGACTTGTTTCTTCTAAAGTGTCTAGTTGCTTATTTGGGCTTGTTTCTGTCCTAATGTTCATTTTCATGTCAAGGACCCACAAATTAAAATGAAATGTTAGTCTTTTCGTGTACTGTAGATGGGCTATTCTTCCGAACCGCCAAACGTAACTTTAAAGTGGTACAAGTGTGTGTGATATCATGCAACCCAATGTTTTCGTTTCATTTGGGCTTGTTTGCGTAGTTTCTCTCGTAGAACGTGGCAACCCTGCCGCCGTGCTCCTGAGACATTTTTAACATCCAGACATGAGCAGCGGAACAAAGAGCCGCTGACCAGGGATTCCTCCTTAAACACAATGCTCCCAGTCACTGCCCATTAACCCATTAATGTCATCATCTGGCCTCTGTACTGTGCCCCAGCACACACATGCACGCACGTCTTCATTTACCCCACTCTAACTACAGTGTTCTCTCTCTCTCTCGCTCTCTCTCTCACACACACACTCACACAAATTAACTACTCCATCGTCGTCTCAATTTCCCGCCCTTCATGTTTCCCGCTCTTTCACTGGGGAAACGTAATGTCCAGGAATGCTCAGAGTGCCTCCAGCTGAAACTGTTTTTGTTCTGATGGTCAAGGCGGTGTTGTGTGTGTGTGTGTGTGTGTAGTAAACCTGGACTTCTTAGTGATCCGAATAGTCTTAAACCAACTTCTGTCCACTGGTGGACAATAACTTTAACCGAGATCTCTTTGTATTTGTAGAGAAGACAGTCAGTAGAGGGTAGTCCTGTTTGTGGACCTTGTATTCCTATTTATGGACCCTGTGGGATCTGTACCTTTCCTTGTGGTGCTAGGGAGACCCTGTGGGATCTGTACCTTTCCTTATGGTGCTAGGGAGACCCTGTGGGATCTGTACCTTTCCTTATGGTGCTAGGGAGACCCTGTGGGATCTGTACCTTTCCTTATGGTGCTAGGAAGACCCTGTGGGATCTGTACCTTTCCTTATGGTGCTAGGGAGAGGGAGCTGTGTGAACTAGTCGGGAAGGATCTGTAACTTTCCTTATGGTGCTAAGGAGAGCACAGTGTTGGCCAGGTACCTACTTCTTATGTTTCCAAATACTTACTTATAGTATGAAATACTTACTTGTAGTATGAAATACTTACTTGTATTGTTATTGCTGAATGCTTCTATATGTGCCATACAGTCTAAGTCCACACTAATTATCCATAATGTATAAATTATAGACAAGGGTTCAAGGCAGAATAAATTATGGACTTAGACTGTTCAACTGCTCTTGACTCGAGTCATTGAAATGCACGATGGTTCCCATCACTACATAACTCTCTCTCTCTGTCTCTCTGTTGTAGTGATGGTGATCGTCTTGCTGCGTTACGCCCACGTCATAGAGAAGCACCAGAACTGTGTTCTCAACACGGCGAGTCTCTCCACGGGCTGGATCTGTGCCGCAGGACTCATCATGGTGGGCAACTTCCAGGTATGTCCGTTCCACTAGCCACATACATCAGTCAGCACCTTGATCGCCTTCTGGACTGGATGTCTGGTCTACTTTAACCCGTTTAGACCTGGGAACGAGTCTACAAATGTCTTCTATATCCTGACAGTTTTCTGAAAAACCTTTTTCTGTATCAGTGGTGCTCAATATTTCATGTCAAGGACCCCTGAAAACACCACGGCATGATTAATGTGCGCTGGATTAGACTCGATAATAAATTTACGTCAACGGCGGGCTTATGTGTTGATGTTCAAACGCACACACACACACACACACACACACACACACACACACACACACACACTGTTAGAAAGGACCCCCACAGGTTCCTGTTTGTCTGAAATCCACAGATCAATGCTAAGGTTTATAAGACGGTGGCGTACGTCTCACAGACAGAGCTCAGCTCTGTTCCTGCGTGGGTTCAGTTTACGATTCACAGCCTAGTGAAGGATTCACACCTCAAGACCTTTCCTGTGCCTGCGCATCGCCGGGAAATGGTTGCTGCAAGTTTAAATATTTGGATTTTTGGCCGCGTGTGCGTGTGTGTGTGTCTCACAGAGAGAGGGAGAAAGCCCATTTATGGATGGCTTTAATGAAACTTCCTTGAGGTTTCTGTCGAAAGTGGAGACTACAGATGGAGTACTAAAAGTAGCCACAAAAAAAAGACCTTCAACAATGGTTTTCTCAGTGGCTAAACCCCGAATCCGAGCATATTCCAGAAAAGATGAAAAATGAAGGACAAAACACTTACATTTCAGTGTTTTTTATTTGGCTCACGTCGTAATAGAAAAGCACTAATTTCATCACTTGAAGAAGACTGCAGTGCTCAGGGGGGCTCTGTGCCCAAACACGTATCCATTTTTTCTATCATGTCAACCAAAAAAAGAAAATAACTGCGTATTTTGGAAATTTGAGATGTGTTCACTTTTTCATTGTATTTGGAATATCCTTATAAAATAAACTTTTTTCTGCTTGGCCTACGCTACAGTATGCTGTTACACAGCACACACATTGTGCTTGTTCCCTTTAGGTCTGTCAAACTTGTGTTTTAACACTTCAGTATGGATTCTAGCTCTAGGACAGTGCAAAATTTGAAACGGATTGTAGATTGATTGTAAGATTTCTTTATAAACGAGTATTCTAAATAAAACTATTTACTAGAATAATAGCATTTATTTTTGTTTAAACATGCTAGTGAAACATATCATTGATTATTGAGACAACAACAACATTCTTGCCAGTACCTTTTTTAGTTTGTTTTTACGACAGACATTGAATATGAGCGTCTGTTATTGATTCCCAGGCAGGCATCGTGGCATCTCTGTCCCTCTCCCGTGGTTTCATTGAACCTGTGATCTTGTTGGATACAGGAAGTGGCAGCAGACTGTGTTTACACCATGTCTGGTCACCCAGGGACAATGTTCCATATCACCTGCGGGGCACAACTATATTACGCCATTGTGTGGCTTATCTTGTCTGACATTCGGTCTCGATGGCGAAACCCAACTGGTCTGGTGGAATCCCTGGCCTGCACACACACAGGGAATATATACAGTACTGGGCGTTGGGGCTGCATGGCCGGGGCGGTATGGAGTTTCTGTTATCGCGGTAATAAATCACTGTTTACCGACGGTATGGCGGTATTGAGCGATACCTCAAAAAAAGGTTTTTTGAGGTGTGTGTGTATCTCTCTATATCTATATCATCCCAGCCGAGTGTACGGCGGCTGGGATAAGGATCAGTGTCTCCAAATCTGAAGCCATGGTTCTCAGCAGGAAACCAGTGGATTGTGCAGTCCGGGTAGGGAATGAGGCATTACCCCAGGTGAAGGAGTTTAACTATCTCTGGGTCTTGTTCACGAGTGTGGGGAGGACAGAGGGAATCGGAGCAGTCGCTGTAGTTGGGCCAGAAGGCAAAGCTGTCTGTATTCTGAGCAATCTTCGTTCCTACTCTCACCTATGGCCATGACGTGTGGGTCATGACCGAAATAAATGAGTTTTCTTCAGGGGAAAAAAAACAAGGTTATGAACCAAGTGTAAAATGACTTGTAATGTATTTTAGTTCTACTGGATCTCTTCTCCACTAGTCCGTCCCCCCCCTAGTTTTTATTTGTTGAAGAAATTGTCAGTATATTATTATTTAGTCTCGGTTTTAGTCATAACTTTTTTGTTTTGTCAGTGGAAAAAAAGTAATCGACAAACATGACGAACGCTCTAGTCCCGCCCCCTGTGTTTCTCCTCGGGGTCCTGTGCCAGGGTGGAAAACAGGAGAGCAGCACAACTCTGGAAAACTGGGAGCATTTTACGGGAAAAAGGCAGGGATGTGAGTCATCATGTCTGACCACGCGGGCCTCACAGTCCCCAGGCCCTCTCATCTGTAGTGCTGGAAAGGAACTAGTACATTTATTTATGTTTGTTCTCAACCTTTTCAGGCCGTGACGCCCCCAAAATAATCATTTTTGAACATATTTGAACAGGAGACCCCCTAAAATATCATATTTGAACAGGAGACCCCCCTAAAATAATCATATTTGAACAGGGGACCCCCATAAAATAATCATATTTGAACAGGGGACCCCCACTAAAAATCATTTTTGAACAGGAGACCCCCCCTAAAATTATCATATTTGAACAGGAGACCCCCCTAAAATAGAACCCCTTTTTGGTGTTTTCAAATTGTGATTGGCCAGAATGAGATGATGTATGATGACGTATGATAAGAGCGCCCCTCACTTCACACGGGTGTGGTTTTTAAATATATTTGAAGTTTTACTCTTTAGAATCGGCCTCAGTCCTAAATGGGTTATTTGACAATTTGGTTTATGTTTGACCAGTTTTTATAGTATAGTATATAGATACATTTTGATGCAGTAATGGTCTTAAAAGGCATTAAAAGGTCTTGAACTCCTTGTTGTTGTTTATTCAAAAGGTCTTGCCTTAAATTGTCACGTCACTGTCATCTAGGGGACCATGACTACTTTTAGTACTTTTAAGTACATTTTGAAGCCAATACTTTTGTACTTTTACTCAAGTAAATGTTGAATTCCGGACATTTACCTGCAACAGTGTATTTCTATAATGCATTATTGATACTTTTAAAGTACAAAATATGAGTACTTTTTCCACCACTGCCCGTAATAAATGAACTATTTCAGAGACTCCATTCCCCTTCGACAGACAGATCCCGTCCATGACATCTGTTTTGACAAACAAAGACATGGTGTGTACACTGCTGCAGGTGCTAAATCAACTAATCAATTTATATTTAAAAATTGATTTTAATAAAATTCATAAAGAAAAAGAAAATTAATTATCTACAAGCTGGATAGTTGCAGCTCTTGTAGCTCTCTTCTTGGGTGAGGGAAACGGATGGGTGGTTTCTGTTGTGGTTTGAAGTTCCATGAGATTCGTTGAGATTTTGCAAGCCAGGTGTGGCTGAAAGTCAAGTGTGGTGTGATAAATAGGTCTGGTTGGGCCGGGTGTTTGTTTCACAACGTCTCATTTTGGACTTCTTACTGACTGTGTGAAACGGATAGATTGACACACAGTATTTGTACCGACGGTGTGAAACGACAACAGATTGACACACAGAAACCTCTGCCTGCATGTGACTCAGTTCCACATGTTCACACATGTCCCTTATAGACCGGGCCATATATGTGTCCTACTTCTGTGTTCAAAGTACAGACACGTATCGTATACCGTACTTCGGTGGAGGGATCCTGTCACAGCCTGTGATGGAGGACACCGAAACTACACATCAAAATGTGGGAATTAAAACATTTCCAAAAGCGTAGCACATCCAAAAAATGTAATAAATGGAGGACAAAGTACTCCCATTTTCATTTATTTATTTCCCAATTGGAAACTTCACTCTTAATATGCTACCAATGTGTCACGGAGGAGGCCCATGAATTGACGACTTCCTCATCAAACCCCTTTTGGTGTTTTAAACATTATGTTATAATTTAGCTATTTAACAGACACGTCTTTACCTTTCTAATGCAGTATGAAGGCATGAAGTTGTTACTTTCATTTTTGATTCACAATAAGTCGGGACTTCTTTTGTGATGTTCACAAAAGACACCGAAGACGGACTACGTGGCTTGTTATTATTCTGCCCATGTTCTTTGTGGAGCCCCTAGAGGGCCATGGCATACATTATGCTGGGGCAGGGAGGTGGCATGTTCTTTCTGCTGGAGCCCAGCAGACATCGATGCTAGGTCAGGGTGACCTCCCTCTATCGATTTAAGCACTGCACGTGGAGACACATTACTATTCATTTATTCAGCAGATGGACTGGTCAGTGTCACCCTGTGGATTTACAGGTCCTCGCCTGAATCCATCAACCTATCTGCCTATACGTCTTGTTATATTTATACGTATATGCATCAAATGCTTTAATTTGTCAATGTGCAATTCATCTAGGTATGTCTTTTTTTTATGTGCATCAAAAGCTTTAATGCATTGACCTACGATTCATCTACCAACTTCTTTTTATATACTGTAGTGTACATGCCAATTGCTGTGGAGCCTTGTGGTTTTTAAGCCCTTAGGTCTCGGGAGTCGGGACGTGAGGTGACAGATTCTGCACCACCCAAAAACCGTAATGTAGGCCTATCCTAAACTCCGGCTAATCTTCTAGCGTAACCACATTAACCCTGGAGTCCCTGTTTGGTGCATGTCATCATAATGGGCAAAAACCTTCACACACAAAAAATAACTGAAATAACTGATCTACAAGCATTGTAGATCACCTATTTTAGCTGCTTATCGTACAACGAGGTATATAGAGCTTAGATGGTTAAATTCTACATTTCGAGATATTTTTTCCTTGTCTTAATGCCTCTTGCGTGACACCTTCCAGCGGCATGCCTCTCACCGTGCTTTAGCTTTCCTTTACGTCAAACCCTCCCCTCCCTCTCTCCACCCCGGTCCCCTCCATGGCACTGTCCCTGGCCGTCACTTATCGTGTATGTGTGTGTGTGTGTGTGTGTGTGTGTGTGTGCAAAAGTTCACATATATCAGCCTGGGTTTCTCTGGTGGCTTTATTTACTGCCAATTAGTCATCACCTCGGACACAAGGGAAAAAACACACACACACCATTAGCTAATGTGAGGCGAGCAGAGCATATGGCGGTGCTGTACAGTACAGTGTGTAGCTCTGGGCAGAGCCCAGAGTTGCCACGTCTGCTTATTCTAAGTGACGTTGGGCTTGTTGTTCTGTAAAAGTCTCTTGTAAATATTGGTAGCGGGTGTCATTCCAAACTCTACACGGCTTGTGCAAGGATGTTCTGTGATTGGCCAGTGCACTTGTGCAAGGACGCACTGTGATTGGCCAGCAGGGGGAAATGCTCTCGTCAGAACATTATTTACTATTCTGTGCCTGGCTGTCGGGTCGCAACTCGAATGGCGCTGAGTCGGCTCAATCGAAACTTTGCAACGTTCGGCGCCTCAACTCGCTTGGTGGCATCTCGTGTGGCTCAAGTTCGCTTCCTCCGTCATGGTCTAAAACTATACTTTTTCAACCAGACAAACAGTCCGCTGTTTTTGTAGGCGAGAGGCACTTCCGTGTTCCGTGTTGACCACAGAAACAGGGCGTGGTTATAAGCACAAGCCAAGCATTTAGAATGTCGCTGGTAGTTGTGGGTTTTTGGGCTTGTTTCAAAAGTGTGGTTGCTTATTTGGCCCTGTTTACTTAAATGTTGTTTAAACTAGGGGTTCTTAAACATTTTCAAATCAAGGACCCCCAAATGGATATGTATTTTGTCCACGGGTCGCATCGTGAGCTTCTAGATCTGCTATTTTCAAATATCTGATTGGTTTAAAGTGCTCATGTTGGCCTAGTCGCTTCTTTTGGGCTTGTGTGTTCCTAGACCTGGCTTACTTCTCCCGCGAAATGTGGCAACGCCGGCCAGAGCCGGTGAGGTGTGAAGGAGCGGAGCAGGTGATGTGTTCCCTAATCTAATGGACGCTTTACTGTGGAAGGTAAATGACCACAGTGTCCTGCTTTAGACCGGTCGGTCACTTTAACCTTTAAGTGTCTCTGCTGTCTTTACTCACCGTGTTTCAGTCAGTGGTGGAAAAAGTACTCAAATGTTTGTTTTTACCTAAGTATAAATACTGCAATATAGACATGCTCTGTTACAAGTAAAAGTCTGGGAATCAAAATGTACTACAAAAGTATTGGCATCAAGATGTACTTGAAGTACCAAAAGTAAAAGTAATTTTTCTTTAGAATCAGCCTCAGTCCTAAATGGGTTAATAAAGGTGGTTGCATACTGGACGTGTTTTTCGCAAAGTTTGCAGGGACCTTAACTGTGGTCAAAACTGGTGGTGAATGTTTGTCAGGACTCTGGACAAACTGGGAACGTCTAGTCCCCGTCCTCCCTCTACACACACACACACACACACACACACACACACCAATGTGAAACTCTTACTTAACAAAATCTTATTTGGTAATTTCAAGGATTAGCCCACTGCACAAAGAATGTTCTCAATGTACCAGCCAGGGTCAGTAGACTACTAAATGGCTTAAAAGTCACTCGCAAAGTTAAAAAAAACCCAGACTAGCACACCGCTTAATGGTTATTTATCTTAGAATCATGGCGGAGCAAAGAGGACAGACTGGTGTTATTGTAAAGACTATGCCGGTCCATAACGTGTGTTATTGTTACAGCCTGGGCTTCAGACCCCCTGCATGGGTTAATGCTGCCTGTGTCTTATCAGGGTCTGATCGCTATGTCTGCTGGACACACAGCCAACACATGCACGCTCGCACGCACGCACGTGCGCGCACACACATAAGAGTGTGTGCGTGCATATGCATAATGTCCTGTGGTCACATGGGTCCTGACTGAGCTGCTTTCTCTTTTGTGTATTGTCTTACAGTGCTGGTGACCAGCAGGCATAAGGAGGCTTTCTATTGTTCTATGCAGCATCTCTGCCTGTCTGTCTCTCTCTCTTTCAATTTTATTTTTCAGTTCAAAGGAGCTTATTGGCATGAGAATACATACGTTTACATTGCCAAAGCAAGAGTGGAACAAAACAATCAAGATAAAACTATGCATGTACAAATAAATATTGAATATAAATGGAAATAGTAAACAGCTGTGTTACATTAACACTTTGATAATAAACCTTTGCACAAGTAGCAATTTATTCAAAAGTAACAGTATCTATGTACCGAGGTCATTTCGCAGGGGTACACACAATGATTTGTATTCCTTAAGGTCTCTCTCTCTCTCTCTGTCTCTGTGTCTGTCTCTGTGTCTGTGTCTGTGTCTGTGTCTGTGTCTGTGTCTGTCTGTACAGATAACATCTAAAAGGGCCATACATCTGTGCCTGAATCAACACTTTATCAGTTATGAACATACTGGTTATAAATGCTGCCCACTGCCGCCCCCTGTTGACCACGTCTAGGTGGTCTCCAGTTACAATTTTGTGGTGGAACAAGTTACTTTAGGACGGTTCACTGTAATTTGTTTTTATTATTTATATCAGATTTTCGGTCGTCATGTACCAACGAACATTGAAGTCTATAGACTTGATTTTTTTTCGTCAAAGTGCTCTAAAATAAACATTAAGTTCTCTCTAAAGTGCTCTAAAGGAACATTACAAATCCCATTTATAATAATTGTTCATCATTCATTTCATTTGTCACTGACAGCTGTTGGCCATTGCTAGGTTACATGTGTCACTATGTAAATAAGGCAGAGCCATACTATTTCTGTGTCTGACTGCCAACGCCTTTCAGCCTACAGAAATGTGAGGTCAGGAGCTAAACGTGGCATAAATACTTAGCCTCTCTGAACCCATTCAGGACTGAGACCAGATTCTACAAAATCTCTTCTAAATCCTGAACGGGTTAACCTCTTCTATATATTTGATTTGTTTTTTCTCTCTCTCTCTCTCTATTATGTCTGTCGTTGGTGACGGTGACCATAAGGTGGACAATGCCAAGGTGCTGCACTACGTGGGCGCGGGCGTGGCCTTCCCCACCAGCATGCTGTTTGTGTGTCTGCAGTCGGCGCTGACCTACCGCCTGGCCAAGACCCAGGGAGAGTACGGCGTGGCCCACCTGCGCCTGGCCATGAGCCTGCTGGCCTTCACCTCCCTGGTGCTCAGTATCCTTTTGGTTCCTTCTTGACGTGCTGCGGCACGACAAATAAAACATCCACGAACACAATACAATTGTCAATATATTTAATCTAATAAAGGTTTTATTTAGTTTTCTTACTTACTTACTTACTGCCCTTTACGCCGGCTGGCATGTAGGGCAGCAACAAAGGATCTCCACTTCAGTCTGTCCTGGGCCAGCGTCTTTATAGATCCCCAGGTGTGATGCAGGGTCTTCAACTCTCCCTCCACTGTCCTACGCCAGGTGTTCTTGGGTCGGCCTCTTTTGCGTTTGCCCTCTGGTGTCCAGTGAAGTGCAGTTTTGGTGATGTTGTCCTGTTCTCTACGTATGACATGCCCAATCCATTTCCACCGCCTTCTCATAAGGATGGTATCCATGTTTTCTTGTTTATATATAAAAAAAAATATATACACTGTACTTGCAAGATGTTTTTTTTTTTAATCCAAAAAATAGATGTTCAAGCTCGCAGCATGGCACGAAGTTATGCGCTGTGAGCTTGTACATACATACTCTTTTTGAATAGCCAACGCAAAAATCTAAAATGACACAGAAGCCTTCCCGGTTTTACTGGGTTAAATGTATTTGGAAACATTTTGTGCCAGGGTTGCAAGATTTGTGTTGTTTAAAATGTTCTAAACGTATTCAAGCTTTTCAACCTTAAAAAAAAGAAAATAAAATCTACAAGCTCAAATCTGATATTTTAGATATTAAAGAAGTTATGTAGGATGTACAAATGTAAATTATGCTTTCATATTGGCAGTGTCGTTGCCCCTTAACCCCGGCCTTCAGGTGGCGTGTTCTTCGTCCAGGAGAGCTTCGTTCTGCAACACGCGTCCGCCATCTTCGAGTGGGTGTTCTGCGTCATCATCATGCTGTTCTACGGCACGTTCTCCTTCGAGTTCGCCGGGGTGACCGGAGACACTGTGATGGTGCTTGCCAGAGGGGGCGCTCTCGGCCCCGCCGGCAGAGAACACAAGATGGAGGCGTTAGGGGGGTCCGGTCCACACACCCACCCACACCCGCCTGAAAACATGTCCATGCTGTAGCCCCCATCCCCCAACGGGGCAGACCATTGAGCCGCAGCGCCGGCTTGTACCCCTGTCAAACGTGACGGGTGGGAATGAGTTTTTTTTTAGACATTTCTGGCCCACACCCGTCTTGAGGAATTGACATAAACTATCCCTGTACGGAGGCCTGCCCGGGCTGAGTGGACTGTACCATCTCAGCCCATCTCAGGCCGGGCTGAGTGGGCTGTACCATCTCAGCCCATCTCAGGCCGGGCTGAGTGGGCTGTACCATCTCAGCCCATCTCAGGCGTGTGTTGACAGGGCTACAATGGGGGACACCTTGGTTTGCATTGTGCTGATATCTGAGGGCTCGTGTCTGTAGAGACCCTGCTCGCATTTTTGCATGGCGCCAAGAGAGGAGTTTGCCATTTCTCTCCCCTCCAATCCCCCTGCTCTGTCTCCCCCCCCTCCCCCTTTATCTCCTCTGTCCAACAGAGGAAGTACTTGACCAATCAGATAAAGGAGAAGCCAGATGCTCCCAGAGACCCCAGGAAGTGGTCCTGTGACAGTCTCCAGTTGAGCGGCGGTCCGTCGCACTGTGGAGAAAGCTCATGTCTGGTAACATGGCACGCGCTGCTGGACAGAATGATATAAATAAGGTAAAAGACATAAGAGAGAGAGAGCTTATACTAGTCTCACGGTGGTGTCCCCTGCTGAAAATCATTATCGTTGTCGTCAAGTGGCACCGCCGTGCTATGAAGATGAAGTTAGGCTCCACAGAGACCAGTCAAGTCAGTCTGGGATGTCGATAAATGTCTGACTGGATGCTCCGGCTCACATGGGACAGAGGTCAGTGTTCTTCGGCAATCATTTTCAGTTTGAACATGCGTCACTGTGGTTGATCATCAACGTATGGTTCTCCCTCCATGTGTAAGAAAAAAACTAGAAAGACTACTATTACAAAACTATTACAAAAAGCCTTTTTTTCTCCCACTTTGGATGCTCTGGGAGAGACACTACACTTTGTTTGAATGCTGGAGAAATTGTGCCTTACCAATCCAACCTCTTAACGACCGGAAATCCTGTTTGTTTGGAAACTACGTTGATTTCCTCCTAGTAACGGATGGAACACACACACACACACACACACACACACACACACACACACACACACACACACACACACACAAGGTCCAACCGTGCATATTCTTTGTGCGAAGAAGAGCATGGAAGATATTTGACATTTGGCGTACAGACAGAATCCAAACGCGTAGCAGCTACAGTAATTCAAGCCAGAGCTCTGGGCTTTAATTGACTTAAATTACAGGAAATCGTAAGTGTTTTATAAAGGTTGCGAGACAAAAGCCTGTGTCTATTTTAATCCCAGCGGGGGAGGAGTAGCGAGGCTCTCAGCGTTGTCGCTACTCTTCTGTGTGTTCTCTTCCCCGTCGTCACCAGAGTTATGCACAAACCTGCAGCATTTCCCTCCGGTGTAGAATCCGTCAGGATTCACTCTCCTGTCTTGTCTGCAAGTTATACAGTACGGAATGTACCAAATATCAGTTTGTCTGTGGTGCTAAAATACCTTTACCTTTTGCTGTTTTAATGCGAGTAGGGATTTAATGATAATTGAAAGCAATAGCAGTGTGCCGTGCAGTCAGATCGTTTAAAAGTGCGACTGCAGCAGATTGACAAATAATAATATTAATAGGAGCCATTTTGTGCCATCATATGGGTGACATATTGAGTAGAGAGCCAGCGTGTGCTTTCCTACAGGTATGTTGTATGACAGAATGAAGCAGTTAATCACATCATGCTTTGTGTCATGAAAGAGTCATAATTTGGCTAGTTTCTCAGCAGGAACAGTGACTAAACGGTGACATCTACATTCCAACCTGTGTGGAAGACGTGAGTCAATGGGGTTGCAGTGACCCGTGATGCTTGTGCAATGTGCATTAATGCGTTCATGTACTGTAAGGGAAAAACAGAAGAGCAACTCTTCCTCAGGTGACGGAGAACGTCAATGCTCGGCTAAAACCATAGACGCCATATTCTCAACTGTAATATGTGGCTTACACCAAGAGAACGAGACCGGACTGGATTGGTGGTGGTGGCGGGTGGCTCTGTTATGCTGTGTCGGGGGGGACATTTTCCTAGCATGATTTGGGTAAATTTTCCCCTCTTTGAGGGAAAGGTCACTGCAGTGCCAAGTTATTCCAAGCGATCGGCTTTATCCACAGATCTCAACCCAGTGGAACACATGAGCGGATATATTTAGTTAGAATGGTCTTCCATGCCTCCAGTAGAGTCCCAGAGACTTAGAATCTATGCCAACTATGTGTTGACACTGCTCTGGTGGCTCAACACCGTACTGCTGAGCCACTTCATGTTGGTTCTTTAAATTGTCACATGATACATTAGTGCCAGATGAGTCTGCGCTAACAGATATAATTTATATTTTAAATGTAACTTATGTTAAATGTAACTTATGTTGCTATTATGCATACAGTGCCGTGAAGCGTCACCGGGCTATCTAAATCGTCGGTGGGCTCATCATCATTTTAGTCGTCATGGGATTGTAGACCAAACTGGTCCGCTTGAGACTTCACAGAAAGTATTCAGAGCGCAGCAGTTAACTGCCATTACACAAAAACTGCAGCCTCAGAGTAGGAACCACCTTTGAATCTTCTTTCTCCCCAGATGGTTGTGTATGCAACAGACAATGACAGACAATGCTTAGCTGCCAGGGCTCTGCTCATACTGAGGACGTTACAGTGCCACAGGGCAGGCATGTGTGGGCCGTACAACCTTGAGGTGCTTATGCACATGCTCAAAATATAATGGATGGAGGAGTCTGAATTGGGAAAATGGTCACTTACTCCCACCTACTGGTCACATTGCTCATTGCATGTAGACCACAAACACACCAGGCTGTATTGTTACAATTGTAGTTCTAGTTTTGTACTTTTTAAATGATTGTATCCACTATCCACAGCCAAAATATATCCCCCCCCCCCCCCAGACTGTTTTATATCATCTATTTTGCCTTTTTATGTCTTAACATAATTCCACTGCTGCTCTTCTATCCCAACTATATCTGTACTTGTAATGTTTTACTGTATGGAGCATCCATGCTAAACTCATGTACTGTATCATTCAGGGGTTCTCAACGTTCTTGCCTGGGGACCCCCGGAAATGCTTTGGCCGTGTGTGTGTGTGTGTGTGTGTGTGTGTGTGTGTGATGTATATATATATATGGCGACTCCCAGGTTGAGAAGTGCCGAGGTGGACAGTAACTGACTTAATGTACTTGAGTACTGTACTTAAATACAGATTGTGAGGATCTGTACTTGAGTATTAGATTAGTTTTGATAATTCTTACTCTAACTCGAGTACATTTCCAAGAGTACATATTTTACTTTTGCTCAAGTCGAAGAAGGCTGTAAAGTACTTAACTACTTTCAAGTTGGCTGTTTTTTTTCTCCCCACTTCTGCACTCACACTAGCAGTGGCGCGCACAGATAGACACTAGGTGGTGCTAGAGCACCTGTCTTTTGCCCTCTGGACAGCAATGTGCCCTTTGGAGAAAAAATAATAATTGTACAGTATACACTGTACAGTATGTGGACCATGGTGACCATTGATCAATTCTTGATAAAAAGCTTCTAATATATTATTTATGCCCCAACATCTATATATCTCACTATTAAGGCAACTTGCCGGTTCCACGAGCTGTAAAAGGTGCCAAGGTACATTTTTCACCTGAGCACCTGCCCCTCTAAATGTCTGTGCACGCCACTGGTCTGTGGCTTCCCCCTCCGCTCGCCAGTATGGTGATTTTGGGTGTGCCAGTACAGTACAGTACAGTACAGTACAGTACAGTACAGTACAGTACAGTAGGGTACAGTAGAGGGACCCCCACACGGTAACTTACTAACTGTAATTTCTCAACCGTTTTGGACACGGGGCGCCTCGTCGGAATCAGGCCGGCACCCTGGATGCGTTCCTGTGGTTCTGGAGACTCTGGAACCCCCCCCCCCCACACACACACACACAGAGTTGCACCACTCACTTCACACAGGTGTGTTTTTAGTAGTGGAGTAAATTTGACCAGGTTGTATTTGTACTCCTATCTTACTCAAGTACTGTACTGGGGTCGGGTACTCTGTCCACCTCTGACCTCGTGGTACCAAGCGGGTGTCGTATGAATAATCAGATTG
Source organism: Protomyctophum bolini (assembly GCF_963924005.1). Classification (NCBI taxonomy): domain Eukaryota; kingdom Metazoa; phylum Chordata; class Actinopteri; order Myctophiformes; family Myctophidae; genus Protomyctophum; species Protomyctophum bolini. The sequence goes on from NC_137875.1 coordinate 15,626,620, forward strand.
ACATTTCCACTTCCTGGAAATGTCCTGATCCGATACATTCCACTTCACCTTTTCAGTTGGAACCTGTGTTTACCAGTGGTGGGGGGGGAAAGTACTCGATTGTTTTACTTAAGTAAAAGTATCAATACTGCAAATGTAGAACTACTCAGTTAGTCAGGAATTTAAAAAGTACTTCAGTAAAAGTACAAAAGTATTGGCATCAAAATGTACCAAGTACTCATTATGCGTTACCATTATGGTTAATGTACATTTTGCAATAATCAAATTGTACGAAGTAACTAGTAACTAAAGTTGTCAAATAATTGTAGTGGAGTAAAAGTTTCGCAAACTCAAGTAAAGTAAAAATGCCTCAAAATTGTACTTAAGTATGTATGTACTTAGTTACTTTCCACCACTGGTATTTACTGATTGAACTTTGACCTTTACACTCAGGAAAACATGTCGCGTCACCAGCTGCAATAATCAGTGAATCAAAGCTAAATCAAAAGCGTTTGTTTTGTTGGAAGTTTATGGAAGTGTTCTCTGTTTTTCAGGGTGTGTGTGTGTGTGTGTGTGTGTGTGTGTGTGTGTGTGTGTGTGTAACATAGCGGTTGGGAATGTCCTTTTATCCTTGTATATCCTTGTATTGATTTGTACAAAAAAAGTGCCATTTGCTTTGTTTGTAAATGTGCGATTGCCATTCGGCCATGGTCCCCATAGATAGGTGGCGCTGTTGTTCTCAATGTGTGGGGTCCTGCCGGGGACCCCCAGCTGTCTTTGGGGTTCCCATTCCATGGGGTTCCCAGAAAGTAGAAACCAAATGGAGCCATAATGTTCTGTAACTGAGTGTACATACTGTACAAAGGGGTCCATTTGGTTCCATATGTACAGTTACAGTACACTCTCAGAATTATGGAGGTCCTTGAAGTTTAAAAAAGAATAAGAAAGCAGGCCTGGCTGTATAAAGCTTGACAATGCTACCTTAGCTGTTGGTAGATTATGCTGCTCATGCACACCAATGTGTTGTTTAGAACTTTAGATATCTGCCAGGAAAGCCAGTCTACTGGTGCTATCCTTTCATAATTGGTGAGACCACCTCAAAAACAAACCTGGCTGTTTCACAGTTAACTGACGCTCTCTCCGCTGAAAAGCGAACGTTTCCCTATGTGCCTTATCGTTATTGTTTTGATTCTAAGAGAAACCAAAGAGGTTTAGGCTGTATGTTGTTTTTTTTTAATAAAAGCTATATGATTGTTTATTTGCCTTAATGTTTGAAAAATAAAACTATGTATAGAATGCAAACCTTTGAAATCATGTTTTCGAGCGTTATCAATATGTAATATACAGTCAGTGTGTACTTTATTTTACAGTAGACTACATACTTTATGACAGATCATCGTGTAGGATCGATCAATGTACTAAAAATGACCCAAATTCTTCACAATATCTTTAAAATATTTTATTGTCAATAATTATTTACATGTTCTAGTTTCAAAGTTGACAAGAAAATAACAGATCAGCACAAGATCTGAAATGAGTTAAAGGAATAAACTCGTGGAATAGCATAATGCCGGACAGACGAAAGCAAGATTGGATGTGAAATTATTTGCCACTGTGTCAGGGGAATAAACCTATATTAATAATCCACTAGCAGAGATTTTAAGGATTGATTTGTTTCTATACTTAACACATCATTTTGTGTTTAGTGGCACTTGGCTAAAGTAGTTCTTTAATGTACACATTCTAGGACAAGCGTCTGCTCTACAGTGTAAACAAACTAACACATTTTCAGAGAGAGAATTTGACACTATGCTGCATTAAAGAAATACCAGCACTATGGAAAGAGGAAGTCTACATGCTAGGGTAAATGGCAGCAGCACACGTCTGTGGGAAAGTTTATCATCATCACATTCAGGCAACTTAAAAGTAATTCTCACAGCAGACTACCTAAGAAGGCACATCAGAATGTACGAATGGAGCAATGTTTAAAATGCCAGTGGTCCACAAAATATGCCTACTGCAGGTGTGATTGCTTAAATTGCAGTATGCCACAGAGCAATGTAGATGATTAAGTCGCAATTAAGCACTATAGTACAAACATCAAGTCACTTTAACTTCAGTTAAAGTGAGAGCATTCGTTTAAAACCCAGCTGTTGTGATTTTAGCAACAAGAAAAAAAAACATTGCAAATATATACCTATTGTTATAACTTTCTCATCCTAAGTGAAATTATTTCCACCAGCTTGGCTACACAGTGATATAAGGCACTTTGATACACTGACAAAGAGGCCTGAGCGGAAGATCTAAACAAAGAATATGATGGCTAATAGATTGCTATTTTACCGTTTTGGTTGTAACATATTAAGTGATGGGTTTGTCTCACCCAGATATATGACCTGTGTTCTTGCACCTTGATTGGTGTTGTAAATATGTTCCTATGGCATACATTACAAAATAAAGACTAAACATATCTTCTCACGAAGCTATATGATAAAAAAATCTCATAAAATGTTTTCATTTGGAAATGTCTGTTGCGGAGGTGCAGGGGTGGGGGTGGGTGTAGGCTATGCTTTTCAGCAAAGAAAAAAAAAGATTAAGACTTTGGTTGAACAATAGTTAAAACTTCAGATATATATGTTTTTCAGTCTCACGTCAGAGATTGTAGGTCAAGTATAATATCTTCAGGTTTCATATAAGCACCATTAACAGCTGAGGCTAGTGTTGCTAGGTCATGAAACAATACAATATAATTCACAGTGAATATATATTCACTCAGTTTTTTTATTCCTTTTTTTCTTTTTCCTTTTTTTTTTACCCTCCCAATGTAGTAATGCCAATTCCCCCATGTGTATATAATGTACTTACTGTAAGTACTTAAGTACATTTCTTGTTCTGGACTCTTGTGACTTTTACACCACTACATTTCAGAGACAAACTTTGCCCTTTTGACCCCACTACATTTCTAGGAAGAGAGGGGAGGGTTGAGTAGGCCTACATTATGAAAGCTCACAATTTGTGTCGACAGGCGGTTGATTTAAGCAACCTTCACTTGTAGAGTAATGTTTGACCGGGAGCATCTGATACTTTGACTGAGGTTGAGGATTACTTTAGTCCATCACCAGTGAACAGTTAGTAGTTACACCAGGAGGTCATCATTATCATAGTCATCGTGTCACATGCTGCTATCCCACCAGTCTCCACATGGCGTGTGGGAAGCTTTTTGCAAAAAAACATATATGTTAATGACTTTTAGAAGATTTAGAACACTTTCCTGGGGGTCTTTATGTGTGTAATATGTGGTTTTAGATATTTTAGATTTTAGCAGTGAGCCCAGTGTCTCTGATGTCATCGACACTGGGCTCACTTACTTCCTGGACTACATGTTGTCTCAGTAAGACAGCCATCCCCCTATCCACAAGGAGGAACAGTGCACCAAAGCATTATGGGAATTGTAGTCCAGGAAGGAAGTCAGCCCAGTGTCCATGACATCAGAGCTAAGACACTGGGCTCACTGCTAAAATCTAAAATATCTCAAACCACATATTACACACATAAAGACCCCCAGGAAAGTGTTCTAAATCTTCTAAACGTCATTAACATATATTGTTTTGCAAAAATGACATTGCTTTGTTGTGCGCTTAGTGTGCAATACCAACTCTTTGATTCACAGTTGTGCATAAAAAACAAAAAAAGGAGAAAAAAACAAACAAAAGAAAACTTGCCGCAGCATAGTGGCACATTGTATAGAGGCTATGAATTAACACAAATGTAAGTTAGCGATATTGTCTTAAGACATATGTGTGGTATGTGTGTACCATATCTGGAAATGTGCTCTATCGTGATGTTCTAAATCTAGATACATCACAGTCTTCATCTCACCTTGACTTAAGACGTCGTAGTGTCAAGTAAGTGTGTGTGTGTGTGTGTGTGTGTGTGTGTGTGTGTGTGTGTGTGTGTGTGTGTGTGTTAGAGAGAGCGTGAGGGTCAAAGAAAGGGATGGCAGCGAGGTAACCCTAACCCATATGGGGTACAACCACAGGCACAGTTTATAAGACCAGAATTGGTTCAATAACGTTGTGCTAACTTTGGCTTTATTTCTTCTTATATAAAAAAAAACACACCCAACGACATAAATGTACTGATTCAAAAAAAGAAAGAAATAGTCTTTCTTTTTTGTGGTTGTATCCCATAAAGACTCATTCTGTTCTGTCTCCACATGATGAGCAGGTCTCAGCCAGCAGAAGGCGCTGTTTAGTACACAAGCTTCTTGGGAACCTCCCAGGTGAACTCTGGTCGTCCAAAATGGCCATAGGAGGCAGTCTGCTGGTAGATGGGCCTCTTCAGGTTCAGCTCCCTGCATGGTGGTGGGACAGCAAACATCAGCTTTATTGTCACATCACACCACAAAAAGTACAGGTAAAGGGTTTTCTTCTGTGTTCATATTTACAAGCTTTTGCCAACCACGGTACAACCAAAAAGGTCTCTTAGTTTATAAGCTTTCCTACTTAGCTGTGTGTGTGTGTGTGTGTGTGTGTGTGTGTGTGTGTGTGTGTGGGGGGGGGTGGGTGTGTGCGTGCGTGCGTAGGAGAGAGAGTCCGCCCCATTACTGACGACACTATCCCTAACCTCAGTCTTAACCGATCACGTAGAACCCTAACCTCAGTCTTAACCGTCTTAATGTCAAACTTATGGGCAGTCCCCGACGGCTGGCGGGTGCATTTCACTCTTGTTTACCTGACGATGACTCCAGGCCTTAGGTCAAAGTTTTTGTTGACAATGCTGAGAAGCTCGGTCTCTGACTTTTGGGAGGAACCGTAGGTGAACACGGAGATGGAGAGAGGGCGGGCCACCCCGATGGCATAGGACACCTGTAGGGCACACACAGAGTGTTATAGAGGTCAACCATGCATCTATGCCGGGTACACAGGTGACCTGACGCCCCAGATGGCCGTAATTGTCCCGGGTTTCACAAGCTGGCGTGTCTCCAGTCCTGACAAAATAATATAATAATAGTACTGAAAATAGCCGATATGCATTGTGACACATTGTGAGCTTGTAGGTCGGCTATTTTCTGTATTTCTTGAAATCCGATTCACTGCAAGTCAGTTTGGGTTTTTGAAAATATTGTCATAAATAGTGTGGAGCTATATGTTTATTCACAGCCCAAACATGCAGCATCAATACCTGTGAGACCAGCATGCTTATATTGTAATGTGTGATCATCTTCATCTTTTATTTAGGCACTAAACATCTCACCTGATGACACGCTAAGCATTATATGGGCATTATAATGTAACCATGAATGGTACACCCATGGTACACCAGTCTTCTGATGCTATACCTAGAGTACACCACCATCTTTTGTCAGTGTGCCATGCGGCCCATGCCAGCATCTTTTGGGCAGTGTTCCATGCTATCCACCTTTTTCCCCGCCAAGGTACTGGTGTGTGTACTTATGCCTTATGGGTTACAAGAAAAAGGTGGATACAGTCAGTGCATTGCCATCTTCTGACTAGAATAAGTCAGAAGATGGCAGAGCCCTCTACAAAAAAAAACTACATTTATTTTTCACAACTTTTTAAATACTTTTACTAGCATTTAATTATTCTAATTAGGCTGGGTCTGTGGTCTGACACAATTTGAATGCACAATACTGCTTGTACACCTACTTCCTGTTTATAGGCCTACTTCCTGTTTACAGCCAAGTACTATTAAATGAGGACAGGAAGCGAAGACCGTACGGTGGACTCCATGTTGCTCCCTGGAAGGAAAGAAACATGCGCAATTGAGACTAAGGAAGCTGAACGCGGAAGTGTTGGCTGCATATAGCCCATTGCGCATGTTTCTTTCCTTCACTTCCGAACCTCATTTAATTAACCTTGTTTACAGCTACTTTCAGTGACTCACCTGCACCAGCACTCTCCTGCACAGCTTGGCTTTGACCAGAGACTTGGCCACCCAGCGGGCGGCGTACGCAGCCGAGCGGTCCACCTTGGAGAAGTCTTTGCCAGAGAAGGCTCCGCCACCGTGAGCGCCCCAGCCTCCGTACGTGTCCACGATGATCTTCCTGCCCGTCACGCCCGCGTCACCCTGTCATGAGGAGAGAAGAACCACACAACATGGTGAGGAGGAGATCTGTCTTTTAAAATGACGAAAACAAAACGTATTGCATTAATTTCAGGTCAGGCCAAGGACAGGGCAGGCCAAGGACCTCTTAGCTGAGAGGAAGAGTAAGATGAATCGGCCACTCATATTGCTATTAAATTGTACTGTTTTTTCCATACAACTTTGAGACGTATATACTGTATATATATTTGGCTCACTGTCTCATCGATGTCTATTGACAGAACTTTGAAAGATTTAAGACCAGCTTGGAGGTATTGCACAGGCTTTTCTTTTTAAGTAGGCCTACCTATGGTGGGTTGCCTCCAAGTGATGCTAGGATACAACAGCAGTGACAACACAGAAATGTGTGTGAGGAGGAATCGGTTGCGGCTTAAGGACCAAATCGGGGAGAAAAGGGGGTAAAAATAATAATAAAAATAATCACTCCTGAGGAGGACAGACTCCTTATGGGGTCCCGAACCCCCTGTTGAAGACCTGTGCATGAGGGACAAACCGTACCTGTGGTCCTCCGATGACGAAGCGCCCACTGGGCTGGAGGTGGTAGATGGTCTTGTCGTCCAAATACTTGGCAGGAACCACAGCTTTGATCACCTGATGGAGGCGACGTACAGTAAAGATTAGACATCACTTCTCTGTCGGAATCAAATTGATTTGTCGTCATTCATATTGGTTTTCAACCTTTTTAATACAAAGACCCATTATTTCTTCTGCATTTGAACCACAGACCTCTCACACCCAAACCTAAAGAATATTTTGTTGTCGGTGAATACGATTTTGTCCACATTTCCATGCTGCATGTGGTACCAATGCCAGATAACAGGCAAGCGATGATCAAAATAACAATTACCGGTATTTTTCAATATCTATAATTGTGTAGACTTTTAAATTAACTTAGTAATGAGAGCGTAAAATTAAACCCTTTTACACTCTCAAGAGATAAAGATCTATGAGGGTCCATTTGGTTAACCAACTCTCCATCATTTAGCTGCTCCTCAAGGACCACTGGCTGAAATCCGCGGTTGCATACTACAGTATATGGCTCCCAGAAAGATCATACTGTACCTTCTCCTTGAGGATGATTTTCTGCTCCTCCAGCGAGATACAGTCATCGTGCTGGACTGAGATGACCACGGTGTGGACTCTCTTGGGGATCACGGCGCCGTCTTTCTGGTCATAGTGAACGGTCACCTGTGGGATGGGGGGGGTTAGAGGTCAGAGGTCACGGGACATTACGTACCAGAGTGTCTCCTGCAGGCCTCAGCGCTTCAGTCAGTGTCCAGTGACTGGGTTTATAGCTGTCACGTGGCCTAAACTCTAAAGTATACTGTAGTACACTAGTAACCCCTCGCTGCAGACCTAATATTAGCCATTTTCCTCCTCCAGTCCGTCCACCCCTGTAACCCAATAAGCCACTATCACTTTCAATGAAGACCCCCCTATACCGGGAAGTCAAAACATTCTAGGCATAATAATAATAATATATACGATTTATATAGCGCTTTTCTGGGTACCCAAAGTTGCTTTACAGAACAGAAGTACAGACATTTTTATTAGAAAAACTAGTTAAAAGGTTAAAAGGTTAAAATGTCATGTCAAATGGCATGTCACTCAGGAGAGAACCTGCATGGTTTGGTTGTTGGACATCAACAAACAACTGTTCCAGTTGTTCTTTGTAGACTGAACTCTATATCTCATCCCGTATCGGTCGCTTATAGTCAATTATATATATTTTCTGGTGTGTTTTCAAAAATAGCAGATCTATAGTGCAGTGCTATGAGCTTGGTGGTGCACAAAGGAATAATGCTTGGGGACTGGGCAGGACGATATGGACTAGTAACGTATTGTATCATATTACAGCATACATGTTGGATGGATGCTAACTTTATTGTGTAGTGCTCCTCAGTAAAGTGTGAAATACCAGGGTGTGGTGAGATTAGAAAGACTAATTGACATGACTTTCTTTCTTTCTTTTTGCACTTAGAAGATCCAGTACCACAAGGACACGATACCGTGAGTCCACAGTTCAACTCCCTGGTTCGAGTCCCGGACGACTGACCGTTAATTGGCTGTAAGTCATTCCTCACTGTCTGTCTGTCTGTCTGTCTGTCTGTCTCTGTCTGTCTGTCTCCATCACTGTCCATAAAGACAACAACAACAACACCAAAATCATGTGTATCACAAAGAGGATAACTTCACGGATACTAATACCAGTAAGACGCGCAAACGCGGGAAGCGAACGCAGCTGAGACCCTGCAGATCATGTCTGTCTGTCTGTCTGTCTGTGTGTCTGTCCCGCTGTTACTGTATATGTGGACCTGGCCCCTTTTGTGCCCATATATGGAGCTGAGTGGACCTGGCCCCTTTTGTGCCCATATATGGAGCTGAGTGATTGCTGATGCAACACACTCCATATTTGGATAGCGGGACAGACAGACAGACACACAGACACACAGACAGACACACAGACAGACATGATCTGCTAGGTCTCATAGTAAGTGCTCACTGCGTTCGCAACAAGGTAGTTAAGGTAGTTATTGCTGCAAGTTGTGTGAGGTTAAATTGAAGATCTATGGTTCCCAACCTTAAATGTTTGTCCCACTAGTTACCATCAACGATCTTTTGAAATGAATTATTTTCACATCCTGTTGGGAATAAATTGTAAAATAAAACCAGTACGACGCGCAAACGCGGGAAGCGAACGCAGCTGAGACCCTGCAGATCATGTCTGTCTGTCTGTCTGTGTGTCTGTCCCGCTGTTACTGTATATGTGGACCTGGCCCCTTTTGTGCCCATATATGGAGCTGAGTGGACCTGGCCCCTTTTGTGCCCATATATGGAGCTGAGTGATTGCTGATACAACACACTCCATATTTGGATAGCGGGACAGACAGACAGACAGACAGACACACAGACAGACAGACACACAGACATGATCTGCTAGGTCTCATAGTAAGTGCTCACTGAATTCGCAATAAAATTCCATGTACCCCCTGCAAGTATCCGTAGAGGTACTTGGGACCGAGTCAAACAAAATGTAATGCCTCAACCACGCTTTCCAATTCCAAGTGCTTGTCGGGGTGGGGGGTCTGCATGCATCAAACGTCTCCTGGCTGGCTGCATGCGTTCCCAGCAGAAAGCCTCAGTAAAAGACGATGTCGCCTTGTGTTCCTACATCACATGCTGCTACTGTACTACTGTTCGTTAATTCAGTAATACTATACTGGCACCGTAACAATACACATGCCATACAGCACAATCTGGCATAAGTCTGAAAGCTTTTTGCTCAATTGACTCATTTGAGATATGTATGAACCACTTTCTCAAAGCCATTGTTCACCCATTTTTTTGATCTTTCAGTGTAAGAGCATTAAATCAACATTTCTTCATAAACTGCTTCTATAGCAGTCAAAAGTCTATTGTTTTCCAGGGAACATAAACTTGATGCCTTTTTGTCAAGGCTGCCGTTGATCCAATTCTGTCCGCTGGCACCAAAGCCAATCCCCGTAAGTCACCCAACATGGAAAACAAAGAGCCAATTCATGAGCACTCGGCTAAAGCCTGCATGCGTGGAACCGCCAGTCTCACCTGTGTCTTGGAGTCGGGTCGCAACCAAGGAACGGAGCCATCACGTCTGAGTTCCGCCATCTTTGAGTTGAGTTTGTGGGCCAAGACGATGGTGAGTGGCATGCACTCCTCTGTCTCGTCTGTGGCATAGCCGAACATCAAGCCCTATAGGCAGGTGGAGAGGGAGAAGAAACAGTCAATCTGATTTATAATGATAATTGCACGATAACAATCGATCATCCAATACAGGTTTCCAGTAGGGTTTACCTTGCACCTGTTAACACAGTGCATGTGATTCTTGTTACCTGATTTATTAGGCCCAATGAAGAATATATGGTTCAAACTACTTAAATGTAGGATATAAATCTGTAACATTACTGACAAGCTTTTTCAGCTTACAAACATAAACATCGGCTATACTTTTGAATCAGAAAAAAAAGTATAAGATAGGGCTTAACTGCTTAATGCATGTTTCGTAATAATAATCTAAATCTACAACGTAACTCAGATAACTGTATAATAATAATAATAATCTAAATCTACAACGTAACTCGGATAACTGCGGTGCAGTAAAAAGGTTCGCCTCTGAGAGCAGAAGAATCAAGTATTGAAAAATGGAAATACTCAAGTATAGTAAAAGTACCTAAAAATTTGCTTGACAGCTAAAGCTCTCTCCACAATAACAGAAAAGACACTAGTCGTACGGTTCCCTGAGGGACCGCCATAATGGGGTGTTTATAAGTAGCCTACTACTGAAGTACTTTATAAGTAGCCTACTACTGAAGTACTTTATAAGTAGCCTACTACTGAAGTACTTTCCACTACTGCAGGCCTGTGTGATGTGCCGGGGGCAATGCCCAAACCGCACCAATGATTCACCAACGCAACTCCTTGCAACATGCAACTACCATTACCCCCAACTGGAGCGATGCCCGTGTTGTGTCAGAACAGGCCAGCTCCATATATGGAGATATAGGGGTGATCAGGTCCAGAGCCCGGCCAGAGGCTTTTGTGCTGGTTCTGGATAACCGGAAATGCATGCCCAGTTATTTACGCCAATATATGGAGTTGAGTTATTTGTCAAGCATGCCAAATAAGGCTTTTGTGTTGGTTCTGGACAACCGGAAATGCAGAGTACATGTTCCACCCTGTGTCCCTTTTATGCCCATATATGGAGATTTATGTATGTTTCTCTCTGTGTCCCTTTATTCCTATATATTTGGAGTTCTGTGTCAGACATGCCCAATTATGGAGTGTTGTGATATCACAACAGGCCAGCTCCATATATGGACCCTGGGCAGGGGCCCTGTGGTGGTGTGGAACGTGTGTGTTCTCGAGTTACGTGGATTACAGACGTACAGAGACTTGGTGCATTGATAGATAGATAGATAGATAGATAGATAGATAGACGGCAGTTGCAGCAAGGAGTTGATTTGGTTGACCTTAAAACTGTTCTGTTGCAAGGAGTTGAGACAAGTTGTGAGTGCGACTAGTTGCAACGTCCAGCAGTGTTTCCTATACCTGGTCTCCAGCTCCAATGTCCTCCTCTGATCTGTCAATGTGGACACCCTGGGCAATGTCTGGACTCTGCTGCTCCAGGGCCACCAGGACGTTACACGTCTTATAGTCGAAACCTGCCGCACACACACACACACACACACACACACACACACACACAGGGACGGACCACGTCTTAAAACCTGCAGTGCACACCCATACAGGGACGGACCAGGGCTCAGCAACTGGGTTCACCCTGGTGTCATGACTGCTTCTTGCTCTGCTTCTTACCCATGTACTTTAAAGGTAGGGTAAGTGATTTTCTTTGGTTCAAATAATTGTCAAAAAGCTCTATATTGCTCATTGCTGTAGAGTTTTTGTTCAGTAACGGGAGTCTCCATGTCCTGAAAATTGCATTTTCAGGTCGCGAATCGGGATAACAATTGTATCCAGTCAAGATATAGAGCACTAACGCAGCCCGGATACAAAATAAACAAGTGGAATTGTAAGTTATGATACAAATAAATTAACAAAAGTTTGGAACTGGAACAGTATAACAATTTTTCTGCTAAATGCCTACTCTCTCCTGACTGGCTGAAATTGTGTCACCTACCTGAACATGTATTTTCTGTTTATTAAAGAGTTGGAGAGACAGGGAGACCCCATGTTACTGAACACACACTCTGTAGCAATGATTACTATCAGAATATAGGGATTTAACCTTTTAACAAAAAACCTTTTGTTTTAACCAAGAAATATCACTTACCCTACCTTCAGTGTCTTTCTGATATACAGTACTAGCACTTTTATCAATCGATTGACCCTTTATTGCTTTTTTTTGTCCATGCATATTTATTAAAGCTAATGAAATTGCACATAATACACATAATAATACCCAGATTATTATTTTTTGCTTTTTGCTTCCTCCAGATGGGTGTCAGCTGGCATGGAGCAAGAAGTCGACCGGAGCAAATGGAGGGAAATCGTCGCCCAATTTTCCAGTAGGAACGGGAGGAACTAAAGTCTAAGTAAGTCTTTTTTTACTTTCGTTAATTAGTGATGTGAAAATTGGACCTTGTCCTTATCCTTGAAACAGAGAGCAGACTCCCCGGGACTTCGCTGTGCTGCACAGAGCAGATGTTTCCATCTTAGTTCCTCTCACCTTTGTCAGAGTTGTCGTAGCCGATGTGTTTGATGGCGTCTCGGACAACCTTCTGGTAGTCCACGTTGGCACGAGAGGTGATCTCGCCACACAGCAGCACCATGCCCGTCTTGCACACGGTCTCTGTCAGTGGAGTCATGAGCCCGGTTAGGCCTATCTACTGTGCTTGTGGCATTGTGCACAATCCAATGTATTTATGAATATCTTGTGATTAGGGGTGCAACAGTTAATAAATAATAATAATAATGAAGAAAAAAACGATATTTAATACAAAATATATTATATATCCTTATTTTGGGCCTGTCATTTTCAGCGAAAATCTTAAAAACATCTCGTAGAAGGCCTGTCTTTGACTTAGGTGAACTGTCTAATACAATCAATCGTCATAATCTATGAATGTCAACTGTGTGTCACAATGATAATTAATTGTGACAATGTGCTATTTAAAAATACAAATAATAAACACAAATATTGTGTAAATGTTGAATAATCTTGAACACTTGCACTTAACGACACACAGCTTCTGTTTTTGGGGGTCCCAGACACAAAATCTTTTCAAAATGGGGATCTGTGGCTAAATAAATGCATATCAATTTGCGTTGTCCTTGACATGACAACGATTGAGAACTGCTGGTCTTTAGGTATACATGTGTTTAGGTGTGCCACTCACCACAGGCCACCTTCGCATCGGGGTCTTGTCTCAGATGGGCGTCCAGCACCGCATCGCTGATCTGGTCACAGATCTTGTCTGTAGAAAAATAAGGACAACAAACAAGAGAAGCCAAGGTTAAAGACAAGTATATCGGCAGGTCCAGACATGGTTATATAAGTGTAGTAGAACAAAACTGTTGCAGCACACAAACACACACACACACACACACACACACACACACACACACACACACGTGTGTGTGTGTGTGTGTGTGTGTGTGTGTGTGTGTGTGTGTGTGTGTGTGTGTGTGTGTGTGCGCATGCGCGAGACGCACAATCGCACCATGATTTGTAGACCAGTAAATCTTTGAGCTGCTCTTTGCAGCCAGTAATCCTGGCTTAACGGTGCCGGCCAAAGCAGACATTTTAAGACTGTATTAATTCTCCACATATTCATGAACATTAGCTAATTAACCACATTTCAAACTTGGCATTCCTGTTTTGGACATGTCATTATAGGCTGGAAATAAAACAAAAACTAAATAGCACGTCCACAAGCTTGTAGATCAGCTGTTTTCACAGCAAGGCAGGGCTTACTTGGTTCATGTTCATTCTTTCATTTAGACATATTTTCTTGACCTCATATAGCATGTAGACAGATGCTACGTTTGATGTTTACCTGGTGTCCCAGTCTCTCTCTGTAGAACTACATTGTTTCTTTTTGCACATACAGTATTTACTTGACCATTTACCCTGCTGTTTGTTGACCAGGGTTCATGGCATTTAATCTGATCTTGCACTTTGTAACGTCACTCTGCAAAAACAGCTTCTGCTGAAATGCCTAATGTAGTGAGACTGGCATCTGGTAATCCCAGATCTCATTATTTGACCGGTGTTTATACTTGATTAAATGATGTTCATTTTTTTGAACGGGAAGAGTTTTGTTTTGTTGTCCCTCTCCTGGGTTGGATTCCAGTGTGGGACAGCACAGTAGCAAGTGCAACCAGACAATACAATACCCCCCCCCCCCCCCCGCCCATTCATCTCTCTCTTTCTCTCTGTCATGCTGCTGAAGCAATGCAATGCAAAGGTTACATCAGAAACATAAAAACTATTTGCTCATCAATTATCATCAACATAAGTTGCTTTGCATGACATGATGGGAGGAGTTAAATACAGTTTATGTTGTCAAGTTTTCAAACAATGACACGATAAATGTAAAAGTTCTTCATCGTTGACAATTGCAACTTCATAGTTGCAATATGCACACGGTGAAATCCTCAGGGATAATACAAATAAAACAAATGCTTACTGATAATCTCTATACTCTTCCGAGTAAACTTTACTCGTTGTCCGATGCAATATTGCAACTGATGTCACATGCTGCCAGGCCACGTACGTACCTCTCCTACATGGTCTGTTTTCCGTGTAACGTCCATACCTGTACACAAATACTGAGTATTTGTGCGTATACTTCCATACGGTCCCACTACCAAGAGACTGTCCCAAGTGTCTGTGGGAACCGTCCAGACCTCAAGGTCTGTTATCAGGTGGAAACGTGTTGACTGTGGCCTTCAGAGCCAAGGCCACGCAGCCGTGTGCCAAACTGCAGCTGACCAAGCAGCTTCCAGTCCCATCACAGACGTTAGGGAACAGGGACACATGTTGGGGACAGACTAGCTAGAGGCCCATGGAATCTTATCGTGTTCACGTGGCATCTCATTACAGGAAATATGTATTGAAATAAAATATTTGAATAGGTTTGTCTGCAAGGGATACTGTGACACCACACATGCACTGCAGTCTGCAGTATAGATGGGCAGTGTTGCCTTTTCTGGGAAATGGCAAAGTTATGAATGTGTTTTAGCGTATATGGAAGAACTAAAAGTCTTCTTCTGCTCTATCTGAACTGTTTATTGTACTGTTTGAACTTGTGAAGATACAAGTAGACGGAACCTCTCTGATTCTAAAGTTTTACTTCACGGTTAAAAGGTTATGAATCTTCATGACACGTCATCAATGTTTCACTACTACTTATAGTGACATTCCAAATCTTAACTGTCCAGCCGCATATTGTGATAAAATCCTAACCAATTGTCAATTTAAAGGTTACACATTTCCAGGTGTTTTACAACATCGTTTAGTCCAAAAACTGCAGAGCGGGCAGAGTGCATTTTAACATTTCTGATTGGATGGTTAAAACAAACTAAGAAGCTCAACGTGGTTCCAGGAGATGGGAGGCCACGGAAAAAAAGGAAAGAGAACTATGTTCGCATACATGCACAACGCACAAACACACACACAGACACATGTGCACGCACACACGCGAGTGCGTGCACAATTCGTCATTCTTCAAAAAGGACATTTTTATAGTCCATAATCGTGGCTCTAAGTCCCACAGCATAATTACACGCTTTGTATTGCTGGCTGTGACAGCTGATTTATTATGTCAAGCTTTGTATTGCTGCTGTAACAGATGGATTTATTATGTCCACACACATGTTTGGATTTGTAAATAACTCCGATTAATCTCCTAAACCTAGCTGTATGTACACCGTGCAGGGAGGTGAGTCGTAGAACTGCAAAATGTGAGCATGCCAGTACTGGCTCACTATACTTTTCACAGCGGTTGGTTTCTCAGTTAACATTTCTTTTTTTTCTTTTTTAGCATGCAACCCTATACTCCCCCCCCCCCCCCCCCCTACTTACTGCCCATGAAGAATGAGAGCGTAGTAAACACATGTTGAGTAAGAGTCGTATATCAATGGAATACCGTTTCATTCAAGCCTGGATAGTGAATGGAGTTTAGGAGATCTATGTAATTTGTGCCAGCAAAGGTTGGTCACTGTTTGAACCATATCATCTCTATATTAATAATAATAATAATAATTGCAGAAAATAGCAGATCTATGTTGTTGATCTTGGGGGTTTTTTGGCAAAGAGATTTGGTGTAGAGAGGTGGTAAAAAGAGCACAAAAAAGGCCAAGAGGTTTAGGGATAAGGGGTTTAGCGGTGACGAAAATGGAGCCCTAAGAGACAGGCCAAGTTGAGTTTTGTCACAAAAAGTGGAGACACATCACCTGACCTCTGACAGTGTGACTGTCACTCGTCAGTCATCAACAGAGAAACAAATAACACTGGAGCTTTCTCTACACAGAAGTGGTTCGCAAAGTGGGCTCCATCAGGAACCCTTGGGGTTCCTTGTGGGGGGGTTCCAATTTTCAAAATGGACCCTTTTACTTAGGGTTGTCCTTGGGAGGAAAAAAAACAAAAAAAGTTTAAGAACCACTTCTGTACAAGAAGCCCCATGCATGCAGTTGTGGTTCAGCCTCACCTGGGTGCCCCTCTCCCACAGACTCTGACGTGAACATGAAAGACCCATCCTCCAGTGAATCACTCATTCTCTACACCGCCAGGCAGCTCGCAAAAAAATAAAAAAGGAAGAGAGGAAAAAAATAACCACACACACACACTCCGGGGGAGAAGTAGATAGAGGTCCTCAGTCAGTTGACAGGGAGTTGTGGAGGTCTGCTTCTGGTTCAGTAATCCTACTGGGGTCTGGAAGGCTTGTGAGAGAAACACACAGAGAGGCAGAAACAGAGAGAGAGAGAGACAGAGAGAGAGGTAGACGAAATAGAGAGAGAGAGAGAGTTGAAGCCCTGCAGCCAATACAAAATCTATCCTACAAAACAGCACGTCTATGTGCACATGGTCCTATATATGGCTAAGACAACACACACACACACACACACACACACACACACACACACACACACACACACACACACACACACACACACACACACACACACACACACACACACACACACACATGTACGTCATGTGAACTGGTGTGTGGGATAGACCATTCCAGGGGGGGTGTTGTTGATGGGAGGGCTTTTTCATTTGAATACTCCCAGTTTAACCCCTTGCGTGCATGCTGCTATTAGGGTGATTTATTACTTAAGTATCAATACTGCAATATAATATAGAAATTACTAATTGTAGTGGAGTAAAAGTACAATATTTTGCCTCTGAGATGTAGTGGAGTGGAAGTGAAAGTACAGACAATTTGAAATGCTCCAGTAAAGTAAAAAATGCCTCAGTTGTACAACTAAGTACAGTACTTGAGTAAATGTATAGTTACTTCACACTGGTTCTGTTGTGTTCTGTTCTGCTAGTAGTATAGTTGCGAACGCAGTGAGCACTTACTATGAGACCTAGCAGATCATGTCTGTGTGTCTGTCCGTGTGTCTGTCCCGCTATCCAAATATGGAGTGTGTTGCATCAGCAATCACTCAGCTCCATATATGGGCACAAAAGGGGCCAGGTCCACTCAGCTCCATATATGGGCACAAAAGGGGCACCATATAAGGAGTCCCCAAAGTGCTATACGTCCAAAACCCAAATATGTACGAGCTGCGTTCGCTTCCCGCGTTTGCGCGTCTTACTCGTAGTATAGTATATAGTAGGACTAGTTGGTAGTGCTTTCGCCTCACAGCTAGAAGGTCCTGGGTTCGATTCCCGCTCAGGACGCTGTGGGTGCTGGCGGCGTGTTTCCTCCGCGTCATCAGTGCCCCAATCTGAGAATCCCATCGTCAAATATTCGGGAAAACAGCGCCTCCGCTGTTAGGCAACAGTCTGTCTTGAGAGACTATCAGTGCCCATACCCGAGGCGGGGTTGGCGAAAGGGCCCTTCTGTGTGGATTTTGCATGTTCTCCTCGTGTCCCCTAGGGTAGGTACCCTCACAAAAAACATGCAGTAATCCTGGTCTCTAAACTGCCTCCCCCTGGCCAGCCTGATGGAGGGGAAAGGAACTGGTTGGAATAACGTGTTCCCCCCTGTCAGGTGTAAAGCAGCAACTTGGACACTCAGGCATGAAGGAAGCATGGGTTCAAGTCCGTTGCTCTCCCCTTGTCCCCTATATATGGGGACTAGGTTGGCGGAGGGTGTGTAGAGCCCAGGATCATATTAGATAATTGACACAGGGAAATAGGTTACAATTTTTTTAACACATTATTGGTTTGTTGTGTACAGTACAGTACAATAGTCATCCACCCAATTAGCAATAAATGATACATTCTACAAAGTAAGGGGTGGCCTCAGTGTTTTGTGTGCGTCCACATTTCTCTTTTTATTTTTTCTTACGTTCAAATTATGTTGTGCTGCCA
Organism: Protomyctophum bolini; assembly: GCF_963924005.1. Taxonomy (NCBI): domain Eukaryota; kingdom Metazoa; phylum Chordata; class Actinopteri; order Myctophiformes; family Myctophidae; genus Protomyctophum; species Protomyctophum bolini. The sequence continues at coordinate 15,644,771 of NC_137875.1, forward strand.
TTTAGGCCAGGGACATTTTTTATCTCAATGGGACTATTCCTGGTACATTTTAAATGAACAATACATAAAGCACATGCACGCATACATAAACACGTGCACAGAACGTGGAGAAACGGCCAGCTAAGGACACTCACAAATGTGGAATCCATTTTGGCAAAACATTGACGGTCTTTGCAGCTACTCTGTGAACTATTATCTTTTTAGATTAACACCACTGTATTTCCACAATGGTGCAATAGAACAAATCTTGTATTTGCTGTAACACAGACGGTGCACTGGCTGGCACATGTATATTCTCTCTCCCACCTGCTTCTCATTTCAGTTTGACATGGCTTCCAGCTTTTAGCATTGAGTAAAGTAAAATGCTTCTCTCCCTTACAGCTTGGGACCAGCAGCTTTGACGGCGACTGGGATAAAGCATGCCGATCCCATCGGAAATACATCAGCTGTGAAGAAAATCGGTTTCATCACTGTTTTACGGGTGAGTTAGGCTATTCCTCGGTTCACAGACAGTGCACTACAGTAGTATCGGTAGATTTGGTACTGCTGTACGGGGCCCGAGACATGGACGCTCACAGTAGAGCAGGGAAAGGCCCTGTTCGCCGAACCACATCAGTTCATGTGTACCTCTACGGGGGCCTACGTTCAGCGTTTTCTCCAGACTGTGCACTTCGCTGCACAGTCTGGAAAGTTAAGCCACCTATCTCCTTGCCCAAACGAGAGAAAACGACTTGTGGCTTCTGATTGGTCTGCATGTGCCATGTAGTCCAATGTAAAACTGGAGTCACTTCCTGACTTGCCTGGCTGTATACAGTACAGTATATGGAAATAGGAGTCAAATTGGACCGTGGCCAGACTGAGTAGCAAAGTGAGACAAAGACCAATGTAGCCAATCAGGAGGGGTTCCAGCCAGGCTACTTTAGGAGAGTGCAGTGCATGCGCTGACTAAACTTACTTTAACCACAGGAACCCTAGTGTCCCTATTCTATTCTATTTTCAGAGAAGATATTTAGCTTAGAGCGAAAACATCAGGGCCCCTATTATACAGCCCTGGGGGACTCCGGTCCACTAATTATAGACTTTAAGTGTGGCATGTGCTTAAAGTTCAGTTTATAGTGCCACAAATTGTACAACGATAGAACTGAGAACCAAAATATGAAGTAAAACATTTGTGATGATAAAATGTTGCTGGGAAGGGTGGGGCGGAGGGACAGAGGATGAACTACCAAGGTGTTCAAAGGTGTTCTGCTAAGCCTAATTGTATTTTAAGTAGGGCTGTCCCGATCACGTTCTTTTGCTCTCTGTCCGATTCCGATCATTTGATTTTGAGTATCTGCCGATACCGATTTGTCCCGATCCGCTATCCGATATCCAGTCAAATATCATGATACTGTATGGATATAGTATTGATGCCCTGCCTGTTATGTTATGAGTTGTCCATGTACATCTAAGTCTGTGTACTTGAACTTGAGATACAGTGTACTTTATGTATTGTGTACTGCCTGTAGTGTAGCATACTTTATGGATAGGCTACGAGAGACATCTCAGTGCCAGCAAGGACAGCTTTGCTGCATTAGTCATTATCATGTCACCTTTCTATGTCTCATATCTTATTGTCACGTCATTATGATCCAGCACTATATATGTTCCCTGTTTGTGTAATAAACTTTGTGAACCTTTAGCGTGATACTGTCCAGTATCACGAGACAGTATCACGCTAATGGTTCACAAACTGTCGCCGTACCAAAGGAATACTTCAACTGGATTATCAGTTATTATCACACACCACCCAGCCTGCACACACTACCAGTCTGTCAGAACCAGACGAGGGTCCAGTTTAGAGATTACAACACTGCCCATGCACTGCCCAAGGCATTTTAAAACAGTTTTTGTACCATTGCTGTCATGTCTGTGTCACAGTTATAGAGCTGCATGATTATGGAAAAACTTGGCAGCCGATCTTTCCCCCCCCTGATTCCGATCTTTTGAAAATCACCCGATCGGTGCCGATTTCCGATCACGTGATCAGACCGGGACAACACTAATTTTAAGGTTATAGGCATTCTTATTTTTTATACCGGATTGTTAACGGGTTTAGGCCTACATCTATAATATGATTTTAATAGACATTTTTTTAATGATTATTGTAATGTGCACGTTAACCTAGCATCCGTTGTCTGGACATACATATATAATAGGAGACCATTCGCGAAACTAGCAGTTCCACAATCAATCAGTGACTGGCCTCTGGAAGAAGGTCATTTTGGTTCATTATGAACTTGATCTTATACGCAAAAACACATCATAAAAAACATACTCGACCTTCACAGGGCAAGGGGATGAGAGGCCTGAGAGGTCAGTGTGTGTGTCCAGGCCTTTCCTGCTAATCATCACCCAGATACAGTCTTAAGATAAGTGCTATCGTATGATGACCGCTTTGACAACGTGTCATAACCTGAAAGGTGGGAGATGGTCTGGGGCCACAATAAATACACCCAACTGCATTATCCAATGGGTCTACTTGGAGGGGACACAACCTGATTGTCAAATTTACTGTACGTTCTGTGCGTGCACAAATACACGCACGCACCCACGCACACTTACAGGTTACATACATATATGAATGTGTTTTTTTGTGCATTTGGTTTGTAAAGAAGTCAGTCAGTCAATCAATCAATCAATCTACATTTGATTTGGTGATCAGGTTAAGGCTAATTGATGATGCACACATGCATAGTTTTTCATAAATATTCAATTCAATTTTTCACCAAATGATGTTTTTTTCATAAATTTTGGAGTGCATTGTGTGCAAGTGTCCCGTCCTCCAGAGTCCTACATACGTTCAAGCAGAGTGTCCTACTTAATATATCACTACGTAGACATAGACCACCATGGAACTAAGTCAATGGGTAATGTAGTAAACTGGGCATGAGTTGGCTCTACACTTGGACCACGTTTTCATATATTCACCGAAAGTATAGCTACAACCTGCAACAGCCTGGTCCACTCCGTCTGACCGTCTGCCCCTATAAAAAGAAAACGGGTTGCATCCTCATCTTATATTTCTTTTTACACATTTTACCTCTATAACAGGGGTTCTCAACATTTTTGGCTGGGGACCCCCGGAAATGCTTTGGCCATGTCTCGCGACCCCCGCCCCGCCCCGCCCCCCTCCCCACCCCCAATACAAATAACCATTCTTATTATCAGTTCAGAGAGTTCATTGTGAGTCGGTGGGTTTATGAAACCCACTGCTTAGTGCGACCATGAATGGAGTTCAAAGTTCAAACCCACCTGAATGTCCATCTAGAGCCTCACTGGACCCCACTGAGGAAGGACAAAGAAATAGAGCAAGCTGAACTGACACTATGCTAGCCAATGTCCATCCACTCTGGTTATGCCACCCCACAATACCTAATGGTGACTATAGGCCAGTCGCAAGTATTATATATTCGCACGATCACAATAATTTGAGATGAGCTTATTTTTGCATCATCGTCATATTCATTTCCATGTTGACAAATGGGGAAATGTCGAAAAAGGGAGGAAACAATAAAGCTCACAGCTGTTGAGCTACAAGCATGCAGATCAACTTGTTCTGCTATTTTAAAGACATTTGAAAGTGTGCAATTATTTATGATCTATTTTTGGATTATTATTTGGATTATTGGCATTGGTCATTGTCATTACATATTAGTACTTGGCCTATAGCAGCATGAGATTTAATTTTTGCTTTAATCCATGTGTATGGCAGTCAATCGTCAAGTCAACTTCCATGATTGTGACAGCCCTAGCAGTGACACGGACCAGAGGGCAAGGTTGCTTGACATCTCTAATCTAACTGGGACAAAGTATCAACGTAATAACAAAGAGTCCAAACAAGTTTCAGCAGGGATTAATAACCTGAACCCTAGCGTCCTGGTTCTGGAGCAAACATTTGGCGCTTATGGCAGACTTACAGGCTCACGACGTGTGTTTGTGAGTGCTTGTAGATTGGCTATTTTCTGCAACGATTTTTGGTGGTAAAAAAGGACGGGGGCCTAGTATTGCCCCATGGGGGACTTCGGTCAGCAAAGAAGTGGTTAAGCTTGCTTTGCACGTGTGCATGCATGTGCGCATTTGTGTTTGTGTGTAAATAAAGACAAACACTCTTTACGTGTGTTTGAGAGAGAGTTCATTAATGCAGTGGTTCTCAAAGTTGGGCCTGGGGGTCCAACCTCTTGAGCTCCATTGCCCCAGCCGGCGGGGGCGATGGCTGTTTACCTCTGAACAGCATTCAATAAATCTAATCAGACCTAATCAATCTGCAATTGCAATGTTGATTCTGGGGATTTCCCCCCTGGACCCCGCTGGGGCTTAACAAGTTAAGGGGCTCAGAACAATTTGTTAGTTTAACCACTATAACCATATTTGAAAATCTTGGAAATATCTTTTAAGCTTGTTTGGGGGTCCTCCCAGGCACAAAACTCGCAGATGGGGACCATGAATTGCAGTACCGGACTTTCATCCCAAATCATAGATTGACTTGATCAGGAAGGACACTCGACAGCAGCAGGGTGACCATGTCAACTCCTCCTTCTACCTGATTGGGTAGAAGAGCTCAGCCGCGGCTGAGCTCTTTGAGGATTGGTCAGTCCGGTTCAGTCCCGAGGTCATGCTCTGGACCCCTGGGTCAGTCACACACAAACCTGAATGAACAGGATAGTTGACGTCGGGAACAGACTAGCAACACCTGTTTATTTTTCCTCAGGTTCAAGGACCTGTCCTGTGCCCCCCTCCCCCCTCGGTGCAGTGTGTGCGACGTGCGTGTGTGTGTGTGTGTGTGTGTGGTTACTAACTAGTCCTATCCGGATGGCAGTAGGCAGATGAAGCTGGACCGTGCCAGTCCCTCTTATGGCTCTTTTATCGCAATGTTGGAGAGGCTTGTGTGTGTGTGTGTGTGTGCGTGCATGCGTGTGCCCGTGCGTGTGGGGGTGTTTGCAGAGAGAGAGATTAGTTTGGCATGTGTTGCTACTTGCTGTTCATGCAAGCAACTGCATAACAATACACATTGCCAGGGCGGCAGTGGCTCAGAAGGTATAGAGCGTTACAGTCCCGCCCCCTTTCATGACCACGCCAGGCCCAGGAAATAATTCCCAATGCATTCTCTCGAGTTGGCTTTGTACGACGCTTAAAAGGTCTTTAAATAAATACTTTTTGAAATGTCTGAGGAAAATGAACATAGAATCATTTCCTGGGCCCTGGTAGGGGGCGGGACTGCGACGCTCTATAGGGCAGTCGCTTGAGAAACTGAACGTTCCCGGTTTGATCCCCGCAGCTCCCCCAGGTGTACTTGAGCAAGACACTGAAACACCAATTTATCCTGATGAACATGAATGGGTTCTTCCTTGCATGGTTTACCATTCACAGAAAACACGTGTGTGTGTGTGTGTGTGTGCGTGCATGCGTGTCTTTTATGAGCATGAGCCGTAAAATCTGGTTCCCTGCTTCACTGGTGATTGCAGAACTGCTCACTAGAGCACACTTAACCCAAGCTACATATCTGTATTTGCTTCATGTATTTAAATAAGCGATATCCAGACAGAACATTTAATCAACAGATTCCATGAAGCACTGTGGCTTTGGCTCAATTCCCTTTTCCTACTTCCCACCAAGCCCTCTGATTCGCCCGATTCACCAAAAGAGGGAGTGTGGCATCCCAACCAATGGCTGCTCTTTGTGAGTGTCAAACAGTAGGTGGGGTACAAGACCATCATTCTGATTGGCTGTCGGTCTGACACTCCCCATCCACACTACTTCAGTTGGTAGTAGGTTTACTGTCGCGTGCACATGCGTGGGTGTGTGTGTGTGTGTGTGTGTGTGTGTGTGTGTGTGCGTGCATGTGTGTGTGTGTGTGTGTGTTTGAGACAAGCAACAGCACACACTTGCCATAAAGAGACCTATTCTTGAACCCCTCAGCAGAAAACGGGAGTGCATTGTGGAAGAAGTGATGTTTATATCTGACAGCCATGATAACACAGATGTTCCTTTTCTCCATTAGAACTCTGCACAAATATTGTTTACCATGATGAATGAATATGACGTGGAAATGCAGTACAGGCTCAACATGCAGCAGTTGCATAGCCTAAAGTCGGACTAAAACGCACATATGCACGCAGCACGGACATATGCACGCACGCACGTATAGTAGCACATGGCAGACGTACATGGTCAGAAGGACTACAGCAGCTGGCTTGGGGCCAGTTATTACGACCCATTTTGGACTCTCAGCACATTCCTGATGAGTGCAACATTACAATTACAAGTCTTTAAGTATAAGGCTTAAATGAATGCCTATATAAAGTTCAGCCTAAAGTTTAGGCTGTGGGGAGCATGCAGCCTGTACATGGCCTCTCTTCAAGCTGCTGTTAGTCAGTATAGGTATAATACTGGGTGATATGGGAAAAAAGCAAAGATGGAGAAATCTGAAGCAGCTTTAGTGTACATGGCCTACTTTCAGAAGCAGCTATAGTGTACATGGCCTACCTTCAGTGCACATACAGTAGTGCGCTACTACAGCTGTGTTTTTAACAAATTATTGGTGTTACATAACAGTGGCAACACATATCTCCTCTGCTTATGGTTGTAAGGTCATAGAGAGGATACGATGTATATACTATATTACCACAATTACCCTTTGACCACACACACACACAGGGGGTGCAGGTGTGCTTCTGAGAATGTGTCAGAGAAATCGGTAAACAATGTGGGCGAAAGTGTTCCACAGTGGGACAGGGTCAAACTTCGCCTCCAACTGAAACGAGGACCACATCGGTACAGACCAGCCTGTCCCAACCATACTGGATCAGGGCACACTTGAATATCTCAAAAGTCCTTTTGCGGCCCATCATGTTAAGCCTGATAAGCTGATGTTTTATGATAACGGGGGAAGGGGTTAGGGGAGGAGATGATATTGTGATGTCACTACTGTATATCTGGTGTATTTTGATTGGGCCTTGGGACATATTTCAATATTCTAACCACACCTGGGGGTCTATTAGAGTAATGTTAACTCCATAGACACATACAGAAAAAAGTACAAAAAGAGTACACTCTGCGTTCCATCTTATGATCTTGTTCCAATGGAACCAGTGTAGTAGCCTATACTTTAACTGCCTATTTATTGGTCCCATAACGGAAACACATTTTTGAAGGTTTTAAAGAAAGACAAAACATGACAATTATTTTAAAAATATACATTTCAACTCGTAATGTTACCTGGGCCCTCTTTCCATATCCTCGGCCCCGGCCTGGTCCACAGGTTGGGAATTGCTGGTCTAGCCTGACCTCCTCACAGGGGTCGAAGTTCAAACGTGTGTGTGTGTGTGTGTGTGTGTGTGTGCGTGTGTCAGTGCTTCTCAAACATTTTTAACGTCAAGGACACCCACGTTTATAATATTATGTATATGTACCCCGATATGAAAAGATTTCCCCTCGCATCTGTGTAAATGTAGATTTTAGAATGGTTGTACGTGTCACATCGCAAAGCATTGTGAGCTTGTACATAGTCTGTTTTTGCATAAAATAGGATTAAAGTGATTACAACTGACTTTGGTGCTATACTGTATTATTAGTATTAATACATTTTGTTGGGGACCCCTCAAGGGGCTCTTGGGGTCTCCGGACACTGTGAGGACCATTGGTCTGTCTGTCTGTCTGTCTGAATTAATCATTATGCTGTGTGTCTTACAGAAACAGCTCGCCATGCTCTCTCTCATACATATATAGGTGGAAAAAAGTAATTATATACAGTATAGCTCAGTAAAGTAATTAAAGTATTCATGTATGTACAGTAGCTGAACAGTATTAGTTGTAGGCCTCCTACTGTACATCCCTCTTGCTGTAAATTCAGTGCCTGGAGAGTGGAGACGTATTGTCAATACTGCCATGTCACCCATAGAGGGGAGCCTTGTTTAAAAAATATCTGAACCACCAAGAATTGAAGGGAGAATAAATATGGAAATGCATAAATGAAATATGGATATGCAGAAGAAAACATACTACATTATACTTTGTCTAGTTGGTATATCTGTGGATATTTAGAACAAAAATTATATATTTCTACTAGTCAATGACAATATCATCATAACACAAGTGCCCTGTTCTTCCAAATATATTTTATGTTACAGTATGATTGAAATAGGAGTGCATGTTGGACTAAGATAACAAATCTGCATTCCTGGTTAGAGATGTGCTGATACCATTTTTTTCCTTCCCGGTAGGCCTAACGATTCCCATAACTTCAGTACCGATCCAAAGATAGGACTAACATCCTACCAGTTCCACCCAGCACACCATCTTATCCAACGTCTGCCCTCTGGTAGTATTACACTATTACATTGCACTAGCACTATTGCATTATGCACTTTGAGTATTATTTATTACAGTATGTTTATTTGTATGCCAGTGGTGAAGCTCTGAACTGAATTTCGTTATTTCGTGCAAGCAATGACAATACAGATTTATCTTCAATACTAGTGAGTCATTAAAACAAATCTAGGAAAGTGGTTCTGTGGGTACCAGGAACCCTATGGGTTCGTTTAGGGGGTTCCAAGAGTGTAGCCTACAAATGGAACCATGCATTTTTACACTCTCAGAGTGAGAACTATGTATACTGATCTAGGAATAAATGAAGATTCCATAATAATTGTTAAAGTGCAGCTACCTACAAGTTTGTAAAATACTGTTAATAGTACAGTAAGAGTATAAAACAGTAGTGCAACATCAACGGAAGCAATCAAAATATGACTAAATATCATTATGTGATAAATGATGTGGTATTTTATCGGCATAGACTGGCATACTGACCAAGGCCGATACCAGCATTTTAGGCAGTAGGCCTATATCGAAAGCGTTTCCGATACTGGTATCGTTATCGGAACAACTCTATTCCTTTGCGTTTAATGACTGTAGCAACTTGTACATGGAATAATAAGTAATTATTATTATTATTACTCCCGGCAGGCCTGAATTTCAATACAGCAGGTGCAACAGGTGAAAATCCACATTTCAGCAGGGCAGGCTAAAGGGAGAGGAAATTATTGGTCAAGTGGAGGTAGTCAAGTGACTACCTCCACCTCTTGATAACCCCCTTTTTCCCCCAACATGTACATGGCTTTTTAGTTTTATAATATCTTTTTTATGATAATTATAATTTTGTTATTTTTACCGCAAGGACCTTTTTCTGTGATATCCTTATACCAAGTGTTTGACTGTACTCTGATTAATAAAGTATTCAATCACTCAATTGAAACTGCTTGTAAGTTGTAAGTGCATTGTTTACTTACAGTACTTACAGCCTATAGCCCAACTTTGGGCATAGGCCACGAACAAGAGCTCTCCAGACATCCCGGTCCTGGGCCATCTTCTCCAGCTGTCCCGTGTGGCCAGATCTGCATCCAGATCACGGCGCAAGGTGTTTTGTGGTCTGCCTCTCTTCCTTGTGATTCTTCTAACATGTAAACTAAATTAAATAAGAAGGTTGCCTCTTATATCCATTCTGGCATATTTTCATATAATGCTCAGATTAGGAGCCCAAATTTGGAGCTCTGGCTCATGGACTTCCGACTTATTTTGGTATTGCCATTAACACCTGAATGCAGCCTGACTACTGACCAGTAATGTAAACCAACCAGAATCTCAACTGAGAATACAGGTTCTGTTTCAAGCTCCGTCTATAAAGAGACACAATTTGGCCATGCAGTTCAAACCTGTCACCCTGCACTGCAGAGCCATGCACTATTACATAGACTTCATAGACAAGCACTTACCTGTTGTTGTTCTGTAGCTGCTGATGCCCTTTTAGGATGACAAGAATCAAATCCAAACTGTTCATTTGAGGGACAGAAGTATTTGTGTGGAACCGGGGGGACGGGGCGGCGTTAGCAACTTATTACTCAAATGCGTTGATGTCATATTCGACCATATAGGCCAAATAATGCCTATCATTTTATTATCAAACCCCTCTGATCTCACATTTGGTTGTAAATGCAAATTTTGGTCATGGGTAGTATGACTTGGTACCGTAGCCTAGGGGATATTTCTCATGTTATTTTGACAGACTTACATTTTGCAGGAAAGAGGCAATGAGAGCTTTACAGGGCATTTGAACACTGCTAGTCACAATGTGGGACATGGTCTCAATTTGTGGGACGCTTGAAAAGTCCTGGCAATGAGGGACTATATCCCACACAAAGGGGGACATCTGGTCACCCTAACACACACACACACACACACACACACACACACACACACACACACACACACACACACACTTTTTTCCTTCCTTCCTACAAGCTTAACCAAAAAGTGCTACAATAATAAAAAGTAATCAATAGAATAATCAATTTAAAATACAGTTCTTGCTATTGTTATTGCCCTGTGTTTATGTAACATTTATATATGCTTATATAATTCATTTTTATCTCACATACAGTATGTCCTAGTTTTACATCTGAGATGATCTGTGTCAAAGTTCAAGTACTTTGATCGAGCAATCTGTTGCGATTTATCTGGCCTGCTCAATTGCTCCGCTCTTTATCTGTGCTGCTACAGCACAGTGACTGCCTGGTCACCTGACACTGCTGCTGTCTGTGTCTCTCTGGCTCCATTGCTGCTGCTATCCACTGTGACTGTGAGTGTTGTTTACATTCATTCATTTTACGTTCAATCCAAATGCAATTCACACTCTAAATGCTGCAGTCTGCAGTTCATATGCTTCAATCGCTATAGGCTTCTGTTCTCTTTTCCTTCGTTTTTTAATGGTTGATTCTGTGTTAGTGTGTTATGTATGAAAGAAAACCGACATGAGCGTAAGCTAGCAAACTGTCGTGTAACGTTGTGTGTCACTCACTCACTCACTCACCACCATAACGGTTCTGTCTAATCTCTCTTGATTTAATTGTCCGAGGCGTTCAAATAAGTCACAATATGAGTCATAGCCTAATGCTAATGATCAGGCGAGCTAGCTCTACTGGGCCCCATGCAAGGCCATCTGCAACAGTGTTTTTAAACCCTTTTAATTTAAAGCTCCAATCGGAGCTTTAACAATTATTCTACATTCTCGAACTGTGTAGACTTCATTAAATAATGCAGATGTTTGTTAATTTAACACTTGAGAGCTTTCATTTTGCACTCAAACAGTTAAAGATCGAATAAGGGTCCATTTGGTTAGCAAATCTAGTCTCCATCATTTAGCTGGGGGCCACCTGGAACCCCCTCAAGGACCACTGGTTGAAAACCACTGACCGTCCTACAAGGCTGGTGATTTTACTGTAGCTTATTTTAAGATTCATAAACGGTGTGGATAAATAAAATGATAAAGAAATATCTACAGCAGGCCTATATAACAGTCACAGTGATTGCAGAGTGGTGTGACTGAGGCAAAGTGAACTTTCCAAATGTAAGCATAAATTATTTTTCAGTAGGCTATTAGCCTACTGAAAACTAATTAGGAGTAGTACGGTACATGTCTCAAATGACACATCCAAATGTGAATGAAATCTCCACAGTGCATAATATGTATTGGTGGTGACTAAACTATTTTGTTGGAAAAAAGACAGAAGTAAATGTCTGTGTCAGAAATGGCATGTGAGGAATCCAGACAGTTCCGGTTCGCGGCCATGGACCGATGGCAGAATGCCGCCATGGGTGCTCCTTATCAGCCTGAGCTCTTTGCCCTCCTGTCTTGTCTGCCTGCCACTAAATGCTAACGCAACACAAGTCAGTCAAGTGCAGTGAGCTAGGAGACTGTTTGGAATTGGATGAGCTAGATCTATTCGACTTCTGCTTAGGCCTACTGCACTTAACCCGCACCCCAGAGAGGAGACAGTGGCGAGTTAGTATTTTCAGATTTGTCACATGTGTTTACCATTTGAGGTAGATATCTATTATCTAGATACTAGATAGCATAGGATTACAAAGGCTGCATTTAAGTGTGACTAGTTTTTATAGAATCGATCTGTACTCAAACGTTTGAGGGGGGAAACGTTTTGTTCTCTTAAGTTGTTACCTTTTCTTTTGTTTTTCTTTTTTCTTCAAAGCTTGCATATTATGTTGAGTGCTACAGTACAGTACGAATCTGTGTCTAATGTCGCTCTTTATGTAGTGTGTAAAGGCTTAATAAGAGCAAGCAGGATTCAATGGTAGTATGCCGCTTGTGGACCGAGGCAGCTTGACATCTACAGTAGTGTTATTGATCCATGTGGTAGGGCTGCCTGCAAATAACAATTATTTTTCAAAATCGATTAATCGTTGCAGCCTTACCATGTGGCGAGATGCATGTCCTAGCAGCAACGGCAATAAGCAGGAAGCAGGATGGCTAGTTGCTGTACAGTTGAAAGTAGCTAGAGAGATATGAATAATGCGATATTATTTAGTAAAATAAATACTCTTAAAGTCTGAACTGTTTGATCAGTATTCATACTAGTATAGTTAATAGTATGTTTATACAGAGTAAGTAAAGAATAAATAATCTCTCAGACAGGTCGAGTCCAGAATTCCACTTAAGCACTATATACTTTGTTGTACAACAAATAGCGAACATAGTTGACCTACAAGCTTGTAGATCTTTGGAAAATTTGAAAGATTTAGAAAGCTTTTGCCTATAATGCCATGTTGAAAGTGGTTATCACTTAACATACCTAGTTACCTTACACCCGCACAGTATAATTGGTATGAAGTGTAACTGAATATCGCTGTTTTAGTATCTCCACTTAAACCATTAACCTGAGTTTGATTCTACAAATGTTATGTTATGGTTATGGCAAAACTTAACTTAAATAATAATCACTTATGGATCCATAAAACATGTATTCAGCTCTTTTGAATGCATTAATTGCATACACTATTCGGTGATATATTTTCTGCCTATTTGGGCCGAAACCGAATAGGCCGAAAATGAATTTTTTGCCATTTTCTGCCTAATATTTTCTGCGGCCGAATATTCGGTGCATCACTAGTATAGTAGATTGCTTTTGATGCAGTAATGTATTTAAAAAAGAAATCTTTTTAGGGGGTATTAAAAGTCCTTAAAAACATTTAGAACCACTGCTGTATCCAGTATCACCGCCAATGTAGTAACTTTGAAAAACAAATTGCTTTAGGCTAAGTTACGCCCCTTATTGTGATTTGATGGTCTGTATAAGATAAGAGAGTTGGATATTGTATGCATTTTCACTTCTCCATTGTAGGGTATGCATTGTATGCTGAACTAAAACCTGGGAAACTAGTTTGACTTTCACACAATTGGGTTACTTAGCCCAGATTTCATATGAAGAATGCACCGTTGCACAATGCCAGCCAGCCAGTGTGTGGCAGTGCCTGCCGTCCACATCACATGCTGTGCACACACGAGCACAACTATGCACATGCCATGGGCGTGTGCAGTCTGAGAAAAATAACAATCGTGTGAGTCGAGTTTTGCGTCTGTCAACATAACTGAAGTTATCCTTTTATCTGCCCATATGTTTTTACCACTTCGGTGCATTTAGTTGCTTAGGTCTACAGACTACAGTATTAAGAGTAGCCTGATATTTTGACCTTTTTAAGCTAAAAATCCATGCTTCATTATTCAATTGAAAAGTAATCGATTGAATAATCACTGAGCAAATTGATCGTTAAATTGATAGTTGCACTCCTATTCTAATTTCTAATCCAAGTGAGCCTACTTTTGTTTGCTAGCATCTGCACTAGGGATGGTCATCATATCGGTACTGGCTTATTAAAATGCAATATCGTATCGAACAGATATCAAAATAATCAATCAAAAATACATCAGTTTTAGGTTATATTTATTTTCTAATTATGTAATATTTGAATGTGAAGCTGAAAAAGACTTGTGACGACAAAGGCTGCAGATTCTATCAGTGTTTTCTGGGGATGCTTTAAAAAGTCAACAAGTTGGAACACATTCAAGCTGTTTATGTTAGGATATGGGCCAATGTTTCAATAACGCTGCACCTGTAGGTTTGGAATAAAGAGGCATTACTTTTTCAATGTTTATAGGCAGGGGGCACACAACAGGTGCTCCAGTGCGCATGCGTCGTCAAAATGTTTACTGCGCGGTAGATCAAAGGCATGCCAGGCGCATTTGCCATTTTGCGCACCAACAACTGAGATGGTTATGTAGAGAAATCTGGCAGGCATTCAAAAGGAACTCAAATGTGATGTTAACGTCCTGTAGACTTAGAAATAAAACTAGTGTTGACTAATCATTACACGTGGCACTTATTTTGAAGAGGAAGTCAGTGTACAGGAAGTCCATTTCAGTTGTAAACAAGCTACTATGTCACTTTCCCAAAGTTACGCAGTGCTCCTGCTAAACCACACGACCATAATTATTTTCAATTACTTAAACATGGAACCTGCAGCAGTAGGTGAGTAATTACTTTTGTCTGTGTTGGACGTTTGTTTTGGTTTCAGTGGTTGAGCTGCTAACAAACGTCCTCCTGCTGCTTAACTTATAGCCTACAAATACACTGTCTGTGGGCAGCATAACATTGTGGCAGAGAGCATCCCTAATCTGCACCCTCATTGCTGCAGTTCCCTTCCCTGCCTTTCGGGAAAAGGGTTTGCCTTTATTCATGAAGGATGTTGCAATACTTGCTGCTGCATCTGCATATAAAGGCAATCAGAGTGGTAGCAGGGGGGATCAGAAGCAGATGGAGGCACCCTCTGCCCTGCCCCGTCCCAGCATGCATCCCTGCTTTTAGATTACTAGGAATGTCATTGGCAAAGAAAATTATGTTTTTGTCTATTACAGAACAGATGTGTCCTTCTCTTCATGTGTAGGCCTACTGTACTTGGTGTACTGTGTGGCTGAGAGTGTAGAGGGAGACAGAGTCAAATTCCATGGCCCCTACTACCCCTGTACTGTCCAGATGTGCACAGAGTCTGAGGTGGAGACTGTCCTTACTGCACTGCTCCTCCCTGCCTCTAGGCGGCTTCTCTCTGAACAGACAGCCCACTACGGCAGCGGTCAGGTGTTCCTCTCCCACCACCACAACCCAGGCTGCTCTCTTTCACCAGAGCAAAGCCAAATGGGCCGACAGCCCTGACCCAAGCAAGGCCCCTTCAGGCAAGACATACAGCATGTTTGCAAATGTGTTGCTGCTCGTACGTGCAGTATTTAGAAAAAGCAGCGGTTCCTTCCCGAATCCCAACCTTTTCTGGATCAGGGACCACCTGAAAGTCTAGAAAGTATTTGCAGCCTGCTGACCCATTTAATCCAGCCATGAATAATTGTATAGTGGCGGCTTTGCACATTGGAACATAGTAGTATACTTTTAAGTTCCTATTTATCAGTTTCACAATTAAAAAACCCCCTCATTTTCAAGGTTTTAAAGAAAATGGCATATGATACGTCGCTTGCGGAGTTAGTTCAGTCAGATATCCTCGAGGCCGGGGTAAATTCGCTGCATTTGGTGTTTGCAAGACCCACATGTCATACGCTGATGTGGCAATCAGCTGACCAATTGGGTGGGGTATTTAACTAACAACCACATGAACTTCAGCGTCCCTGTCCTCGGGCCTTGCATCTTAACTAACAACCACATGTCATGAACTCCTCAGGCCGAATATTTGGCAAAAGTTGCTTATCTACAAGCTTGCAGAATGCAAGCCGGAGATTAGGGAGATTGAATGTCTAAACGGGAAAAAACAAAGCCCCCAAAATGCCTCAAATTGAAGTAGACCAGCCTTGAAAGCAAGCAGCAAAGACTGTAGAGCTATATATAGAGAGAGCTATAGAGAGTCCCGCACCCCCAAAATAATGTCTCATACGTTTAAACTCTTGCAATCATATTCTTCTAATGATGACCTTGCTTTATTCTGTTCTTTTCTTCTCCCCCGTTTATTTTTATTTTTTGGTTGTAGTGTTGTCCTCCGCATTGGAGGTGGAGCTGTTAGGAATGGGGATGTGGTCTCTGGGTCTGGGCGCTGTCGGGGCAGCACTAGCCGGGATCTTCCTGGCCAACACTAACCTGTGTCTGCCCAAAACTGCCCTGGCCTCGCTGGAGCACCTGGAGGATGCCGATCTGCGCTCCGTGCAAGATGGTCAGAACATGTTATTTGTTTGTATCCACAAATTGTGTAGATCTGCTATTTTCACTAGTTTGGGTGCTGGGAAAACTTTAATGTATTTATTGGGTCTTGACTCATCTACAACGTTTGGGAACCAGTGACTACTGCATTATGCTATTCACACTGACAAATTGTGCAAACCGTGCCTGCAAACTAAACCTGTTGGTTTATTTTGTATTGATTCCGCTGTCCTTTTCAGAGGACAAGGTGGTGAAGGCCAAGACGCTGTGGGAGAAGAACGGGGCTGTGGTCATGGCAGTACGGCGGCCTGGATGATTTTTGTGCAGAGAGGTGACAGAATACCGTTTGATAACTTCATCCCAGAGGTTGCCAGTCATTAGAGTAGAGTGCAGAGAGGTGACAGAATTCCGTTTGATAACTTAATCCCAGAGGTTGCCAGTCAGCGGCCAAGCAAGCAGATGAAGGATTCAGCCAGTGGCTTTTCAAAATGTTTTTTTGTAAATCAAATGTTTATTTTAGTAGTACAGAATATAAGTTCGGTACAATACAGCACAGCCTAACAATATTACACATTTACAGAACAGCCATTCCAAGAAACAGAACAACAGTTAAAAACACAACACGATGTTCTTGTATTAATTTAAGGTTAATATAAATCCAAAATCTGTCCCATGTCTTTCATTTTACTTTCTCCATTCACTCTGCCCAACATATTTTCATGTGTGATTTTAACCATTTCCTCGTTTCACTCTAAGGCCAGGGGTTCTAGGAACTGTCCAATTACGCAGCAGGATAATGTCCCTTTTTTTTATATCCCTGCAAAATAATAATAATACTTAAAAAATAGCAGCTGTACAAGCTCACAGCACTTTGTGCAGCGCTGCAATCGTGTACAGCTGCTATTTTTTTGAAGTTTGAAAAGTAAAAAGTTTCGAAACTACTGCTGTAGACGGCATTTTCAGAATCGGCCTAGGGTCTTAATGGGTCCACACAGTGATCTGAACCTCCTCAAGCTCTCCTGGGGATCAGGAGACCCCGTTTTGAAGACTACTGGTTTAAATATACAGAAGGATATGTTTCTCCCTGTCAGTTTGTGTCTCCCGTCTCACTCTTCTTGTCTTGATCTGGCGCCTCTTTCTCTCTTTCTCTCACAGCTGTCTCTCTCTTCCTGTCTCTCTGCAGGAGGTCTCTGAGCTGTCTGTCTCTCTCTGAGCTGTCTGTCTCTCTCTCTGAGCTGTCTGTCTCTCTTCCCGTCTGTCTGCAGGAGGCCTCTGAGCTGTCCTCTCTGCGGTCCCAGCTGGAAGAGCTCGGGGTCCCTCTGGTTGCCGTGGTGAAGGAGAACATCGGCACGGAGATCCAGGACTTCAAACCGCACTTCGCTGGAGACATCTACATAGATGAGCACGTATGTAACCATTTATTATCTATAGCAAGCCTGTTGAGAACTCTATTTTTCGCCAGCTGCCGGGCGAGGCTGCGCTACCCGTTATCACTGTATTAAATATACGAAATCAACCGTTATCAGGACGTTGGAATATGGCCATACTGGCATATTAGACATTGTGGTGTTTGGCTGTATTCCCCCGGACTGCATGTGGTGGTGCAGACATAGCCTGGTCAAGCACTCCCCCTGCTGAACGTGTCATTTCCAACTCTATTGTCGGCGCATGGAAACCAAGGGCTACTAATATATACTATTCTCTGCCTATCGGGACGTAATTCGGATGGCGCTGAGTCGGGTCTGGTGGCCTTCGCAACGCTCGGCACGGCGACTCGCTTGGCTAGCGCCTCGCTCAGCGGTGCCTCACGTAGCTCAAGGCCACCAGACACGGCGCGCCTCCGTCATTGACATCACTGACACGAAAAGCAAACGCTCCCATAGTTTCTCTTCCGGATTTCGCAGTATGTTGATTATCACATACTGGGGGTATTTCTAAGGTGCTGATTACGAACATTTTCTTGATTATCGGGTGATCACAGTTGAATGGGGTGCAGCAGGCGGGCCCGTCTAGAGTTTGAATGGACAGGTATCAGTCAAAAGGGAGACATCGAAGAGGAATGACGGGTGGGGAAGGATCAACATGAGTCCGACACCCAACCCTAAATCTAACCTAGCATGAAGCCATGGCTGAGCACGGGTTAGTTGTAACCGGCTGCGCATGTCGGGAGCCACGGGTTAGTTTTAACCTGCCGCGCATGCCGAGAGCCACGGGTTAGTTGTAAGTGCACCGCGTCAGGAATGACTGTTGTCGAACTAATGCCTGTCGGACTGTTAGTATGTCTAACCAACGTGTGTGTATGTATCTCTGCAGAAACACTTTTACGGGCCCCTGCAGAGAAAGATGGGGGGGCTGGGCTTCATCCGGCTGGGGGTGTGGCAGAACTTCATGCGGGCTTGGCGAGCTGGTTACCAGGGCAACATGAACGGCGAGGGCTTCGTCTTGGGTGGCGTGTTCGTCATCGGCGCGGGAGACCAGGTAACCTAACTAAAAGTGCTCGCTGACACCTCCCCGACCATTTCTGAACATCTAGCATGTTTGATATTTGACTCTGTCGCCGATTGGATATCGTACAGTATGCACTGGGTTGCGACTGCGCCCAGATAAGGCCTGTATTACAGCCAATGAGAGCGCACTGCTCACAGCACTGCTGCCTTCTGTCTGTCTGTCGACAGTATAGATTTTATTTATTTATATATATATATATATATATATATGTATATATTAGGGATGCACCGAAAGGGAAATTCTTGGCCAATACCGAATATAGGAAACAGTTGGCCGAAAACCGAATACCGACTAGCCGAATACATCTTTGTTGTAAAGCTACCTGATTATGGCAAAAGACATGATTATGGCAAAACCTAAATTAAATAATAAACACTTATGGGTCCATTAAAAAACATCTAATTAATTGGAGGCTTTTTAATCGCATATCAATAGGCCTATTTGACCTGACCTAATAATAATAATAGTGATGATAATATTATTTATATAATGCTTCTCTGAGTACTTAAAGATGCTTTTCAAGGGGAACATGAGAAAACAAATAAAAACAACTTTATTAGGGAAAAACTAAGACTATGGAATAAAATAAATGAAAGTGGAATGAGATAGCTGGGGAAAGTAATATACTAGAGGTGGGTTTGAACTTAGCATGCACTTCTCAACTGAGAAGTGCATAGTTTTGACAGGTCTGCCTGCTGGGGACACTGGATAGTGAAACTAAACACGGGCAGACGCAAGGATAGTCTATCATTCATTTATAATGGAAACCAGCAACATGTTGATGCAAAGACGTGTAGCTGCTCCAAATGATATTCCCATTCGTCTTTGTGTCTGCCACTCTGCCCGTGTAAACTCAGCATCGAGTGTGAGGGGTTTAGTTGGGGAACGGATGGAAAGTACTATAGTGTTATTAAGGAGGACTCCTTCTAACGATATGGACCAGAGCTAAACTAATGTTAGCTCCCATGCTAGCTAGTAGCTAGTACCCTCGTCAGACAACACCACCACCATCCAGACCACCACCACCATCGAGTGGAAGCTGCTGATATATACTTTGCTTGTGCCTGTGGATGGGAAATAAGATTTAAAAGGCTATGGAAGCGACGATGAAAGCACAGATGTGTGCAATAAAGTTGTGTCGGATCTGTCTGTGCATTCCGTCTGCTGACTGCTGCTCGTGTGTTGTGACTGTCGCAGCGTCGATGATGCATAGTTAACACATTTTGTACATAATACGTCCTGAAACGTCATAAGGATTGGAACCGAGAGGTGCCTTAGACGTCTGTGGACGTCCTAGCGACGTCCAAACGACGCGGGGCGAGATAATAATATTCAGAATAATTACTTTTTTTTTTTTTGGCATTTCGCTTTTCGCTTGCCGTATGCTAACGCTCTGTGAAACTATTAGCTTGTCATTGACTCCCATGTTAGCGCGGCGGAAAGAATGACTCGTATCTCCTCATCCAGGGCGCTCTCCGTGGTGATGAATGGATCGATATGCTGGCGCTGCGTTTCTGCTCCTCATCCGTCTCTCCCGCAAAATATGAACTCTTTTTGGAGCGTATATAAATATATTAAAGAGCGTCATAAGCCCTTCCTGCGCTGGAAGTAGCAGATCTACAAGTTATCTACCTGTCGCAATGCACAGCGCTTTGGGCTTGTACATTTTTCCCGCTGTG
This sequence comes from Protomyctophum bolini, assembly GCF_963924005.1. NCBI lineage: Eukaryota > Metazoa > Chordata > Actinopteri > Myctophiformes > Myctophidae > Protomyctophum > Protomyctophum bolini. The sequence continues at coordinate 15,665,037 of NC_137875.1, forward strand.
TTTTTCCCGCAGTTTAGTTGAATTATATCGATTCACAACTTTAGGACCACTACTACTATTCGGTGATATTTTTCGGCTTATTTGAGCCGAAACCGAATAGGCCGAAAATACATTTTTAGCCATTTTCGGCTGAATATTTCCGGTGGCCAAATTTTCGGTGCATCCCTAATAAAAAATAAATAAAAATAAAAATGGCAGCTATTCCTGTGTGTGTGGAGGGAGAGGGAGAGAGAGGGAGAGAGGGAGAGAGGGAGAGAGGGAAATGATCTAGCCGCTGCCTATAATTATGTATCGGGTCTGGATCGCATCTTGGTGAACTCTTGCAGTGTGTGATCCCTGGTTGGCGATCAATCGTTAAGTGTGGAAGCCACAAAGATATAATGACAGCCAATATATATATTTTTTTTAAAGACTCCTGCAGTGTGAAATTCACAACGATCTTATGACTCGTCGACAACTTTAAAACTCCTGCAGTGTGTAGGGGCCATTACAGAGTAACTCTGAGAGTGGACAAAACTGTCTATTCATCATACCAGATATAGGGCTCAGATGCTTAAAGGAGAATTCCATACTAAAAGGCTTTCTTACCTTTCTTTGTAGTTGTTACGTCCCCACCAAAGAGGTCCAGGTGTTATTTTGTGCAAAAGCGCTCCTGATTGGCTATTTCCCCTACCATAAGCCCTAAATGAATTGAATGGGAATTGAATGGGGCTATGGGGTGTTGTGCTAATTCGCTTATTTCCATCGCTCAAAATTATAATTTCTTTGTATATATCCTCTCTTCATAATGTAAATAATATCCCAAGCGGCACACTTTACTACTTCTTTCGATGGAAATAAGCGAACTAGCATAACACCCCATAGCCCCATTCAATTCCCATTCAATCCAATGCAATTCATTGAGGGCTTATGGTAGGGAAAATAGCCATTAAGGAGTTTTTGCACAAAAAAACACCAGGACCTCTTTGGTGGGGATGTAATGACTACAAAGAAAGGTAAGAAAGCATTCTAGCATGGAATTCTCCTCTGAACATGTGTGAAAAATGTGTGCGAGCATGTTTGGGGGGTCTCAGCTTTATCACTAAAGATTTTCAAGTGTTCCCTGATCCAGACATGTTTGAGAACCTCCGAGTTGTGTATTGTTCAGTTGCTTGGCTCACAACATTCCACTTGAGGTGTCCGCTAGTGTTTTGTTTGCTATTTTTTCAGCGCACTCTTGTGGACCATTTAGCTTGGAACCACAGGTGTAGAGAAACAGTCATTTGTGTAAATTAGGGATGGGAATTATCAATTAATAAATTTGATAACCTTATCAATCGATTAACTGGTTAGTTGATGACTGATGTTTTTTTAAATAAATCTAAGAATCTTAATTTCCCTCATGTCTAACACAAATCTACATTTTGTTGATATACAGAAAGAATACAAAAGGCATATTATATTCCTTAATCAAATATTTATTTGACCATCTTTTTAAACTGGCCCACATGTGCATTCCTCGGCCAGACGGCATTACATTCACAGAAAATCGCCTAATGATAGAACCGCAGAATTTTCGATTAATTGTTAAATGTTGCGTCTAACAGAATTTCTTAACGGCGATTCATTGATTAACTATTATCATCCCTAGTGTGAATAGACCTTTTCAACATTTTTCTTGTATTGCAGGGCATCCTTCTGGAACACAGAGAGAAGGAGTTTGGGAATAAAGTGGAAAATGCTGATGTTTTAGAGGCAGTCAAGAAAATTGTGCCGGTGAAATAGCGTTTATATAATATTTTTTCTGTCACATTAGAGACCAGCGATATTATATTTATATTTAGAAAGTATGAAAAAGAGACTTGGACACAGTTGTTTGCTGCTTACTTACACATGTTTATCTGCTGAGATATTTTTTTTTGCCTGATCGTTTGGGATTGCCTGTGCTGTAATGTTGCCATTTTCACCAATAGACATGCCATTTTTTACATTGTTAAGTTATTGAGATGTAGTCTCTGTCCATTTTTGAAATTCTACCAGCAATAATGTGAATGATTTAGATTTACTCGGGTGATCTCCGCTGTGTTGTTGTCGTCGAATATCGCTTTACGCTTGGGCTACTTTAACTTTACGCAGATAAAAAGGCAGTGTGTAGCAAATAAATTAGATGCGTTAGAATGCACGACAATTTTTTTTTATTTCAACATTGCTCACTTGACCGTACTAGTGTGTACGCATCCAGCAGCTAAGAGTATGTTTTTAAAAACACTAAAACAAAGGCAAAACTTGAAGTCAGAACCTGTGTTGGGCAGTTTAACTCTTCCACTGACCGAATGGTTGAATCTATATTTGACTACATTACCGCGTTGTACTACTGAGGTCACCGATATTAACATCTAGTATCTGTCTGTTTTATAGTGCCCTTCCTATGCGTATTTGTCTGATGAGGCGGTTCTCAGGGGGGTTTAATCTAAATAGACCCTCACAGGTATGTAACTCTTGAGTATACAACATGGAACCAAATTGGTTCGATGTTGCAAACTGGAGTTACGGGGGTCAGTCAAATGAAACGTTTTGAGATGTGTGGTGCGGTTCACCTACTCGGGTAACCAAGCTTGCCTCCAGCGTGACCGATGTGCAGCGTGTGCTCTGTGCGTGTGCGTTAATGACGACCTGACTCTAAACTCTTCAGGGATAGGAGCAGGTTCGATGCTTTGATGCGTACGGACTCACCTGCTACTGTTGTGTTGGTGGCTGTTCTTGGTTTCCTTGAAGTCGGTGACTGCATGAGTTTGAATAGTACGGTGTGAGACGTGTGTCTAATGTGTATTCTATTAAGTGAATGCAGAGCACAATAAATTCTAGGAACCTCATCACGCCGTCCTGTGTTCTTATTAAGGAAAAGCTTAATCACAAATGCAATTTCTCACTGATTGTTCCATCAAATAAAATGTCATTAATTAATCAAATCTAATGATTGAAAAGCAGTTTATCGACGTGAAGAGGAAGAAAACCCATGCTGGATCTGTGGATCTGGATCCAGATCTTCAAATGGAAAAATCAACAGGAAGTTAACATTTAGTATTTTAGTTAACCTTACTTGGTTTGGTGATGCTCTAGTAGTGACTATACTAATAAATATATAAACAAATACGTTGATTCAGACAGTAGTCACTATACTGTCTGAATCGACGCATTTGTTTATATATTTGTTTACCCGTGTGAATTGAGTGGTGCAACTCTGTGTGGGGGTTCCAGACCCACAGGACCACAGCCAGGGTGCCGGCCCGGTTCCGGCGAGCCGCCCCACGTCCGAAACGGTAGAGTTACCATGTGGGGGTCTCTGGGGGTCCCCGGAACATCCAGAAACACGCCCAGGGGGCTGGGCTGATTCCGGCGAGCAGCCCCACGTCCGAAATGGTTGAGAAATGACAGAGTTACTGTGTGGGGGTCCCTCTACTGTACTGTCACTGTATACACAAATCATCTCATATACAGTTAACATGTGTGCCAGCCACACACATGGCTCCGGAAAAGTGTGAATGGTGCCAAAATCTGCCATTAACCCCCATTCTGAATTTCTCAAATTTAAAAGCACTATATTTCTAAAACTATGAAACATTTCAAAGATTCATTTTCAGGTAAACATATCCACCATAAGATTAACCTAAATAGGTTTGAATGGGATTGCTATAGGTGTAAGTATGTAGGACTAGTAGTAGCATGCCAAAGTTTGTGCTATTGCCATTGAGAATACATTGTGCGTTTAAGTTAAATCACTAAAAGTTTCTAGGTGAAAGGGATTTTTTGACGTGCCAATATCTGCCACTGAACACACTATACAATCATTACTGTGTAGCAATCATTACTGTCACAATATAGAGCTATTTAACACTGTTACTGAACACTATAGCAATGATTACTATCGCAATAGAGCTATTTAAAACTTATTTTAACCGAAGAAAATCACTTACACTACCTTTTAACTCTTGAGAGCGTAACATTTGTACACACTTGAAAACCACTAGGCCAGTGGTTCCCAAACTTTTTCATGTCAAGGACCCCCAGATTGACACTAATTAGCCCACGGACCCCCTAAGAGAAGATTTTTACAGCTCTAGCAGTGATTCTCAACGTGTTTAATTTCAAGGACCCCCAGTTTGACATGCATTAGTCTACGGACCCCCATTTAATGGCATTTCTGTCTCTGGGACCCCCATGTATATTGGAAAATAAGTGGTTCCATGTGTACACTCAGAGTTACAGACCCATTTGGTTACAAACTATCATTTAGCTCCCTCAAAGAAAGAAAGAAAGTTACTACCCAGGGTAACTGGACTAAGCTCAAGAACTTGTTTACAGCCAGGCCCTGCTCATAGAACATTTCATGGTAGGGGTTCAATGCCTTGTTCAAGGGCACTTCAACGGTAATTTTAACGTGCCGGTCCGGGGATACGAACTAGCGACCTTCCGATATCAAGACCGTTTGGCCACCGATGCCCCCTCAAGGAGTCAATGACTACTGGGGGACCCCGGATCCCACTTTGGGAACCACTGCCCTAGGCTACCACAGTGCCAACTGTGACTGGTACAGTGGTGCAGCACCTATAGCCACAGCGTTTTTCTTCAGGAACGACACGTAACTGCATAAGTGATTGTAGAGGAATTGTTACAGGACGAATGTTGGCTGCTATTTAGTTTGTTACAAAGCCATAGTTTTATTTATTCACAAAGAATATGAACATAATTTAATGTCAATGATTATTGTTTAACATGACTGTGGACAGTGGAATAAGAGCAATTTACAGTTGATGATGCATGCATTTAGCAGATGCTCTTTATCCAGATTAAACGCATGCAGAGAGACGTGTAGTCACGTGTCTCAGTAAACTATGGTAAAAGTGAAGGAGTGTGAATACTTTCCGGATGCACTGTATGTGTGCCCAGTGTTTCCCCTATAGCCAGAAGAATGTGATCATTATGTGTGCCCAGTGTTTCCCCTATAGCCAGAAGAATGTGATCATTATGTGTGCCCAGTGTTTCCCCTATAGCCAGAAGAATGTGATCATTATGTGTGCCCAGTGTTTCCCCTATAGCCAGAAGAATGTGATCATTATGTGTGCCCAGTGTTTCCCCTATAGCCAGAAGAATGTGATCATTATGTGTGCCCAGTGTTTCCCCTATAGCCAGAAGAATGTGATCATTATGTGTGCCCAGTGTTTCCCCTATAGCCAGAAGAATGTGATCATTATGTGTGCCCAGTGTTTCCCCTATAGCCAGAAGAATGTGATCATTATGTGTGCCCAGTGTTTCCCCTATATTGCCCCTTTTTTTCCTTTTTCTTTTGCCCTATTCTCGGCCGCCTACAAAAACATCATACTGTGGTGGCTGGTCATGATTTTGTGGTGGCCCGCCTCCACACAATAATGCATATAGGGGAAACACTGGTGCCATAAGTTAATTAATTACTTCATTAATACAAATGTACAGTAGTTTCATATCAAGCTGTCATGGCATTTGTGGCATATTCCTCATGCCTCTGCCGCCAGTTAAACAAACCCTCTATCCCCTCTTCCTCACCAGGACTCCATTATGAGGTTTGCCGCACTAATTGGCAAGATGAGGAAGAAGTTTGCTTTGCAAGACAGCTCTATCAGCACCAGTGTGCTAACCGAGTGGGGCTCTAGAGACGTGTGTGCCAGGGCACTGAGGACCCTAGCGAGCCGGGGGTCTTATGGTGGAAGAAGCTTAGGAGTATACTGATGTTATGTAGTGGGTTTGTGATGGGGCAGAGCCTGTGTCTTTATTGATACTCTGGGGTTAGGAGTATACTGATGTTATGTAGTGGGTTTGTGATGGGGCAGAGCCTGTGTCTTTATTGTTTTGTGGTATGTTGTATGTTGTGCCCTGAGGACCCCCTTGAAAACGAGTTGCTGCAACTCAAGGGAGTATCCTCTAGTGACATTTCAAATAATACATAGCCTTAGCATCGCATATCCAGCCTTAATCTGCCGTTGCAATGGAAATTTCCCCAGCCTCGCATCGATATCAGTATGGCTACGCCAGGCTAACAGCCTGCCTCAGCCTGCCTGATGTCTGGTATAGAGAGAGGCGCATGTGGGCGAAAACAGACTGTGGATCCTATAGAGATATTTATGCTCATGCATGAATTGAGTGGCAAAGTTAGTCTAACGTTGTTTAATCCAATCAGATTTTCTGTGTGGATGTATGGGAATGTATGCCAGGAAGTAGTTTTTTCTTTTTTTTTGCCACTCAGGTGTTCCTGCATAACTTCCCGGTATGATGATGATGTCACCGATCTGAACCCCCCCCCCCCCCTGAATTCAACTAGTATGCTTTTATTTTTCGCAGAACAAAATAGGCTTTTTACTATAATGAGGTTAAAGAATATTCACCATTACGCTTATTTGCAGTTATTGACAATGCAGTGTGCATATCACCTGTTAATGTTCGAGTTTAAAAAGTGGAGTTCAGATACCCGATCTATTTTTGTACAGTTGTACAAACTTGGTTTGTGTATTTTACTTTGTTAGACATGGTTGTGCATGGCTGACAGTGCCACAATAATACTGAAATCCTCTCAAGAAAATGCTATTAATGTAACCACCAAGAGTAGTTTGCACTCTGTCCACTAGGGAACACGTTATTCCAACCAGTTCCTTTCCCCTCCATCAGGCGCCCCGGCTGGCCAGGGGGAGGCAGTTTAGAGACCAGGATTACAGGGACACGGGGAGAACATGCAAACTCCACACAGAAAGGCCCTTTCACCAACCCCTCCTCGGGTATGGGCACTGATGACGCAGAGGAGGAAACACGCCACCAGCACCCACAGCGTCCCGAGCGGGAATCGAACCCAGGACCTCCTAGCTGTGAGGCGACAGCACTACCAACTGTGCCACCGTGTCCCCCTTCTTTAGTTCTGACCCGAGATCAGATTCTAAAAATCATGTCTTCTACATCCTGACAGTTTTCTGAAAAAGCTATGTTTCTATGTCAGTCGTTCTTCGATTTTTCAAAAATAGCAGACCTACAAGCTCGTAGCGCGCTATGGGCTTGTAGATCTGCTATTTTTCAATAGCTAAAGCATAACATAATGCTAACACCAAAATGGGTTAAGTCACATTCCCCGGCCCATGAAGTCACATAATATACCCAACACTGACAAGACCCTGTTGGTTGGCTATAGCTGGCCCTACTCTCGCTTTCATTTAGTTTAACCTTTTAGGCTCCAAGCCAAATTAAAAATGGAATGAATATTACCATCCCAACTCCAAACTCAGTGACCGAATCCAGCTTGCACTACTAAATTGCTGGGCAGGAATCCCGTGACTGACCCTTTTTCTGAAATAGGCCTACCTATGTTTCTGTATCAGTGGTGCTCAATATTTCATGTCAAGGACCCCAGAAATTATCTGTGTTTGGCCATCGACCCCCATCTGAAAACGTTGTTCCAGGAACATGTTTCAGGCACATTTTCACGATTTTCAAAAATAGCAGACCAAGTTCATAGCGTGCCACTCTGTGGCGCGCTATGAGCTTGTAGATCTGTTATTTTTCAAAAGGTAAATTATAACATAATGTTTAAAACACCAAAAGGGGTTCCCACCCAAAATGGGTAAAAAAAATGATTTTAATATTTTTTTACTTTGCATGCCTGATGTAGCCACCATATTTAATGAATACATTTTTTGGTTCCAGGGATTCCGGAACTCAGGAGGTTGGAATCTGATCAGGTCTGCAGAGTCAACCAGCCGAGAGACGCCGCTGCCTTCCTCGCGATGCCCCAACGAGGCTGATTTCTGTCCCTTTGAAGTTGATGTGCAAAATCAATTGAACATGTTGGGGAGTGAATTAACTGGTTCGGAGCTTAAGTAAGACGTTCGCCGATAAATCTGATATGTCAGTGTGGCGCAGAAGATAAACCTGGAACTTAGAAACCAGAGGGACAGGGTTCAAACCTAACATTTTCACTGTCCATCTAAATTCTCGAAAGTGGGTTAAGTATTACATTCCCGATTATAGCTTACAGCCCAGCGTGGCTCAAAAGATACGCCTGAGGTTTACAATCCAAAGGTTACTGGTTCAAGACTCAAACAAAACTAATAATCAACCAAAAACTCAAACAAAACTAAAAGAAACTCAAACAAAACTAAAAATCAACAAAAAACTCAAACAAAACTAAAAGAAACTCAAACAAAACTAATAATCAACAAAAAACTCAAAAATGAGTCAATATAAAAACTGAAACAACAAAACATGTCAAATAACAAAACAAAAGCAATAAACAAAAATCATCAACCACAATAATACAAGGTTGCCAGTTCAAACCAATTCAGGCCTTGCAAACAGAAGGCTCTGTGTTCAAGTCCAGAACAGGCATTTTCCTCTTTGCCTCTTTATCCAATCTTTCACTGTAGAGTGTGCAATAGCATCAACTGCATGAGTCATGGTGGTGAACTGGTTAAGACACTGGCCCTTCAACCAGAAGGTTCCTGGTTCAAATTTTCAGTCCATCTAATTTCTGAAAGGTGGGTTAAGTAAGACGTTCGCCGATACATCAGACATGTCAGTGTGGCGCAGAAGATAAACCTGGAACTTAGAAACCAGAGGGACAGGGTTCAAACCAGGGTTCAAACCTAACATTTTCACTGTCCATCTAATTTCTGAAAGGTGGGTTAAGTAAGACGTTCGCCGATACATCAGACATGTCAGTGTGGCGCAGAAGATAAACCTGGAACTTAGAAACCAGAGGGACAGGGTTCAAACCAGGGTTCAAACCTAACATTTTCACTGTCCATCTAATTTCTGAAAGGTGGGTTAAGTAAGACGTTCGCCGATACATCAGACATGTCAGTGTGGCGCAGAAGATAAACCTGGAACTTAGAAACCAGAGGGACAGGGTTCAAACCAGGGTTCAAACCTAACATTTTCACTGTCCATCTAATTTCTGAAAGGTGGGTTAAGTAAGACGTTCGCCGATACATCAGACATGTCAGTGTGGCGCAGAAGATAAACCTGGAACTTAGAAACCAGAGGGACGGGGTTCAAACCAGGGTTCAAACCTAACATTTTCACTGTCCATCTAAATTCTCGAAAGTGGGTTAAGTATTACATTCCCGATTATAGCTTACATGCCAGTGTGGCTCAATAGATAAAAACTAGGCTTCATAAACCAAACGCCATAGGTTCAAACCTCAAACCAAACTAAAATACCAACTAAAAACAAAAACCCTCAAACAAAACAAAAAAAAACAAGAACACTCAACCCTAAAAAAAAACTGTCAAAAAAAAACTGCTGGTAGGGAGCTATAAAAACCTAAAACGAATCACAACAACTCAACCTAATTAAGAGATAAAAAAAATAAAAAATACTTCTTTGCATAATATGTAAATTCATTAAGCTCCTCCCCAAGGAGGCAGGCTCCCAAAAAAAGATCTTCCCTCTAGAGGCGGGCTCCTAAAAAGATCCTCCCCTTTCAACCGGAGCTAAAAGAGAGCGGGAGGAGGGAGGCCGGATTTCGGCGCTCTTTGCCTTAAAAAGCCCAAAAATGAAGGTTTACCCTGAGCAAGATTCAAACCCACCACCTTCAGCTTGTGAGACCTATGCTTTCCTCTTGCGCCACTAGGCATTTCACACTAATAAGAATTTGGAGGTTGTATTTAAGGTTGAAGGCAGAGGTGACAGGTCAAGGGATGAAAATCCACTTCAGACACCTCTACCCCTGCCAGAATGATTGAATCTAAAGGTGATGATCAGGGTTCATGACGACTCAACTGAGATTTAGGTTATTGTTTAAAACCATCTGTGGGAACATTTTTACCCAGTTTCCCACATTTACTCTTTCATTGAGCAAACAAGATGTTTAGTTTGCCATAATGTAATTATGACATTTCGTTTTTGTCATTTCGTCATTTTTTTCAAATCTTCAAAAATGATGAAAAACGGCGCGCTATAGTATGCCGTACGATATGGGCTATAGCCCATGGTCCAAAATGATGAGAAACGAGGCTAACTTTTTTTTTCAAAATTTCAAAAAACATGGGCTATAACCTTTCGTTTTTGTCATTTCGTCATTTTTTTCAAATCTTCAAAAATGATGAAAAACGGCGCGCTATAGTATGCCGTACGATATGGGCTATAGCCCATGGTCCAAAATGATGAGAAACGAGGCTAACTTTTTTTTTAAAAATTTCAAAAAACATGGGCTATAACCTTTCGTTTTTGTCATTTCGTCATTTTTTTCAAATCTTCAAAAATGATGAAAAACGGCGCGCTATAGTATGCCGTACGATATGGGCTATAGCCCATGGTCCAAAATGATGAGAAACGAGGCTAACTTTTTTTTTCAAAATTTCAAAAAACATGGGCTATAACCTTTCGTTTTTGTCATTTTGTCATTTTTTTCAAATCTTCAAAAATGATGAAAAACGGCGTGCTATAGTATGCCGTACGATATGGGCTATAGCCCATGGTCCAAAATGATGAGAAACGAGGCTAACTTTTTTTTTCAAAATTTCAAAAAACATGGGCTATAACCTTTCGTTTTTGTCATTTCGTCATTTTTTTCAAATCTTCAAAAATGATGAAAAACGGCGCGCTATAGTATGCCGTACGATATGGGCTATAGCCCATGGTCCAAAATGATGAGAAACGAGGCTAACCTTTTTTTTCAAAATTTCAAAAAACATGGGCTATAACCTTTCGTTTTTGTCATTTCGTCATTTTTTTCAAATCTTCAAAAATGATGAAAAACGGCGCGCTATAGTATGCCGTACGATATGGGCTATAGCCCATGGTCCAAAATGATGAGAAACGAGGCTAACTTTTTTTTTCAAAATTTCAAAAAACATGGGCTATAACCTTTCGTTTTTGTCATTTCGTCATTTTTTTCAAATCTTCAAAAATGATGAAAAACGGCGCGCTATAGTATGCCGTACGATATGGGCTATAGCCCATGGTCCAAAATGATGAGAAACGAGGCTAACCTTTTTTTTCAAAATTTCAAAAAACATGGGCTATAACCTTTCGTTTTTGTCATTTCGTCATTTTTTTCAAATCTTCAAAAATGATGAAAAACGGCGCGCTATAGTATGCCGTACGATATGGGCTATAGCCCATGGTCCAAAATGATGAGAAACGAGGCTAACTTTTTTTTTCAAAATTTCAAAAAACATGGGCTATAACCTTTCGTTTTTGTCATTTCGTCATTTTTTTCAAATCTTCAAAAATGATGAAAAACGGCGCGCTATAGTATGCCGTACGATATGGGCTATAGCCCATGGTCCAAAATGATGAGAAACGAGGCTAACTTTTTTTTCCAAAATTTCAAAAAACATGGGCTATAACCTTTCGTTTTTGTCATTTCGTCATTTTTTTCAAATCTTCAAAAATGATGAAAAACGGCGCGCTATAGTATGCCGTACGATATGGGCTATAGCCCATGGTCCAAAATGATGAGAAACGAGGCTAACTTTTTTTTTCAAAATTTCAAAAAACATGGGCTATAACCTTTCGTTTTTGTCATTTCGTCATTTTTTTCAAATCTTCAAAAATGATGAAAAACGGCGCGCTATAGTATGCCGTACGATATGGGCTATAGCCCATGGTCCAAAATGATGAGAAACGAGGCTAACTTTTTTTTTCAAATTTTCAAAAAACATGGGCTATAACCTTTCGTTTTTGTCATTTCGTCATTTTTTTCAAATCTTCAAAAATGATGAAAAACGGCGCGCTATAGTATGCCGTACGATATGGGCTATAGCCCATGGTCCAAAATGATGAGCAACGAGGCTAACTTTTTTTTTCAAAATTTCAAAAAACATGGGCTATAACATTTCGTTTTTGTCATTTCGTCATTTTTTTCAAATCTTCAAAAATGATGAAAAACGGCGCGCTATAGTATGCCGTACGATATGGGCTATAGCCCATGGTCCAAAATGATGAGAAACGAGGCTAACTTTTTTTTTCAAAATTTCAAAAAACATGGGCTATAACCTTTCGTTTTTGTCATTTCGTCATTTTTTTCAAATCTTCAAAAATGATGAAAAACGGCGCGCTATAGTATGCCGTACGATATGGGCTATAGCCCATGGTCCAAAATGATGAGAAACGAGGCTAACTTTTTTTTTCAAAATTTCAAAAAACATGGGCTATAACCTTTCGTTTTTGTCATTTCGTCTTTTTTTTCAAATCTTCAAAAATGATGAAAAACGGCGCGCTATAGTATGCCGTACGATATGGGCTATAGCCCATGGTCCAAAATGATGAGAAACGAGGCTAACTTTTTTTTTCAAAATTTCAAAAAACATGGGCTATAACCTTTCGTTTTTGTCATTTCGTCATTTTTTTCAAATCTTCAAAAATGATGAAAAACGGCGCGCTATAGTATGCCGTACGATATGGGCTATAGCCCATGGTCCAAAATGATGAGCAACGAGGCTAACTTTTTTTTTCAAAATTTCAAAAAACATGGGCTATAACATTTCGTTTTTGTCATTTCGTCATTTTTTTCAAATCTTCAAAAATGATGAAAAACGGCGCGCTATAGTATGCCGTACGATATGGGCTATAGCCCATGGTCCAAAATGATGAGAAACGAGGCTAACTTTTTTTTTCAAAATTTCAAAAAACATGGGCTATAACCTTTCGTTTTTGTCATTTCGTCATTTTTTTCAAATCTTCAAAAATTATGAAAAACGGCGCGCTATAGTATGCCGTACGATATGGGCTATAGCCCATGGTCCAAAATGATGAGAAACGAGGCTAACTTTTTTTTTCAAAATTTCAAAAAACATGGGCTATAACCTTTCGTTTTTGTCATTTCGTCATTTTTTTCAAATCTTCAAAAATGATGAAAAACGGCGCGCTATAGTATGCCGTACGATATGGGCTATAGCCCATGGTCCAAAATGATGAGAAACGAGGCTAACTTTTTTTTTCAAAATTTCAAAAAACATGGGCTATAACCTTTCGTTTTTGTGATTTCGTCATTTTTTTCAAATCTTCAAAAATGATGAAAAACGGCGCGCTATAGTATGCCGTACGATATGGGCTATAGCCCATGGTCCAAAATGATGAGCAACGAGGCTAACTTTTTTTTTCAAAATTTCAAAAAACATGGGCTATAACATTTCGTTTTTGTCATTTCGTCATTTTTTTCAAATCTTCAAAAATGATGAAAAACGGCGCGCTATAGTATGCCGTACGATATGGGCTATAGCCCATGGTCCAAAATGATGAGAAACGAGGCTAACTTTTTTTTTCAAAATTTCAAAAAACATGGGCTATAACCTTTCGTTTTTGTCATTTCGTCATTTTTTTCAAATCTTCAAAAATTATGAAAAACGGCGCGCTATAGTATGCCGTACGATATGGGCTATAGCCCATGGTCCAAAATGATGAGAAACGAGGCTAACTTTTTTTTTCAAAATTTCAAAAAACATGGGCTATAACCTTTCGTTTTTGTCATTTCGTCATTTTTTTCAAATCTTCAAAAATGATGAAAAACGGCGCGCTATAGTATGCCGTACGATATGGGCTATAGCCCATGGTCCAAAATGATGAGAAACGAGGCTAACTTTTTTTTTCAAAATTTCAAAAAACATGGGCTATAACCTTTCGTTTTTGTCATTTTGTCATTTTTTTCAAATCTTCAAAAATGATGAAAAACGGCGCGCTATAGTATGCCGTACGATATGGGCTATAGCCCATGGTCCAAAATGATGAGCAACGAGGCTAACTTTTTTTTTCAAAATTTCAAAAAACATGGGCTATAACCTTTCGTTTTTGTCATTTTGTCATTTTTTTCAAATCTTCAAAAATGATGAAAAACGGCGTGCTATAGTATGCCGTACGATATGGGCTATAGCCCATGGTCCAAAATGATGAGAAACGAGGCTAACTTTTTTTTTCAAAATTTCAAAAAACATGGGCTATAACCTTTCGTTTTTGTCATTTCGTCATTTTTTTCAAATCTTCAAAAATGATGAAAAACGGCGCGCTATAGTATGCCGTACGATATGGGCTATAGCCCATGGTCCGAAATGATGAGAAACGAGGCTAACTTTTTTTTTCAAAATTTCAAAAAACATGGGCTATAACCTTTCGTTTTTGTCATTTCGTCATTTTTTTCAAATCTTCAAAAATGATGAAAAACGGCGCGCTATAGTATGCCGTACGATATGGGCTATAGCCCATGGTCCAAAATGATGAGAAACGAGGCTAACTTTTTTTTTCAAAATTTCAAAAAACATGGGCTATAACCTTTCGTTTTTGTCATTTCGTCATTTTTTTCAAATCTTCAAAAAGGATGAAAAACGGCGCGCTATAGTATGCCGTACGATATGGGCTATAGCCCATGGTCCAAAATGATGAGAAACGAGGCTAACTTTTTTTTTCAAAATTTCAAAAAACATGGGCTATAACCTTTCGTTTTTGTCATTTTGTCATTTTTTTCAAATCTTCAAAAATGATGAAAAACGGCGCGCTATAGTATGCCGTACGATATGGGCTATAGCCCATGGTCCAAAATGATGAGAAACGAGGCTAACTTTTTTTTTCAAAATTTCAAAAAACATGGGCTATAACCTTTGGTTTTTGTCATTTCGTCATTTTTTTCAAATCTTCAAAAATGATGAAAAACGGCGCGCTATAGTATGCCGTACGATATGGGCTATAGCCCATGGTCCAAAATGATGAGAAACGAGGCTAACTTTTTTTTTCAAAATTTCAAAAAACATGGGCTATAACCTTTCGTTTTTGTCATTTCGTCATTTTTTTCAAATCTTCAAAAATGATGAAAAACGGCGCGCTATAGTATGCCGTACGATATGGGCTATAGCCCATGGTCCAAAATGATGAGAAACGAGGCTAACTTTTTTTTTCAAAATTTCAAAAAACATGGGCTATAACCTTTCGTTTTTGTCATTTCGTCATTTTTTTCAAATCTTCAAAAATGATGAAAAACGGCGCGCTATAGTATGCCGTACGATATGGGCTATAGCCCATGGTCCAAAATGATGAGAAACGAGGCTAACTTTTTTTTTCAAAATTTCAAAAAACATGGGCTATAACCTTTCGTTTTTGTCATTTCGTCATTTTTTTCAAATCTTCAAAAATGATGAAAAACGGCGCGCTATAGTATGCCGTACGATATGGGCTATAGCCCATGGTCCAAAATGATGAGAAACGAGGCTAACTTTTTTTTTCAAAATTTCAAAAAACATGGGCTATAACCTTTCGTTTTTGTCATTTCGTCATTTTTTTCAAATCTTCAAAAATGATGAAAAACGGCGCGCTATAGTATGCCGTACGATATGGGCTATAGCCCATGGTCCAAAATGATGAGAAACGAGGCTAACTTTTTTTTTCAAAATTTCAAAAAACATGGGCTATAACCTTTCGTTTTTGTCATTTCGTCATTTTTTTCAAATCTTCAAAAATGATGAAAAACGGCGCGCTATAGTATGCCGTACGATATGGGCTATAGCCCATGGTCCAAAATGATGAGAAACGAGGCTAACTTTTTTTTTCAAAATTTCAAAAAACATGGGCTATAACCTTTCGTTTTTGTCATTTCGTCATTTTTTTCAAATCTTCAAAAATGATGAAAAACGGCGCGCTATAGTATGCCGTACGATATGGGCTATAGCCCATGGTCCAAAATGATGAGAAACGAGGCTAATTTTTTTTTCAAAATTTCAAAAAACATGGGCTATAACCTTTCGTTTTTGTCATTTCGTCATTTTTTTCAAATCTTCAAAAATGATGAAAAACGGCGCGCTATAGTATGCCGTACGATATGGGCTATAGCCCATGGTCCAAAATGATGAGAAACGAGGCTAACTTTTTTTTTCAAAATTTCAAAAAACATGGGCTATAACCTTTCGTTTTTGTCATTTCGTCATTTTTTTCAAATCTTCAAAAATGATGAAAAACGGCGCGCTATAGTATGCCGTACGATATGGGCTATAGCCCATGGTCCAAAATGATGAGAAACGAGGCTAACTTTTTTTTTCAAAATTTCAAAAAACATGGGCTATAACCTTTCGTTTTTGTCATTTCGTCATTTTTTTCAAATCTTCAAAAATGATGAAAAACGGCGCGCTATAGTATGCCGTACGATATGGGCTATAGCCCATGGTCCAAAATGATGAGAAACGAGGCTAACTTTTTTTTTCAAAATTTAAAAAAACATGGGCTATAACCTTTCTTTTTTGTCATTTTGTCATTTTTTTCAAATCTTCAAAAATGATGAAAAACGGCGCGCTATAGTATGCCGTACGATATGGGCTATAGCCCATGGTCCAAAATGATGAGAAACGAGGCTAACTTTTTTTTTCAAAATTTCAAAAAACATGGGCTATAACCTTTGGTTTTTGTCATTTCGTCATTTTTTTCAAATCTTCAAAAATGATGAAAAACGGCGCGCTATAGTATGCCGTACGATATGGGCTATAGCCCATGGTCCAAAATGATGAGAAACGAGGCTAACTTTTTTTTTCAAAATTTCAAAAAACATGGGCTATAACCTTTGGTTTTTGTCATTTCGTCATTTTTTTCAAATCTTCAAAAATGATGAAAAACGGCGCGCTATAGTATGCCATGCGATATGGGCTATAGCCCATGGTCCAAAATGATGAGAAACGAGGCTAACTTTTTTTTTCAAAATTTCAAAAAACATGGGCTATAACCTTTCGTTTTTGTCATTTCGTCATTTTTTTCAAATCTTCAAAAATGATGAAAAACGGCACGCTATAGTATGCCGTACGATATGGGCTATAGCCCATGGTCCAAAATGATGAGAAACGAGGCTAACTTTTTTTTCCAAAATTTCAAAAAACATGGGCTATAACCTTTCGTTTTTGTCATTTCGTCATTTTTTTCAAATCTTCAAAAATGATGAAAAACGGCGCGCTATAGTATGCCGTACGATATGGGCTATAGCCCATGGTCCAAAATGATGAGAAACGAGGCTAACTTTTTTTTCAAAATTTCAAAAAACATGGGCTATAACCTTTCGTTTTTGTCATTTCGTCATTTTTTTCAAATCTTCAAAAATGATGAAAAACGGCGCGCTATAGTATGCCGTACGATATGGGCTATAGCCCATGGTCCAAAATGATGAGAAACGAGGCTAACTTTTTTTTTCAAAATTTCAAAAAACATGGGCTATAACCTTTCGTTTTTGTCATTTCGTCATTTTTTTCAAATCTTCAAAAATGATGAAAAACGGCGCGCTATAGTATGCCGTACGATATGGGCTATAGCCCATGGTCCAAAATGATGAGAAACGAGGCTAACTTTTTTTTTCAAAATTTCAAAAAACATGGGCTATAACCTTTCGTTTTTGTCATTTCGTCATTTTTTTCAAATCTTCAAAAATGATGAAAAACGGCGCGCTATAGTATGCCGTACGATATGGGCTATAGCCCATGGTCCAAAATGATGAGAAACGAGGCTAACTTTTTTTTTCAAAATTTCAAAAAACATGGGCTATAACCTTTCGTTTTTGTCATTTCGTCATTTTTTTCAAATCTTCAAAAATGATGAAAAACGGCGCGCTATAGTATGCCGTACGATATGGGCTATAGCCCATGGTCCAAAATGATGAGAAACGAGGCTAACTTTTTTTTTCAAAATTTAAAAAAACATGGGCTATAACCTTTCGTTTTTGTCATTTTGTCATTTTTTTCAAATCTTCAAAAATGATGAAAAACGGCGCGCTATAGTATGCCGTACGATATGGGCTATAGCCCATGGTCCAAAATGATGAGAAACGAGGCTAACTTTTTTTTTCAAAATTTCAAAAAACATGGGCTATAACCTTTGGTTTTTGTCATTTCGTCATTTTTTTCAAATCTTCAAAAATGATGAAAAACGGCGCGCTATAGTATGCCGTACGATATGGGCTATAGCCCATGGTCCAAAATGATGAGAAACGAGGCTAACTTTTTTTTTCAAAATTTCAAAAAACATGGGCTATAACCTTTGGTTTTTGTCATTTCGTCATTTTTTTCAAATCTTCAAAAATGATGAAAAACGGCGCGCTATAGTATGCCGTGCGATATGGGCTATAGCCCATGGTCCAAAATGATGAGAAACGAGGCTAACTTTTTTTTTCAAAATTTCAAAAAACATGGGCTATAACCTTTCGTTTTTGTCATTTCGTCATTTTTTTCAAATCTTCAAAAATGATGAAAAACGGCACGCTATAGTATGCCGTACGATATGGGCTATAGCCCATGGTCCAAAATGATGAGAAACGAGGCTAACTTTTTTTTCCAAAATTTCAAAAAACATGGGCTATAACCTTTCGTTTTTGTCATTTCGTCATTTTTTTCAAATCTTCAAAAATGATGAAAAACGGCGCGCTATAGTATGCCGTACGATATGGGCTATAGCCCATGGTCCAAAATGATGAGAAACGAGGCTAACTTTTTTTTTCAAAATTTCAAAAAACATGGGCTATAACCTTTCGTTTTTGTCATTTCGTCATTTTTTTCAAATCTTCAAAAATGATGAAAAACGGCGCGCTATAGTATGCCGTACGATATGGGCTATAGCCCATGGTCCAAAATGATGAGAAACGAGGCTAACTTTTTTTTTCAAAATTTCAAAAAACATGGGCTATAACCTTTCGTTTTTGTCATTTCGTCATTTTTTTCAAATCTTCAAAAATGATGAAAAACGGCGCGCTATAGTATGCCGTACGATATGGGCTATAGCCCATGGTCCAAAATGATGAGAAACGAGGCTAACTTTTTTTTTCAAAATTTCAAAAAACATGGGCTATAACCTTTCGTTTTTGTCATTTTGTCATTTTTTTCAAATCTTCAAAAATGATGAAAAACGGCGCGCTATAGTATGCCGTACGATATGGGCTATAGCCCATGGTCCAAAATGATGAGAAACGAGGCTAACTTTTTTTTTCAAAATTTCAAAAAACATGGGCTATAACCTTTCGTTTTTGTCATTTCGTCATTTTTTTCAAATCTTCAAAAATGATGAAAAACGGCGCGCTATAGTATGCCGTACGATATGGGCTATAGCCCATGGTCCAAAATGATGAGAAACGAGGCTAACTTTTTTTTTCAAAATTTCAAAAAACATGGGCTATAACCTTTCGTTTTTGTCATTTCGTCATTTTTTTCAAATCTTCAAAAATGATGAAAAACGGCGCGCTATAGTATGCCGTACGATATGGGCTATAGCCCATGGTCCAAAATGATGAGAAACGAGGCTAACTTTTTTTTTCAAAATTTCAAAAAACATGGGCTATAACCTTTCGTTTTTGTCATTTTGTCATTTTTTTCAAATCTTCAAAAATGATGAAAAACGGCGCGCTATAGTATGCCGTACGATATGGGCTATAGCCCATGGTCCAAAATGATGAGAAACGAGGCTAACTTTTTTTTTCAAAATTTCAAAAAACATGGGCTATAACCTTTCGTTTTTGTCATTTCGTCATTTTTTTCAAATCTTCAAAAATGATGAAAAACGGCGCGCTATAGTATGCCGTACGATATGGGCTATAGCCCATGGTCCAAAATGATGAGAAACGAGGCTAACTTTTTTTTTCAAAATTTCAAAAAACATGGGCTATAACCTTTCGTTTTTGTCATTTCGTCATTTTTTTCAAATCTTCAAAAATGATGAAAAACGGCGCGCTACAGTATGCCGTACGATATGGGCTATAGCCCATGGTCCAAAATGATGAGAAACGAGGCTAACTTTTTTTTTCAAAATTTCAAAAAACATGGGCTATAACCTTTCGTTTTTGTCATTTCGTCATTTTTTTCAAATCTTCAAAAATGATGAAAAACGGCGCGCTATAGTATGCCGTACGATATGGGCTATAGCCCATGGTCCAAAATGATGAGAAACGAGGCTAACTTTTTTTTTCAAAATTTCAAAAAACATGGGCTATAACCTTTCGTTTTTGTCATTTCGTCATTTTTTTCAAATCTTCAAAAATGATGAAAAACGGCGCGCTATAGTATGCCGTACGATATGGGCTATAGCCCATGGTCCAAAATGATGAGAAACGAGGCTAACTTTTTTTTTCAAATTTCAAAAAACATGGGCTATAACCTTTCGTTTTTGTCATTTCGTCATTTTTTTCAAATCTTCAAAAATGATGAAAAACGGCGCGCTATAGTATGCCGTACGATATGGGCTATAGCCCATGGTCCAAAATGATGAGAAACGAGGCTAACTTTTTTTTTCAAAATTTCAAAAAACATGGGCTATAACCTTTCGTTTTTGTCATTTCGTCATTTTTTTCAAATCTTCAAAAATGATGAAAAACGGCGCGCTATAGTATGCCGTACGATATGGGCTATAGCCCATGGTCCAAAATGATGAGAAACGAGGCTAACTTTTTTTTTCAAAATTTCAAAAACATGGGCTATAACCTTTCGTTTTTGTCATTTCGTCATTTTTTTCAAATCTTCAAAAATGATGAAAAACGGCGCGCTATAGTATGCCGTACGATATGGGCTATAGCCCATGGTCCAAATGATGAGAAACGAGGCTAACTTTTTTTTTCAAATTTCAAAAAACATGGGCTATAACCTTTCGTTTTTGTCATTTCGTCATTTTTTTCAAATCTTCAAAAATGATGAAAAACGGCGCGCTATAGTATGCCGTACGATATGGGCTATAGCCCATGGTCCAAAATGATGAGAAACGAGGCTAACTTTTTTTTTCAAAATTTCAAAAAACATGGGCTATAACCTTTCGTTTTTGTCATTTCGTCATTTTTTTCAAATCTTCAAAAATGATGAAAAACGGCGCGCTATAGTATGCCGTACGATATGGGCTATAGCCCATGGTCCAAAATGATGAGAAACGAGGCTAACTTTTTTTTTCAAAATTTCAAAAAACATGGGCTATAACCTTTCGTTTTTGTCATTTCGTCATTTTTTTCAAATCTTCAAAAATGATGAAAAACGGCGCGCTATAGTATGCCGTACGATATGGGCTATAGCCCATGGTCCAAAATGATGAGAAACGAGGCTAACTTTTTTTTTCAAAATTTCAAAAACATGGGCTATAACCTTTCGTTTTTGTCATTTCGTCATTTTTTTCAAATCTTCAAAAATGATGAAAAACGGCGCGCTATAGTATGCCGTACGATATGGGCTATAGCACATGGTCCAAAATGATGAGAAACGAGGCTAACTTTTTTTTTCAAAATTTCAAAAAACATGGGCTATAACCTTTCGTTTTTGTCATTTCGTCATTTTTTTCAAATCTTCAAAAATGATGAAAAACGGCGCGCTATAGTATGCCGTACGATATGGGCTATAGCCCATGGTCCAAAATGATGAGAAACGAGGCTAACTTTTTTTTTCAAAATTTCAAAAAACATGGGCTATAACCTTTCGTTTTTGTCATTTCGTCATTTTTTTCAAATCTTCAAAAATGATGAAAAACGGCGCGCTATAGTATGCCGTACGATATGGGCTATAGCCCATGGTCCAAAATGATGAGAAACGAGGCTAACTTTTTTTTTCAAAATTTCAAAAAACATGGGCTATAACCTTTCGTTTTTGTCATTTCGTCATTTTTTTCAAATCTTCAAAATGATGAAAAACGGCGCGCTATAGTATGCCGTACGATATGGGCTATAGCCCATGGTCCAAAATGATGAGAAACGAGGCTAACTTTTTTTTTCAAAATTTCAAAAAACATGGGCTATAACCTTTCGTTTTTGTCATTTCGTCATTTTTTTCAAATCTTCAAAAATGATGAAAAACGGCGTGCTATAGTATGCCGTACGATATGGGCTATAGCCCATGGTCCAAAATGATGAGAAACGAGGCTAACTTTTTTTTTCAAAATTTCAAAAAACATGGGCTATAACCTTTCGTTTTTGTCATTTCGTCATTTTTTTCAAATCTTCAAAAATGATGAAAAACGGCGCGCTATAGTATGCCGTACGATATGGGCTATAGCCCATGGTCCAAAATGATGAGAAACGAGGCTAACTTTTTTTTTCAAAATTTCAAAAAACATGGGCTATAACCTTTCGTTTTTGTCATTTCGTTTTTTTCAAATCTTCAAAAATGATGAAAAACGGCGCGCTATAGTATGCCGTACGATATGGGCTATAGCCCATGGTCCAAAATGATGAGAAACGAGGCTAACTTTTTTTTTCAAAATTTCAAAAAACATGGGCTATAACCTTTCGTTTTTGTCATTTCGTCATTTTTTTCAAATCTTCAAAAATGATGAAAAACGGCGCGCTATAGTATGCCGTACGATATGGGCTATAGCCCATGGTCCAAAATGATGAGAAACGAGGCTAACTTTTTTTTCAAAATTTCAAAAAACATGGGCTATAACCTTTCGTTTTTGTCATTTCGTCATTTTTTTCAAATCTTCAAAAATGATGAAAAACGGCGCGCTATAGTATGCCGTACGATATGGGCTATAGCCCATGGTCCAAAATGATGAGAAACGAGGCTAACTTTTTTTTCAAAATTTCAAAAAACATGGGCTATAACCTTTCGTTTTTGTCATTTCGTCATTTTTTTCAAATCTTCAAAAATGATGAAAAACGGCGCGCTATAGTATGCCGTACGATATGGGCTATAGCCCATGGTCCAAAATGATGAGAAACGAGGCTAACTTTTTTTTTCAAAATTAAAAAAAACATGGGCTATAACCTTTCGTTTTTGTCATTTCGTCATTTTTTTCAAATCTTCAAAAATGATGAAAAACGGCGCGCTATAGTATGCCGTACGATATGGGCTATAGCCCATGGTCCAAAATGATGAGAAACGAGGCTAACTTTTTTTTTCAAAATTTCAAAAAACATGGGCTATAACCTTTCGTTTTTGTCATTTCGTCATTTTTTTCAAATCTTCAAAAATGATGAAAAACGGCGCGCTATAGTATGCCGTACGATATGGGCTATAGCCCATGGTCCAAAATGATGAGAAACGAGGCTAACTTTTTTTTTCAAAATTTCAAAAAACATGGGCTATAACCTTTCGTTTTTGTCATTTCGTCTTTTTTTCAAATCTTCAAAAATGATGAAAAACGGCGCGCTATAGTATGCCGTACGATATGGGCTATAGCCCATGGTCCAAAATGATGAGAAACGAGGCGAACTTTTTTTTTCAAAATTTCAAAAAACATGGGCTATAACCTTTCGTTTTTGTCATTTCGTCATTTTTTTCAAATCTTCAAAAATGATGAAAAACGGCGCGCTATAGTATGCCGTACGATATGGGCTATAGCCCATGGTCCAAAATGATGAGAAACGAGGCTAACTTTTTTTTTCAAAATTTCAAAAAACATGGGCTATAACCTTTCGTTTTTGTCATTTCGTCATTTTTTTCAAATCTTCAAAAATGATGAAAAACGGCGCGCTATAGTATGCCGTACGATATGGGCTATAGCCCATGGTCCAAAATGATGAGAAACGAGGCTAACTTTTTTTTCAAAATTTCAAAAAACATGGGCTATAACCTTTCGTTTTTGTCATTTCGTCATTTTTTTCAAATCTTCAAAAATGATGAAAAACGGCGCGCTATAGTATGCCGTACGATATGGGCTATAGCCCATGGTCCAAAATGATGAGAAACGAGGCTAACTTTTTTTTTCAAAATTTCAAAAAACATGGGCTATAACCTTTCGTTTTTGTCATTTCGTCATTTTTTTCAAATCTTCAAAATGATGAAAAACGGCGCGCTATAGTATGCCGTACGATATGGGCTATAGCCCATGGTCCAAAATGATGAGAAACGAGGCTAACTTTTTTTTTCAAAATTTCAAAAAACATGGGCTATAACCTTTCGTTTTTGTCATTTCGTCATTTTTTTCAAATCTTCAAAAATGATGAAAAACGGCGCGCTATAGTATGCCGTACGATATGGGCTATAGCCCATGGTCCAAAATGATGAGAAACGAGGCTAACTTTTTTTTTCAAAATTTCAAAAAACATGGGCTATAACCTTTCGTTTTTGTCATTTCGTCATTTTTTTCAAATCTTCAAAAATGATGAAAAACGGCGCGCTATAGTATGCCGTACGATATGGGCTATAGCCCATGGTCCAAAATGATGAGAAACGAGGCTAACTTTTTTTTTCAAAATTTCAAAAAACATGGGCTATAACCTTTCGTTTTTGTCATTTCGTCATTTTTTTCAAATCTTCAAAAATGATGAAAAACGGCGCGCTATAGTATGCCGTACGATATGGGCTATAGCCCATGGTCCAAAATGATGAGAAACGAGGCTAACTTTTTTTTTCAAAATTTCAAAAAACATGGGCTATAACCTTTCGTTTTTGTCATTTCGTCATTTTTTTCAAATCTTCAAAAATGATGAAAAACGGCGCGCTATAGTATGCCGTACGATATGGGCTATAGCCCATGGTCCAAAATGATGAGAAACGAGGCTAACTTTTTTTTTCAAAATTTCAAAAAACATGGGCTATAACCTTTCGTTTTTGTCATTTCGTCATTTTTTTCAAATCTTCAAAAATGATGAAAAACGGCGCGCTATAGTATGCCGTACGATATGGGCTATAGCCCATGGTCCAAAATGATGAGAAACGAGGCTAACTTTTTTTTTCAAAATTTCAAAAAACATGGGCTATAACCTTTCGTTTTTGTCATTTCGTCATTTTTTTCAAATCTTCAAAAATGATGAAAAACGGCGCGCTATAGTATGCCGTACGATATGGGCTATAGCCCATGGTCCAAAATGATGAGAAACGAGGCTAACTTTTTTTTTCAAAATTTCAAAAAACCATGGGCTATAACCTTTCGTTTTTGTCATTTTGTCATTTTTTTCAAATCTTCAAAAATGATGAAAAACGGCGCGCTATAGTATGCCGTACGATATGGGCTATAGCCCATGGTCAAAATGATGAGAAACGAGGCTAACTTTTTTTTTCAAAATTTCAAAAACTCATGGGCTATAAACCTTTCGTTTTTGTCATTTCGTCATTTTTTTTCAAATCTTCAAAATGATGAAAAACGGCGCGCTATAGTATGCCGTACGATATGGGCTATAGCCCATGGTCCAAAATGATGAGAAACGAGGCTAACTTTTTTTTTCAAAATTTCAAAAAACATGGGCTATAACCTTTCGTTTTTGTCATTTGTCATTTTTTTCAAATCTCAAAAATGATGAAAAACGGCGCGCTATAGTATGCCGTACGATATGGGCTATAGCCCATGGTCCAAAATGATGAGAAACGAGGCTAACTTTTTTTTTCAAATTTCAAAA